>NW_027275804.1:0-600000 GCF_030028105.1 Mobula birostris
GGATTGTACACACATGTTTGCGGACAGTGAAGGTGTACTGTTAATCTGTGTGTGAACAGCAGTGGATTGTACACGCAGGTTTGGGGACGGTGAAGGTGTACTGATGCTCAGTGTGTGAACAGCAGTGGATTGTACACGCAGGTTTGGGGACGGTGAAGGTGTACTGATGCTCAGTGTGTGAACAGCAGTGATTGTACTCTCAGGTTTGGGGTGACAGTGAAGGTGTACTGATGCTCAGGGTGTGAACAGCAGAGGATTCTACACACAGGTTTGGGGACGGTGAAGGTCTACTGATATTTTGTGAACAGCAGTGGATTTTACCGCAGGTGAGGGGGGGCAGTGAACGTATACTGATACTCAGTGTGTGAACAGCAGTGGATTGTTCACGTAGTTTTGGGAGGACGGTGAAGGTGTACTGATACTCAGTGTGTGAACAGCAGTGGAATGTACACACAGGTTTGGGGGGACGTGAACTTGTACTGATACTCTGTGTGTGAACAGTTGTGGATTGTACACGCAGGAATGGGGGCGATGAAGGTGTAATGATACTCAGCGTGTGAAGAGCAGTGGATTGTACACACATGTTTGCGGACAGTGAAGGTGTACTGTTACTCTGTGTGTGAACAGCAGTGGATTGTACACGCAGGTTTGGGGACGGTGAAGGTGTAATGATACTCAGCGTGTGAAGATCAGAGGATTGTACACACATGTTTGCGGACAGTGAAGGTGTACTGTTACTCTGTGTGTGAACAGCAGTGGATTGTACACGCAGGTTTGGGGATGGTGAAGGTGTACTGATACTCAGTGTGTGTACAGCAGTAGATTGTACATACAGGTTCGGAAGGACAGTGAAGGTGTACTAATGCTCAGTGTGTGAACAGCAGTGGATTGTACTGTCAGGTTTGGGGGAACAGTGAAGCTGTACTGATACTCAGTGTGTGAACATCAGTGGATTGTACACACAGGTTTTGGGTGACGGTGAAGCTGTACTGATACTCTGTGTGTGAACAGTAGTGGAATGTACACGCAGGTACGGGACGGTGAAGGTGTACTGATACTCAGTCTGTGAACAGCAGTGGATTGTTCACGCAGGTCTGGGAGGGACGGTGAAGGTGTACCGATACTCAGTGTGTGAACAGCAGTGGATTGTACACACAGGTTTTGGGTGACGGTGAAGCTGTACTGATACTCAGTGTGTGAACAGTTGTGGATTGTACACGCAGGTTCGGGGCGACAGTGAAGGCGTACTGATGCTCAGTGTGTGAACAGCCGTGGATTGTACACGCAGGTTTGGGGACGGTGAAGCTGTACTGATACTCAGTGTGTGAACAGCAGTAGATTGTACACACAGGTGTGCGGGACGGTGAAGGTGTGCTGATACTCAGTGTGTGAACAGTAGTGGATTGTACACACTGGTTTAGGGGGACGGTGAAGGTTTACTGATACTCAGTGTGTGAACAGCAGTGGATTGTACACACAGGTTTGGGGACAGTGGAGCTGTACTGATACTCAGTGTGTGAACAGTTGTGGGGATTGTACACACCCGTTTGGGGACAGTGAAGGTGTACTGACACTCTGTCTTTGAAAAGCAGTGGATTGTACACTCAGGCTTGTGGACGGTGAAGGTGTACTGATACTCAGTGTGTGAACAGCAGTGGATTGTACACGGAGGTTTGGGGGGACAGTGATGGTGTACTGATACTCAGTGTGTGAACAGTAGTGGATTGTACACACAGGTTTGATGGGACGGTGAAGGTGTACTGATACTCAGTGTGTGAACAGCAGTGATTGTACACGCAGGTTTAGGGACATTGAAGGTGTACTGATGCTCAGTGTGTGAACAGCAGTGGATTGTACACATAGTTTAGGGGCATGGTGAAGGTGTACTGATATTCAGTGTGTGAACAGCAGTGGATTGTACACACAGGTTTGGGGTGACGGTGAAGGTGTACTGATACTCAGTGTGTGAACAGCCGTGGATTGTACACTCCGGTTTGGGGATGGTGAAGGTGTACTGATACTCAGTGTGTGAACGGCAGTGGATTGTACACGCAGGTTTGGGGACGGTGAAGGTGTACTGATACTCTGTGTGTGAACAGCAGTGGATTGTACACGCAGGTATGGGGATGGTGAAGGTGTACTGATGTTCAGTGTGTGAACAGCAGTGGATTGTACACACAGGTTTGGGGGGACGGTGAATGTGTACTGATACTCAGTGTATGAACAGTAGTGGATTGTACACGCAGGTTTGGGGGGACGGTGAATGTGTACTGATACTCAGTGTATGAACAGTAGTGGATTGTACACACAGGTTTGGGGGGACGGTGAATGTGTACTGATGCTCTGTGTGTGAACAGCAGTGGATTCTACACACAGGTTTGGGGGGACGGTGAACGTGTACTGATACTCAGTGTGTGAGCAGCAGTGGATTGTACATACAGGTTTGGGGGGACGGTGAAGGTGTACTGATACTCAGTGTGTGAACATCAGTGGATTGTACACACAGCTTTGGGGATGGTGAATGTGTACTGATACTCAGTGTGTGAACAGCAGTGGATTGTACACACAGGTTTGGGGGGACGGCGAAGGTGTACTGATACTCAGTGTGTGAACAGTAGTGGATTGTACACACAGGTTTAGGGGGACCGTGATGGTGTACAGATTCTCAGTGTGTGAACTGCAGTAGATTGTACACACAGGTTTGGGTACATTGAAGTTGTACTGATACTCAGTGTGTGAACAGTTGTGGATTGTACACGCATGTTTGGGACAGTGAAGGTGTACTGATACTCTGTGTTTGAACGGCAGTGGATTGTACTCGCAGGTTTGGGGACATTGAAGGTGTACTGATACTCAGTGTGTGAACAGCAGTGGATTGTACATACAGGTTTAGGGACATTGAAGGTGTACTGATACTCAGTGTGTGAACAGCAGTGGATTGTACACACAGGTTTGGGGGGACGGTGAAGGTGTACTGATGCTCAGTGTGTGAACAGCAGTGGATTGTACACATAGGTTTAGGGGCATGGTGAAGGTGTACTGATATTCAGTGTGTGAACAGCAGTGCATTGTACACACAGGTTTGCGGACGGTCAAGGTGTACTGATACTCAGTGTGTGAACAGCAGTGGAATGTACACACAGGTTTTGGGTGATAGTGAAGCTGTACTGATACTCAGTGTGTGAACAGTTGTGGATTGTACACTCAGGTATGGGGGCGATGAAGGTGTAATGATACTCAGTGTGTGAACAGCAGTGGATTGTACACGCAGGTTCGGGGGGACGGTGAAAGTGTACTGATGCTCAGTGTGTGAACAGGTGTGGATAGTACACGCAGGTTTGGGGAGGGTGAAGGTGTACTGATACTCAGTGTGTGAACAGCAGTGGATTGTGCACGCAGGTTTGGGGACGGTGAAGGTGTACTGATACTCAGTGTGTGAACAGCAGTTGAATGTACACACAGGTTTGGGGGGACGGTGAAGGTGTACTGATGCTCTGTGTGTGAACAGCAGTGGATTGTACATACAGGTTTAGGGGGACAGTGAAGGTGTACTGATACTCAGTGTGTGAACAGCAGTGGATTGTACACGTAGGTTCGGAAGGACAGTGAACGTATACTGATACTCAGTCTGTGAACAGCAGTGGATTGTACACGTAGGTTTGGGGACGGTGAAGGTGTACTGACTCTCAGTGTGTGAACAGCAGTGGATTGTACACACAGGTTTGGGGGGACGGTGAAGGTGTAATGATGCTCAGTGTGTGAACAGCAGTGGATTGTACACATAGGTTTAGGGGCATGGTGAAGGTGTACTGATATTCAGTGTGTGAACAGCAGTGCATTGTACACACAGGTTTGCGGACGGTCAAGGTGTACTGATACTCAGTGTGTGAACAGCAGTGGAATGTACACACAGGTTTTGGGTGATAGTGAAGCTGTACTGATACTCAGTGTGTGAACATTTGTGGATTGTACACTCAGGTATGGGGGCGATGAAGGTGTAATGATACTCAGTGTGTGAACAGCAGTGGATTGTACACGCAGGTTCGGGGGGACGGTGAAAGTGTACTGATGCTCAGTGTGTGAACAGGTGTGGATTGTACACGCAGGTTTGGGGAGGGTGAAGGTGTACTGATACTCAGTGTGTGAACAGCAGTGGATTGTGCACGCAGGTTTGGGGACGGTGAAGGTGTACTGATACTCAGTGTGTGAACAGCAGTTGAATGTACACACAGGTTTGGGGGGACGGTGAAGGTGTACTGATGCTCTGTGTGTGAACAGCAGTGGATTGTACATACAGGTTTAGGGGGACAGTGAAGGTGTACTGATACTCAGTGTGTGAGCAGTAGTGGATTGTACACACCCGTTTAGGGACAGTGAAGGTGTAGTGATACTCAGTGTGTGAACAGCAGTGGATTGTACACGTAGGTTCGGAAGGACAGTGAACGTATACTGATACTCAGTCTGTGAACAGCAGTGGATTGTACACGTAGGTTTGGGGACGGTGAAGGTGTACTGACACTCAGTGTGTGAACAGCAGTGGATTGTACACACAGGTTTGGGGACGGTGAAGGTGTACTGATACTCAGTGTGTGAACAGCTGTGGATTGTACACACAGGTTTGGGGGGACAGTGAAGGTGTACTGATGCTCAGTGTGTGAACAGCAGTAGATTGTACACACAGGTTTTGGGGGACGGCGAAGGTGTACTGATACTCAGTGTGTGAACAGTAGTGGATTGTACACACATGTTTGGGGGGACGGTGAAGGTGTACTGATGCTCTGTGTGTGAACAGCAGTGGATTGTACACGCAGGTTCGGGGGGACGGTGAAGGTGTACTGATAGCAGTGTGTGAACAGCAGTGGAATGTACACACAGGTTTGGGAGGACGTGAACTTGTACTGATACTCAGTGTGTGAACAGTTGTGGATTGTACACGCAGGAATGGGGGCGATGAAGGTGTAATGATACTCAGCGTGTGAAGAGCAGTGGATTGTACACACATGTTTGCGGACAGTGAAGGTGTACTGTTAATCTGTGTGTGAACAGCAGTGGATTGTACACGCAGGTTTGGGGACGGTGAAGGTGTACTGATGCTCAGTGTGTCAACAGCAGTGGATTGTACTCTCAGGTTTGGGGTGGCAGTGAAGGTGTACTGATACTCAGTGTGTGAACAGCAGTGGATTGTACACGCAGGTTTGGGGACGGTGAAGGTGTACTGATGCTCAGTGTGTGAACAGCAGTGGATTGTACACGCAGGTTTGGGGACGGTGAAGGTGTAACGATACTCAGCGTGTGAAGATCAGAGGATTGTACACACATGTTTGCGGACAGTGAAGGTGTACTGTTACTCTGTGTGTGAACAGCAGTGGATTGTACATGCAGGTTTGGGGACGGTCAAGGTGTACTGATACTCAATGTGTGTACAGCAGTCGATTGTACATACAGGTTCGGGAGGACAGTGAAGGTGTACTGATGCTCAGTGTGTGAACAGCAGTGGATTGTACTGTCAGGTTTGGGGGAACAGTGAAGCTGTACTGATACTCAGTGTGTGAACAGCAGTGGATTGTACACACAGGTTTTGGCTGACGGTGAATGTGTACTGATACTCAGTGTGTGAACAGCAGTGGATTGTACACGTAGGTTCGGAAGGACAGTGAACGTATACTGATACTCAGTGTGTGAACAGCAGTGGATTGTTCACGTAGTTTTGGGAGGGATGGTGATGGTGTACCGATACTCAGTGTGTGAACAGCAGTGGAATGTACACACAGGTTTGGGGGGATGTGAACTTGTACTGATACTCTGTGTGTGAACAGTTGTGGATTGTACACGCAGGAATGGGGGCGATGAAGGTGTAATGATACTCAGCGTGTGAAGAGCAGTGGATTGTACACACATGTTTGCGGACATTGAAGGTGTACTGTTAATCTGTGTGTGAACAGCAGTGGATTGTACACACAGGTTTGGGGTGACGGTGAAGGTGTACTGATACTCAGTGTGTGAACCGTAGTGGATTGTACACACAGGTTTAGGGACGGTGAAGGTGTACTGATACTCAGTGTGTGAACAGTAGTGGATTGTACACACAGGTTTGGGGACGGTGAAGGTGTACTGATACTCTGTGTGTGAACAGCAGTGGATTGTACACGCAGGTTTGGGGACGGTGAAGGTGTACTGATACTCAGTGTGTGACAGCAGTGGATTCTACACACAGGTTTAGGGGGACGGTGAATGTGTACTGATACTCAGTGTGTGAACAGCAGTGGATTGTACACACAGGTTTGGGGGGACAGTGAAGGTGTGCTGATGCTCAGTGTGTGAACAGCAGTGGATTGTACTCTCAGGTTTGGGGTGACAGTGAAGGTGTACTGATGCTCAGGGTGTGAACAGCAGAGGATTGTACACACAGGTTTGGGGACGGTGAAGGTCTACTGATATTTTGTGAACAGCAGTGGATTGTACCCGCAGGTGAGTGGGGGCAGTGAAGGTGTACTGATACTCAGTGTGTGAACAGCAGTGGATTGTTCACGTAGTTTTGGGAGGGACGGTGAAGGTGTACTGATACTCAGTGTGTGAACAGCAGTGGAATGTACACACAGGTTTGGGGGGACGTGAACTTGTACTGATACTCTGTGTGTGAACAGTTGTGGATTGTACACGCAGGAATGGGGGCGATGAAGGTGTAATGATACTCAGCGTGTGAAGAGCAGTGGATTGTACACACATGTTTGCGGACAGTGAAGGTGTACTGTTACTCTGTGTGTGAACAGCAGTGGATTGTACACGCAGGTTTGGGGACGGTGAAGGTGTAATGATACTCAGCGTGTGAAGATCAGAGGATTGTACACACATGTTTGCCGACAGTGAAGGTGTACTGTTACTCTGTGTGTGAACAGCAGTGGATTGTACACGCAGGTTTGGGGATGGTGAAGGTGTACTGATACTCAGTGTGTGTACAGCAGTAGATTGTACATACAGGTTCGGAAGGACAGTGAAGGTGTACTAATGCTCAGTGTGTGAACAGCAGTGGATTGTACTGTCAGGTTTGGGGGAACAGTGAAGCTGTACTGATACTCAGTGTGTGAACATCAGTGGATTGTACACACAGGTTTTGGGTGACGGTGAAGCTGTACTGATACTCTGTGTGTGAACAGTAGTGGAATGTACACGCAGGTATGGGGACGGTGAAGGTGTACTGATACTCAGTCTGTGAACAGCAGTGGATTGTTCACGCAGGTCTGGGAGGGACGGTGAAGGTGTACCGATACTCAGTGTGTGAACAGCAGTGGATTGTACACACAGGTTTTGGGTGACGGTGAAGCTGTACTGATACTCAGTGTGTGAACAGTTGTGGATTGTACACGCAGGTTCGGGGGGACGGTGAAGGTGTACTGATGCTCAGTGTGTGAACAGCCGTGGATTGTACACGCAGGTTTGGGGACGGTGAAGGTGTACTGATGTTCAGTGGGTGAACAGCAGTGGATTGCACACGCAGGTTCGGGGGGACGGTGAAGGTGTACTGATACTCAGTGTGTGAACAGCCGTGGATTGTACACGCAGGTTTGGGGACTGTGAAGCTGTACTGATACTCAGTGTGTGAACAGCAGTAGATTGTACACACAGGTGTGCGGGACGGTGAAGGTGTGCTGATTCTCAGTGTGTGAACAGTAGTGGATTGTACACACTGGTTAAGGGGGACGGTGAAGGTTTACTGATACTCAGTGTGTGAACAGCAGTGGATTGTACACACAGATTTGGGGACAGTGAAGGTGTACTGATACTCAGTTTGTGAACAGCAGTGGATTGTACACGCAGGTGAGCAGGGACTGTGAAGCTGTACTGATACTCAGTGTGTGAACAGTTGTGGATTGTACACACCCGTTTGGGGACAGTGAAGGTGTACTGACACTCTGTCTTTGAAAAGCAGTGGATTGTACACACAGGCTTGTGGACGGTGAAGGTGTACTGATACTCAGTGTGTGAACAGCAGTGGATTGTACACGGAGGTTTGGGGGGACAGTGATGGTGTACTGATACTCAGTGTGTGAACATTAGTGGATTGTACACACAGGTTTGATGGGACGGTGAAGGTGTACTGATACTCAGTGTGTGAACAGCAGTGGATTGTACACGCAGGTTTAGGGACATTGAAGGTGTACTGATGCTCAGTGTGTGAACAGCAGTGGATTGTACACATAGGTTTAGGGGCATGGTGAAGGTGTACTGATATTCAGTGTGTGAACAGCAGTGGATTGTACACACAGGTTTGGGGTGACGGTGAAGGTGTACTGATACTCAGTGTGTGAACAGCAGTGGATTGTACACGCAGTTTCAGGGGGACGGTGAAGTTGTACTGATACTCAGTGTGTGAACAGCAGTGGATTGTGCACGCAGGTTTGGGGACGGTGAAGGTGTACTGATACAGTGTGTGAACAGCAGTGGATTGTACACGCAGGTTTGGGGACGATGAAGGTGTACTGATACTCAGTGTGTGACAGCAGAGGATTGTGCACGCAGGTTTGGGGATGGTGAAGGTGTACTGATACTCTGTGTGTGAACAGTAGTGGATTGTACACGCAGGTTTGTGGACGGTGAAGGTGTACTTACACTCAGTGTGTGTACAGCAGTGGATTGTGCACGCAGGTTTGCGAGGACGGTGAAAGTGTACTGATACTCAGTGTGTTAACAGCAGTGGATTGTACACACAGGTTTAGGGGGACGGTGAATGTGTACTG
The DNA here is from genome assembly GCF_030028105.1 of Mobula birostris. NCBI lineage: Eukaryota > Metazoa > Chordata > Chondrichthyes > Myliobatiformes > Myliobatidae > Mobula > Mobula birostris. The sequence continues at coordinate 8,736 of NW_027275804.1, forward strand.
ATACTCAGTGTGTGAACAGCAGTGGATTGTTCACGTAGTTTTGGGAGGGACGGTGAAGGTGTACCGATACTCAGTGTGTGAACAGCAGTGGAATGTACACACAGGTTTGGGGGGATGTGAACTTGTACTGATACTCTGTGTGTGAACAGTTGTGGATTGTACACGCAGGAATGGGGGCGATGAAGGTGTAATGATACTCAGCGTGTGAAGAGCAGTGGATTGTACACACATGTTTGCGGACATTGAAGGTGTACTGTTAATCTGTGTGTGAACAGCAGTGGATTGTACACACAGGTTTGGGGTGACGGTGAAGGTGTACTGATACTCAGTGTGTGAACAGTAGTGGATTGTACACACAGGTTTAGGGACGGTGAAGGTGTACTGATACTCAGTGTGTGAACAGTAGTGGATTGTACACACAGGTTTGGGGAAGGTGAAGGTGTACTGATACTCTGTGTGTGAACAGCAGTGGATTGTACACGCAGGTTTGGGGACGGTGAAGGTGTACTGATACTCAGTGTGTGACAGCAGTGGATTCTACACACAGGTTTAGGGGGACGGTGAATGTGTACTGATACTCAGTGTGTGAACAGCAGTGGATTGTACACACAGGTTTGGGGGGACAGTGAAGGTGTGCTGATGCTCAGGGTGTGAACAGCAGAGGATTGTACACACAGGTTTGGGGACGGTGAAGGTCTACTGATATTTTGTGAACAGCAGTGGATTTTACCCGCAGGTGAGGGGGGGCAGTGAACGTATACTGATACTCAGTGTGTGAACAGCAGTGGATTGTTCACGTAATTTTGGGAGGGACGGTGAAGGTGTACTGATACTCAGTGTGTGAACAGCAGTGGAATGTACACACAGGTTTGGGGGGACGTGAACTTGTACTGATACTCTGTGTGTGAACAGTTGTGGATTGTACACGCAGGAATGGGGGCGATGAAGGTGTAATGATACTCAGCGTGTGAAGAGCAGTGGATTGTACACACATGTTTGCGGACAGTGAAGGTGTACTGTTACTCTGTGTGTGAACAGCAGTGGATTGTACACGCAGGTTTGGGGACGGTGAAGGTGTAATGATACTCAGCGTGTGAAGATCAGAGGATTGTACACACATGTTTGCGGACAGTGAAGGTGTACTGTTACTCTGTGTGTGAACAGCAGTGGATTGTACACGCAGGTTTGGGGATGGTGAAGGTGTACTGATACTCAGTGTGTGTACAGCAGTAGATTGTACATACAGGTTCGGAAGGACAGTGAAGGTGTACTAATGCTCAGTGTGTGAACAGCAGTGGATTGTACTGTCAGGTTTGGGGGAACAGTGAAGCTGTACTGATACTCAGTGTGTGAACATCAGTGGATTGTACACACAGGTTTTGGGTGACGGTGAAGCTGTACTGATACTCTGTGTGTGAACAGTAGTGGAATGTACACGCAGGTATGGGGACGGTGAAGGTGTACTGATACTCAGTCTGTGAACAGCAGTGGATTGTTCACGCAGGTCTGGGAGGGACGGTGAAGGTGTACCGATACTCAGTGTGTGAACAGCAGTGGATTGTACACACAGGTTTTGGGTGACGGTGAAGCTGTACTGATACTCAGTGTGTGAACAGTTGTGGATTGTACACGCAGGTTCGGGGGGACTGTGAAGGTGTACTGATGCTCAGTGTGTGAACAGCCGTGGATTGTACACGCAGGTTTGGGGACGGTGAAGCTGTACTGATACTCAGTGTGTGAACAGCAGTAGATTGTACACACAGGTGTGCGGGACGGTGAAGGTGTGCTGATACTCAGTGTGTGAACAGTAGTGGATTGTACACACTGGTTTAGGGGGACGGTGAAGGTTTACTGATACTCAGTGTGTGAACAGCAGTGGATTGTACACACAGGTTTGGGGACAGTGAAGGTGTACTGATACTCAGTTTGTGAACAGCAGTGGATTGTACACGCAGGTGAGCAGGGACTGTGAAGCTGTACTGATACTCAGTGTGTGAACAGTTGTGGATTGTACACACCCGTTTGGGGACAGTGAAGGTGTACTGACACTCTGTCTTTGAAAAGCAGTGGATTGTACACTCAGGCTTGTGGACGGTGAAGGTGTACTGATACTCAGTGTGTGAACAGCAGTGGATTGTACACGGAGGTTTGGGGGGACAGTGATGGTGTACTGATACTCAGTGTGTGAACAGTAGTGGATTGTACACACAGGTTTGATGGGACGGTGAAGGTGTACTGATACTCAGTGTGTGAACAGCAGTGGATTGTACACGCAGGTTTAGGGACATTGAAGGTGTGCTGATGCTCAGTGTGCGAACAGCAGTGGATTGTACACATAGGTTTAGGGGCATGGTGAAGGTGTACTGATATTCAGTGTGTGAACAGTAGTGGATTGTACACACAGGTTTGGGGTGACGGTGAAGGTGTACTGATACTCAGTGTGTGAACAGCAGTGGATTGTACACGCAGTTTCAGGGGGACGGTGAAGTTGTACTGATACTCAGTGTGTGAACAGCAGTGGATTGTGCACGCAGGTTTGGGGACGGTGAAGGTGTACTGATACAGTGTGTGAACAGCAGTGGATTGTACACGCAGGTTTGGGGACGATGAAGGTGTACTGATACTCAGTGTGTGACAGCAGAGGATTGTGCACGCAGGTTTGGGGATGGTGAAGGTGTACTGATACTCTGTGTGTGAACAGTAGTGGATTGTACACGCAGGTTTGTGGACGGTGAAGGTGTACTTACACTCAGTGTGTGTACAGCAGTGGATTGTGCACGCAGGTTTGCGAGGACGGTGAAAGTGTACTGATACTCAGTGTGTTAACAGCAGTGGATTGTACACACAGGTTTAGGGGGACGGTGAATGTGTACTGATACTCAGTGTGTGAACAGCCGTGGATTGTACACTCCGGTTTGGGGATGGTGAAGGTGTACTGATACTCAGTGTGTGAACGGCAGTGGATTGTACACGCAGGTTTGGGGACGGTGAAGGTGTACTGATACTCTGTGTGTGAACAGCAGTGGATTGTACACGCAGGTATGGGGATGGTGAAGGTGTACTGATGTTCAGTGTGTGAACAGCAGTGGATTGTACACACAGGTTTGGGGGGACGGTGAATGTGTACTGATACTCAGTGTATGAACAGTAGTGGATTGTACACGCAGGTTTGGGGGGACGGTGAATGTGTACTGATACTCAGTGTATGAACAGCAGTGGATTGTACACACAGGTTTGGGGGGACGGTGAATGTGTACTGATGCTCTGTGTGTGAACAGCAGTGGACTCTACACACAGGTTTGGGGGGACGATGAACGTGTACTGATACTCAGTGTGTGAGCAGCAGTGGATTGTACATACAGGTTTGGGGGGACGGTGAAGGTGTACTGATACTCAGTGTGTGAACATCAGTGGATTGTACACACAGCTTTGGGGATGGTGAATGTGTACTGATACTCAGTGTGTGAACAGCAGTGGATTGTACACACAGGTTTGGGGGGACGGCGAAGGTGTACTGATACTCAGTGTGTGAACAGTAGTGGATTGTACACACAGGTTTAGGGGGACCGTGATGGTGTACAGATTCTCAGTGTGTGAACTGTAGTGGATTGTACACACAGGTTTGGGTACATTGAAGGTGTACTGATACTCAGTGTGTGAACAGTTGTGGATTGTACACGCATGTTTGGGACAGTGAAGGTGTACTGATACTCTGTGTTTGAACGGCAGTGGATTGTACTCGCAGGTTTGGGGACATTGAAGGTGTACTGATACTCAGTGTGTGAACAGCAGTGGATTGTACATACAGGTTTAGGGACATTGAAGGTGTACTGATACTCAGTGTGTGAACAGCAGTGGATTGTACACACAGGTTTGGGGGGACGGTGAAGGTGTACTGATGCTCAGTGTGTGAACAGCAGTGGATTGTACACATAGGTTTAGGGGCATGGTGAAGGTGTACTGATATTCAGTGTGTGAACAGCAGTGCATTGTACACACAGGTTTGCGGACGGTCAAGGTGTACTGATACTCAGTGTGTGAACAGCCGTGGATTGTACACGCATGTTTGGGACAGTGAAGGTGTACTGATACTCTGTGTTTGAACGGCAGTGGATTGTACTCGCAGGTTTGGGGACATTGAAGGTGTACTGATACTCAGTGTGTGAACAGCAGTGGATTGTACATACAGGTTTAGGGGCATTGAAGGTGTACTGATACGCAGTGTGTGAACAGCAGTGGATTGTACACACAGGTTTGGGGAGACGGTGAAGGTGTACTGATACTCAGTGTGTGAACAGCAGTGGATTGTACATACAGGTTTAGGGGGACGGTGAAGGTGTACTGATACTCAGTGTGTGAACAGTAGTGGATTGTACACAAAGGTTTGAGGGGACCGTGATGGTGTACTGATACTCAGTGTGTGAACTGTAGTGGATTGTACACACAGGTTTGGGTAAAGTGATGGTGTACTGAAACTCTGTGTTTGAACAGCAGTGGATTGTACAAACATGTTTGTGGACGGTGAAGGTGTACTGATACTCAGTGTGTGAACAGCAGTGGATTGTACACACAGGTTTAGGGACATTGAAGGTGTACTTATACTCAGTGTGTGAACAGCAGTGGATTGTACACACAGGTTTGGGGGGACGGTGAAGGTGTACTGATACTCAGTGTGTGAACAGCAGTGGATTGTACACACAGGTTTGGGGGGACAGTGAAGGTGTACTGATACTCTGTGTGTGAACAGCAGTGGATTGCACACACCTGTTTGGGGACAGAGAAGGTGTACTGATACTCTGTGTGTGAACAGCAGTGGATTGTACACACAGGTTTGGGGGGAGGGTGAATGTGTAGTGATACTCAGTGTGTGAGCAGTAGTGGATTGTACACACAGGTTTGGGGGGACGGTGAAGGTGTATTGATACTCAGTGTGTGAACAGCAGTGGATTGTACACGCAAGTTTAGGGACGGTGAATGTGTACTGATACTCAGTGTGTGAACAGCAGTGGATTGTACACAGAGGTTTGGGGGGACGGTGAAGGTGTACTGATGCTCAGTGTGTGAACAGCAGTGGATTGTACACACAGGTTTAGGGGGACGGTGAAGGTGTACTGATACTCTGTGTGTGTACAGCAGTGGATTGTACACGCAGGTTTGGGGACGGTGAAGGTGTACTGATACTCAGTGTGTGAGCAGCAGTGGATTGTACACACCGGTTTGGGGACGGTGAAGGTGTACTGATGTTCAGTGTGTGAACAGCAGTGGATTGTACTCACAGGTTTGGGGGACGGTGAAGGTGCACTGATACTCAGTGTATGAACAGCAGTGGATTGTACACACAGGTTTTTAGGGGGACAGTGAAGGTGTACTGATACTCAGTGTGTGAACAGTAGTGGATTGTACACACAGGTTTGGGGACAGTGAAGGTGTACTGATACTCAGTGTGTGAACAGCAGTGGATTGTACACGCTGTTTCGGGGGGACGGTGAAGGTGTACTGATACTCAGTGTGTGAACAGTTGTGGATTGTACACGCATGTTTGGGACAGTGAAGGTGTACTGATACTCTGTGTTTGAACGGCAGTGGATTGTACTCGCAGGTTTGGGGACATTGAAGGTGTACTGATACTCAGTGTGTGAACAGCAGTGGATTGTACACAATGGTTTAGGGGCATGGTGAAGGTGTACTGATGTTCAGTGTGTGAACAGCAGTGGATTGTACACACAGGTTTGCGGACGGTGAAGGTGTACTGATACTCAGTGTGTGACAGTAGTGGATTGTACACACAGGTTTGGGGTGACGGTGAAGATGTACTGATACTCAGTGTGTGAACAGTAGTGGATTGTACACGCAGGTTTGGGGACATTGAAGGTGTACTGATGTTCAGTGTGTGAACAGCAGTGCATTGTACACACAGGTTTGGGGGGACGGTGAAGGTGTACTGATACTCAGTGTGTTAACAGCAGTGGATTGTACACACAGGTTTAGGGGGACGGTGAATGTGTACTCATACTCAGTGTGTGAACAGCAGTGGATTGTACACACAGGTTTGGGGGGACAGTGAAGGTGTACTGATGCTCAGGGTGTGAACAGCAGAGGATTGTACACACAGGTTTGGGGACGGTGAAGGTCTACTGATATTTTGTGAACAGCAGTGGATTTTACCCGCAGGTGAGGGGGGGCAGTGAAAGTGTACTGATACTCAGTGTGTGAACAGCAGTGGATTGTACTGTCAGGTTTGGGGGAACAGTGAAGCTGTACTGATACTCAGTGTGTGAACAGCAGTGGATTGTACACACAGGTTTTGGGTGACGGTGAAGCTGTTCTGATACTCAGTGTGTGAATAGTAGTGGATTGTACACGAAGGTATGGGGACAGTGAAGGTGTACTGATACTCAGTGTGTGAACAGTAGTGGATTTTAAATGCTGGTTTCGGGGGATCGTGAAGCTGTACTGATACTCAGTGTGTGAACAGTAGTGGATTGTACACACAGGTTTGGGGGGATGGTGAAGGTGTACTGATACTCAGTGTGTGAAAAGCAGTGGATTGTTCATGCAGGTTTGGGGACGGTGAAGGTGTACGTACACTCAGTGTGTGAACAGTAGTGGACTTTACACGCAGGTTTGGTGGACGTCGAAGGTGTACTGATACTCTGTGTTTGAACAGCACTGGATTGTATACGCAGGTTCGGAGAGACGGAGAAGGTGTACTGATACTCAGTGTGTGAACAGTAGTGTATTTTACACGCAGTTTTGGGTGACGTTGAAGGTGTACTGTTACTCTGTGTGTGAACAGCAGTGGATTGTACACGCAGGTTTGGGGACGGTCAAGGTGTACTGTTACTCTGTGTGTGAACAGCAGTGGATTGTACACGCAGGTTTGGGGACGGTCAAGGTGTACTGATACTCAATGTGTGTACAGCAGTGGATTGTACTGTCAGGTTTGGGGGAACAGTAAAGCTGTACTGATACTCAGTGTGTGAACAGCAGTGGATTGTACACACAGGTTCGGGGGGACGTGAACTTGTACTGATACTCTGTGTGTGAACAGTTGTGGATTGTACACGCAGGAATGGGGGCGATGAAGGTGTAATGATACTCAGCGTGTGAAGAGCAGTGGATTGTACACACATGTTTGCGGACATTGAAGGTGTACTGTTAATCTGTGTGTGAACAGCAGTGGATTGTACATGCGGTTTTGGGGACGGTGAAGGTGTACCGATACTCAGTGTGTGAACAGCAGTGGAATGTACACACAGGTTTGGGGGGACGTGAACTTGTACTGATACTCTGTGTGTGAACAGTTGTGGATTGTACACGCAGGAATGGGGGCGATGAAGGTGTAATGATACTCAGCGTGTGAAGAGCAGTGGATTGTACACACATGTTTGCGGACAGTGAAGGTGTACTGTTAATCTGTGTGTGAACAGCAGTGGATTGTACACGCAGTTTTGGGGACGGTGAAGTGGTACTGATGCTCAGTGTGTGAACAGCAGTGGATTGTACACGCAGGTTTGGGGACGGTCAAGGTGTACTGATACTCAATGTGTGTACATCAGTGGATTGTACTGTCAGGTTTGGGGGAACAGTAAAGCTGTACTGATACTCAGTGTGTGAACAGCAGCGGATTGTACACGCAGTTTTGGGGACGGTGAAGGTGTACTGATACTCAGTGTGTGAACAGCAGTGGATTGTACTCTCAGGTTTGGGGTGACAGTGAAGGTGTACTGATGCTCTGTGTTTGAACAGCAATGGATTGTACACGCAGGTTTGGGGACGGTGAAGGTGTAATGATACTCAGCGTGTGAAGAGCAGTGGATTGTACACACATGTTTGCGGACAGTGATGGTGTACTGTTAGTCTGTGTGTGAACAGTAGTGGATTATACACGCAGGTTTGGGGATAGTGAAGGTGTACTGATACTCAGTGTGTGAACAGTAGTGGATTGTACACACAGGTTTGGGGGGCCGGTGAAGGTGTCCTGATACTCAGTGTGTGAACAGCAGTGGATTGCTCATGCTAGTTTTGGGACGGTGATGTTGTACAGATACTCAGTGTATGAACAGTAGTGTATTTTACACGCAGGTTTGGGGGACGTTGAAGGTGTACTGATTCTGTGTGTATGAACAGCAGTGGATTGTATACGGAGGTTCGGAGGGATGGTGAAGGTGTACTGATACTCAGTGTATGAACAGCAGTGGATTGTACACACAGGCTTGGGGACGGTGAAGGTGTAATGATACTCTGCGTGTAAAGATCAGAGGATTGTACACACATGTTTGCGGAGAGTGAAGGTGTACTGCTACTCTGTGTGTGAACAGCAGTGGATTGTACACGCAGGTTTGGGGACGGTGAAGGTATAATGATACTCAGCGTGTGAAGATCAGTGGATTGTGCACACATGTTTGCGGACAGTGAAGGTGTACTGTTACTCTGTGTGTGAACAGCAGTGGATTGTACACACAGGTTTGGGGACGGTGAATGTGTACTGATACTCAGTGTGTGTACAGCAGTAGATTGTACATACAGGTTCGGGAGGACAGTGAAGGTGTACTGATGCTCAGTGTGTGAACAGCAGTGGATTGTACTGTCAGGTTTGGGGGAACAGTGAAGCTGTACTAATACTCAGTGTGTGAACAGCAGTGGATTGTACACACAGGTTTGCGGGGACATTGAAGGTGTACTGATACTCAGTGTGTGAATAGTAGTGGATTGTGCACGCAGGTATGGGGACAGTGAAGGTGTACTGATACTCAGTCTGTGAACAGCAGTGGATTGTTCACGCAGGTTTGGGAGGGACGGTGAAGGTGTACCGAGACTCAGTGTGTGAACAGCAGTGGATTGTACACACAGGTTTTGGGTGACGGTGAAGCTGTACTGATACTCAGTGTGTGAACAGCAGTGGATTGTACACACAGGTTTTGGGTGACGGTGAAGGTGTACTGATGCTCAGTGTGTGAACAGCAGTGGATTGTACACACAGGTTTGGGGGGACGGTGAAGGTGTACTGATGTTCAGTGTGTGAACAGCAGTGGATTGTACACGCAGGTATGGGGATGGTGAAGGTGTACTGATACTCAGTGTGTGAACAGCAGTGGATTGTACACGCAGGTTCGGGGGGACGGTGAAGGTGTACTGATGCTCTGTGTGTGAACAGCAGTGGATTGTACATACAGGATTAGGGGGACGGTGAAGGTGTACTGATACTCAGTGTGTGAGCAGTAGTGGATTGTACACACCGGTTTGGGGACGGTGAAGGTGTACTGATACTCAGTGTGTGAACAGCAGTGGATTGTACACACAGGTTTGGGGGGACGGTGAAGGTGTACTGATGCTCTGTGTGTGAACAGCAGTGGATTGTACATACAGGTTTAGGGGGACAGTGAAGGTGTACTGATACTCGGTGTGTGAGCAGTAGTGGATTGTACACACCCGTTTGGGGACAGTGAAGGTGTACTGATACTCAGTGTGTGAGCAGTAGTGGATTGTACACACAGGTTTGGGGACGGTGAAGGTGTACTGATACTCAGTGTGTGAACAGCAGTGGATTGTACACGTAGGTTCGGAAGGACAGTGAACGTATACTGATACTCAGTCTGTGAACAGCAGTGGATTGTACACGTAGGATTGGGTTCGGTGAAGGTGTACTGATACTCAGTCTGTGAACAGCAGTGGATTGTACACGCAGGTTTGTGGACGGTGAAGGTGTACTGATACTCAGTGTGTGAACAGCAGTGGATTGTACACACAGGTTTGGGGACAGTGAAGGTGTACTGATACTCAGTGTGTGAACAGCAGTGGATTGTACACACAGGTTTGTGGACGGTGAAGGTGTACTGATACTCAGTGTGTGAACAGCAGTGGATTGTACACACAGCTTTGGGGATGGTGAATGTGTACTGATACTCAGTGTGTGAACAGCAGTGGATTGTACACACAGGTTTGGGGGGACGGTGAAGGTGTACTGATGCTCTGTGTGTGAACAGCAGTGGATTGTACATACAGGTTTAGGGGGACAGTGAAGGTGTACTGATACTCGGTGTGTGAGCAGTAGTGTATTGTACACACCTGTTTGGGGACAGTGAAGGTGTACTGATACTCAGTGTGTGAGCAGTAGTGAATTGTACACACAGGTTTGGGGACGGTGAAGGTGTACTGATACTCAGTGTGTGAACAGCAGTGGATTGTACAAGTAGGTTCGGAAGGACAGTGAACGTATACTGATACTCAGTCTGTGAACAGCAGTGGATTGTACACGTAGGTTTGGGGACGGTGAAGGTGTACTGATACTCAGTGTGTGAACAGTTGTGGATTGTACACGCAGGAATGGGGGCGATGAAGGTGTAATGATACTCAGCGTGTGAAGAGCAGTGGATTGTACACACATGTTTGCGGACAGTGAAGGTGTATTGTTAATCTGTGTGTGAACAGCAGTGGATTGTACACGCAGGTTTGGGGACGGTGAAGGTGTACTGATGCTCAGTGTGTGAACAGCAGTGGATTGTACTCTCAGGTTTGGGGTGGCAGTGAAGGTGTACTGATACTCAGTGTGTGAACAGCAGTGGATTGTACACGCAGGTTTGGGGACGGTGAAGGTGTACTGATGCTCAGTGTGTGAACAGCAGTGGATTGCTCATGCTAGTTTTGGGACGGTGATGTTGTACAGATACTCAGTGTATGAACAGTAGTGTATTTTACACGCAGGTTTGGGTGACGTTGAAGGTGTACTGTTACTCTGTGTGTGAACAGCAGTGGATTGTACACGCAGGTTTGGGGACGGTCAAGGTGTACTGTTACTCTGTGTGTGAACAGCAGTGGATTGTACACGCAGGTTTGGGGACGGTCAAGGTGTACTGTTACTCTGTGTGTGAACAGCAGTGGATTGTACACGCAGGTTTGGGGACGGTCAAGGTGTACTGATACTCAATGTGTGTACAGCAGTGGATTGTACACACAGGTTTGGGGGGATGGTGAAGGTGTACTGATACTCAGTGTGTGAAAAGCAGTGGATTGTTCATGCAGGTTTGGGGACGGTGAAGGTGTACGTACACTCAGTGTGTGAACAGTAGTGGACTTTACACGCAGGTTTGGTGGACGTCGAAGGTGTACTGATACTCTGTGTTTGAACAGCACTGGATTGTATACGCAGGTTCGGAGAGACGGAGAAGGTGTACTGTTACTCTGTGTGTGAACAGTAGTGGATTGTACACGCAGGTTTGGGGACGGTCAAGGTGTACTGTTACTCTGTGTGTGAACAGCAGTGGATTGTACACGCAGGTTTGGGGACGGTCAAGGTGTACTGATACTCAATGTGTGTACAGCAGTGGATTGTACTGTCAGGTTTGGGGGAACAGTAAAGCTGTACTGATACTCAGTGTGTGAACAGCAGTGGATTGTACACACAGGTTCGGGGGGACGTGAACTTGTACTGATACTCTGTGTGTGAACAGTTGTGGATTGTACACGCAGGAATGGGGGCGATGAAGGTGTAATGATACTCAGCGTGTGAAGAGCAGTGGAGTGTACACACATGTTTGCGGACATTGAAGGTGTACTGTTAATCTGTGTGTGAACAGCAGTGGATTGTACATGCGGTTTTGGGGACGGTGAAGGTGTACCGATACTCAGTGTGTGAACAGCAGTGGAATGTACACACAGGTTTGGGGGGACGTGAACTTGTACTGATACTCTGTGTGTGAACAGTTGTGGATTGTACACGCAGGAATGGGGGCGATGAAGGTGTAATGATACTCAGCGTGTGAAGAGCAGTGGATTGTACACACATGTTTGCGGACAGTGAAGGTGTACTGTTAATCTGTGTGTGAACAGCAGTGGATTGTACACGCAGTTTTGGGGACGGTGAAGTGGTACTGATGCTCAGTGTGTGAACAGCAGTGGATTGTACACGCAGGTTTGGGGACGGTCAAGGTGTACTGATACTCAATGTGTGTACATCAGTGGATTGTACTGTCAGGTTTGGGGGAACAGTAAAGCTGTACTGATACTCAGTGTGTGAACAGCAGCGGATTGTACACGCAGTTTTGGGGACGGTGAAGGTGTACTGATACTCAGTGTGTGAACAGCAGTGGATTGTACTCTCAGGTTTGGGGTGACAGTGAAGGTGTACTGATGCTCTGTGTTTGAACAGCAATGGATTGTACACGCAGGTTTGGGGACGGTGAAGGTGTAATGATACTCAGCGTGTGAAGAGCAGTGGATTGTACACACATGTTTGCGGACAGTGATGGTGTACTGTTAGTCTGTGTGTGAACAGTAGTGGATTATACACGCAGGTTTGGGGATAGTGAAGGTGTACTGATACTCAGTGTGTGAACAGTAGTGGATTGTACACACAGGTTTGGGGGGCCGGTGAAGGTGTCCTGATACTCAGTGTGTGAACAGCAGTGGATTGCTCATGCTAGTTTTGGGACGGTGATGTTGTACAGATACTCAGTGTATGAACAGTAGTGTATTTTACACGCAGGTTTGGGGGACGTTGAAGGTGTACTGATTCTGTGTGTATGAACAGCAGTGGATTGTATACGGAGGTTCGGAGGGATGGTGAAGGTGTACTGATACTCAGTGTATGAACAGCAGTGGATTGTACACACAGGCTTGGGGACGGTGAAGGTGTAATGATACTCTGCGTGTAAAGATCAGAGGATTGTACTGTCAGGTTTGGGGGAACAGTGAAGCTGTACTGATACTCAGTCTGTGAACAGCAGTGGATTGTTCACGCAGGTCTGGGAGGGACGGTGAAGGTGTACCGATACTCAGTGTGTGAACAGCAGTGGATTGTACACACAGGTTTTGGGTGACGGTGAAGCTGTACTGATACTCAGTGTGTGAACAGTTGTGGATTGTACACGCAGGTTCGGGGGGGCGGTGAAGGTGGACTGATGCTCAGTGTGTGAACAGCCGTGGATTGTACACGCAGGTTTGGGGACGGTGAAGGTGTACTGATGTTCAGTGGGTGAACAGCAGTGGATTGCACACGCAGGTTCGGGGGGACGGTGAAGGTGTACTGATACTCAGTGTGTGAACAGCCGTGGATTGTACACACAGGTTTGGGGGGACGGTGAAGGTGTACTGATGTTCAGTGTGTGAACAGCAGTGGATTGTACACGCAGGTATGGGGATGGTGAAGGTGTACTGATACTCAGTGTGTGAACAGCAGTGGATTGTACACGCAGGTTCGGGGGGACGGTGAACGTATACTGATACTCAGTGTGTGAACAGCAGTGGATTGTTCACGTAGTTTTGGGAGGGACGGTGAAGGTGTACCGATACTCAGTGTGTGAACAGCAGTGGAATGTACACACAGGTTTGGGGGGATGTGAACTTGTACTGATACTCTGTGTGTGAACAGTTGTGGATTGTACACGCAGGAATGGGGGAGATGAAGGTGTAATGATACTCAGCGTGTGAAGAGCAGTGGATTGTACACACATGTTTGCGGACATTGAAGGTGTACTGTTAATCTGTGTGTGAACAGCAGTGCATTGTACACACAGGTTTGGGGTGACGGTGAAGGTATACTGATACTCAGTGTGTGAACAGTGGTGGATTGTACACACAGGTTTAGGGACGGTGAAGGTGTACTGATACTCTGTGTGTGAACAGCAGTGGATTGTACACGCAGGTTTGGGGACGGTGAAGGTGTACTGATACTCAGTGTGTGACAGCAGTGGATTCTACACACAGGTTTAGGGGGACGGTGAATGTGTACTGATACTCAGTGTGTGAACAGCAGTGGATTGTACACACAGGTTTGGGGGGACAGTGAAGGTGTACTGATGCTCAGGGTGTGAACAGCAGAGGATTGTACACACAGGTTTGGACGGTGAAGGTCTACTGATATTTTGTAAACAGCAGTGGATTGTACCCGCAGGTGAGTGGGGGCAGTGAAGGTGTACTGATTCTCTGTGTGAACAGCAGTGGATTGTTCACGTAGTTTTGGGAGGGACGGTGAAGGTGTACTGATACTCAGTGTGTGAACAGCAGTGGAATGTACACACAGGTTTGGGGGGACGTGAACTTGTACTGATACTCTGTGTGTGAACAGTTGTGGATTGTACACGCAGGAATGGGGGCGATGAAGGTGTAATGATACTCAGCATGTGAAGAGCAGTGGATTGTACACACATGTTTGCGGACAGTGAAGGTGTACTGTTACTCTGTGTGTGAACAGCAGTGGATTGTACACGCAGGTTTGGGGACGGTGAAGGTGTAATGATACTCAGCGTGTGAAGATCAGAGGATTGTACACACATGTTTGCGGACAGTGAAGGTGTACTGTTACTCTGTGTGTGAACAGCAGTGGATTGTACACGCAGGTTTGGGGATGGTGAAGGTGTACTGATACTCAGTGTGTGTACAGCAGTAGATTGTACATACAGGTTCGGAAGGACAGTGAAGGTGTACTAATGCTCAGTGTGTGAACAGCAGTGGATTGTACTGTCAGGTTTGGGGGAACAGTGAAGCTGTACTGATACTCAGTCTGTGAACAGCAGTGGATTGTTCACGCAGGTCTGGGAGGGACGGTGAAGGTGTACCGATACTCAGTGTGTGAACAGCAGTGGATTGTACACACAGGTTTTGGGTGACGGTGAAGCTGTACTGATACTCAGTGTGTGAACAGTTGTGGATTGTACACGCAGGTTCGGGGGGGCGGTGAAGGTGGACTGATGCTCAGTGTGTGAACAGCCGTGGATTGTACACGCAGGTTTGGGGACGGTGAAGGTGTACTGATGTTCAGTGGGTGAACAGCAGTGGATTGCACACGCAGGTTCGGGGGGACGGTGAAGGTGTACTGATACTCAGTGTGTGAACAGCCGTGGATTGTACACACAGGTTTGGGGGGACGGTGAAGGTGTACTGATGTTCAGTGTGTGAACAGCAGTGGATTGTACACGCAGGTATGGGGATGGTGAAGGTGTACTGATACTCAGTGTGTGAACAGCAGTGGATTGTACACGCAGGTTCGGGGGGACGGTGAAGGTGTACTGATGCTCTGTGTGTGAACAGCAATGGATTGTACATACAGGTTTAGGGGGACGGTGAAGGTGTACTGATACTCAGTGTGTGAGCAGTAGTGGATTGTACACACCGGTTTGGGGACGGTGAATGTGTACTGATACTCAGTGTGTGAACACCAGTGGATTGTACACACAGGTTTGGGGGGACGGTGAAGGTGTACTGATGCTCTGTGTGTGAACAGCAGTGGATTGTACATACAGGTTTAGGGGGACAGTGAAGGTGTACTGATACTCGGTGTGTGAGCAGTAGTGGATTGTACACACCCGTTTGGGGACAGTGAAGGTGTACTGATACGCAGTGTGTGAGCAGTAGTGGATTGTACATACAGGTTTGGGGACGGTGAAGGTGTACTGATACTCAGTGTGTGAACAGCAGTGGATTGTACACGTAGGTTCGGAAGGACAGTGAACGTATACTGATACTCAGTCTGTGAACAGCAGTGGATTGTACACGTAGGTTTGGGGATGGTGAAGGTGTACTGATACTCAGTCTGTGAACAGCAGTGGATTGTACACGCAGGTTTGTGGACGGTGAAGGTGTACTGATACTCAGTGTGTGAACAGCAGTGGATTGTACACACAGGTTTGGGGACGGTGAAGGTGTACTGATACTCAGTGTGTGAACAGCAGTGGATTGTACACACAGGTTTGGGGACGGTGAAGGTGTACTGATTCTCAGTGTGTCAACAGCAGTGGATTGTACACACAGCTTTGGGGATGGTGAATGTGTACTGATACTCAGTGTGTGAACAGCAGTGGATTGTACACACAGGTTTGGGGGGACGGTGAAGGTGTACTGATGCTCTGTGTGTGAACAGCAGTGGATTGTACATACAGGTTTAGGGGGACAGTGAAGGTGTACTGATACTCGGTGTGTGAGCAGTAGTGTATTGTACACACCTGTTTGGGGACAGTGAAGGTGTACTGATACTCAGTGTGTGAGCAGTAGTGAATTGTACACACAGGTTTGGGGACGGTGAAGGTGTACTGATACTCGGTGTGTGAACAGCAGTGGATTGAACACGTAGGTTCGGAAGGACAGTGAACGTATACTGATACTCAGTCTGTGAACAGCAGTGGATTGTACACGTAGGTTTGGGGACGGTGAAGGTGTACTGATACTCAGTGTGTGAACAGCAGTGGATTGTACACACAGATTTGGGGACAGTGAAGGTGTAATGATACTCAGTGTGTGAACAGCAGTGGATTGTACACGCAGGTTTGTGGACGGTGAAGGTGTACTGATACTCAGTGTGTGAACAGTAGTGGATTGTACACGCAGGTTTGAGGAGGGTGAAGGTGTACTGATACTCAGTGTGTGTACAGCAGTAGATTGTACATACAGGTTCGGGAGGACAGTGAAGGTGTACTGATGCTCAGTGTGTGAACAGCAGTGGATTGTACTGTCAGGTTTGGGGGAACAGTGAAGCTGTACTGATACTCAGTGTGTGAACAGCAGTGGATTGTACACACAGGTTTTGGGTGACGGTGAAGCTGTTCTGATACTCAGTGTGTGAATAGTAGTGGATTGTATACGCAGGTATGGGGACAGTGAAGGTGTACTGATACTCAGTGTGTGAACAGCAGTGGATTGTACACGTAGGTTTGGAAGGACAGTGAACGTATACTGATACTCAGTCTGTGAATAGCAGCGGATTGTTCACACAGGTTTGGGAGGGACGGTGAAGGTGTACTGATACTCAGTGTGTGAACAGCAGTGGAATGTACACACAGGTTTTGGGTGACAGTGAAGCTGTACTGATACTCAGTGTGTGAACAGTTGTGGATTGTACACTCAGGTATGGGGGCGATGAAGGTGTAATGATACTCAGTGTGTGAACAGCAGTGGATTGTACACGCAGGTTCGGGGGGACGGTGAAAGTGTACTGATGCTCAGTGTGTGAACAGGTGTGGATTGTACACGCAGGTTTGAGGAGGGTGAAGGTGTACTGATACTCAGTGTGTGAACAGCAGTGGATTGTGCACGCAGGTTTGGGGACGGTGAAGGTGTACTGATACTCAGTGTGTGAACAGCAGTGGAATGTACACACAGGTTTGGGGGGACGGTGAAGGTGTACTGATGCTCTGTGTGTGAACAGCAGTGGATTGTACATACAGGTTCGGGGGGACAGTGAAGGTGTACTGATAGCAGTGTGTGAACAGCAGTGGAATGTACACACAGGTTTGGGTGGACGTGAACTTGTACTGATACTCAGTGTGTGAACAGTTGTGGATTGTACACGCAGGAATGGGGGCGATGAAGGTGTAATGATACTCAGCGTGTGAAGAGCAGTGGATTGTACACACATGTTTGCGGACAGTGAAGGTGTACTGTTAATCTGTGTGTGAACAGCAGTGGATTGTACACGCAGGTTTGGGGACGGTGAAGGTGTACTGATGCTCAGTGTGTGAACAGCAGTGGATTGTACACGCAGGTTTGGGGACGGTGAAGGTGTACTGATGCTCAGTGTGTGAACAGCAGTGGATTGTACTCTCAGGTTTGGGGTGACAGTGAAGGTGTACTGATGCTCAGGGTGTGAACAGCAGAGGATTCTACACACAGGTTTGGGGACGGTGAAGGTCTACTGATATTTTGTGAACAGCAGTGGATTTTACCCGCAGGTGAGGGGGGGCAGTGAACGTATACTGATACTCAGTGTGTGAACAGCAGTGGATTGTTCACGTAGTTTTGGGAGGGACGGTGAAGGTGTACTGATACTCAGTGTGTGAACAGCAGTGGAATGTACACACAGGTTTGGGGGGACGTGAACTTGTACTGATACTCTGTGTGTGAACAGTTGTGGATTGTACACGCAGGAATGGGGGCGATGAAGGTGTAATGATACTCAGCGTGTGAAGAGCAGTGGATTGTACACACATGTTTGCGGACAGTGAAGGTGTACTGTTACTCTGTGTGTGAACAGCAGTGGATTGTACACGCAGGTTTGGGGACGGTGAAGGTGTAATGATACTCAGCGTGTGAAGATCAGAGGATTGTACACACATGTTTGCGGACAGTGAAGGTGTACTGTTACTCTGTGTGTGAACAGCAGTGGATTGTACACGCAGGTTTGGGGATGGTGAAGGTGTACTGATACTCAGTGTGTGTACAGCAGTAGATTGTACATACAGGTTCGGAAGGACAGTGAAGGTGTACTAATGCTCAGTGTGTGAACAGCAGTGGATTGTACATACAGGTTCGGGGGGACAGTGAAGGTGTACTGATAGCAGTGTGTGAACAGCAGTGGAATGTACACACAGGTTTGGGTGGACGTGAACTTGTACTGATACTCAGTGTGTGAACAGTTGTGGATTGTACACGCAGGAATGGGGGCGATGAAGGTGTAATGATACTCAGCGTGTGAAGAGCAGTGGATTGTACACACATGTTTGCGGACAGTGAAGGTGTACTGTTAATCTGTGTGTGAACAGCAGTGGATTGTACACGCAGGTTTGGGGACGGTGAAGGTGTACTGATGCTCAGTGTGTGAACAGCAGTGGATTGTACACGCAGGTTTGGGGACGGTGAAGGTGTACTGATGCTCAGTGTGTGAACAGCAGTGGATTGTACTCTCAGGTTTGGGGTGACAGTGAAGGTGTACTGATGCTCAGGGTGTGAACAGCAGAGGATTCTACACACAGGTTTGGGGACGGTGAAGGTCTACTGATATTTTGTGAACAGCAGTGGATTTTACCCGCAGGTGAGGGGGGGCAGTGAACGTATACTGATACTCAGTGTGTGAACAGCAGTGGATTGTTCACGTAGTTTTGGGAGGGACGGTGAAGGTGTACTGATACTCAGTGTGTGAACAGCAGTGGAATGTACACACAGGTTTGGGGGGACGTGAACTTGTACTGATACTCTGTGTGTGAACAGTTGTGGATTGTACACGCAGGAATGGGGGCGATGAAGGTGTAATGATACTCAGCGTGTGAAGAGCAGTGGATTGTACACACATGTTTGCGGACAGTGAAGGTGTACTGTTACTCTGTGTGTGAACAGCAGTGGATTGTACACGCAGGTTTGGGGACGGTGAAGGTGTAATGATACTCAGCGTGTGAAGATCAGAGGATTGTACACACATGTTTGCGGACAGTGAAGGTGTACTGTTACTCTGTGTGTGAACAGCAGTGGATTGTACACGCAGGTTTGGGGATGGTGAAGGTGTACTGATACTCAGTGTGTGTACAGCAGTAGATTGTACATACAGGTTCGGAAGGACAGTGAAGGTGTACTAATGCTCAGTGTGTGAACAGCAGTGGATTGTACTGTCAGGTTTGGGGGAACAGTGAAGCTGTACTGATACTCAGTGTGTGAACATCAGTGGATTGTACACACAGGTTTTGGGTGACGGTGAAGCTGTACTGATACTCTGTGTGTGAACAGTAGTGGAATGTACACGCAGGTACGGGGACGGTGAAGGTGTACTGATACTCAGTCTGTGAACAGCAGTGGATTGTTCACGCAGGTCTGGGAGGGACGGTGAAGGTGTACCGATACTCAGTGTGTGAACAGCAGTGGATTGTACACACAGGTTTTGGGTGACGGTGAAGCTGTACTGATACTCAGTGTGTGAACAGTTGTGGATTGTACACGCAGGTTCGGGGCGACAGTGAAGGCGTACTGATGCTCAGTGTGTGAACAGCCGTGGATTGTACACGCAGGTTTGGGGACGGTGAAGCTGTACTGATACTCAGTGTGTGAACAGCAGTAGATTGTACACACAGGTGTGCGGGACGGTGAAGGTGTGCTGATACTCAGTGTGTGAACAGTAGTGGATTGTACACACTGGTTTAGGGGGACGGTGAAGGTTTACTGATACTCAGTGTGTGAACAGCAGTGGATTGTACACACAGGTTTGGGGACAGTGGAGCTGTACTGATACTCAGTGTGTGAACAGTTGTGGATTGTACACACCCGTTTGGGGACAGTGAAGGTGTACTGACACTCTGTCTTTGAAAAGCAGTGGATTGTACACTCAGGCTTGTGGACGGTGAAGGTGTACTGATACTCAGTGTGTGAACAGCAGTGGATTGTACACGGAGGTTTGGGGGGACAGTGATGGTGTACTGATACTCAGTGTGTGAACAGTAGTGGATTGTACACACAGGTTTGATGGGACGGTGAAGGTGTACTGATACTCAGTGTGTGAACAGCAGTGGATTGTACACGCAGGTTTAGGGACATTGAAGGTGTACTGATGCTCAGTGTGTGAACAGCAGTGGATTGTACACATAGGTTTAGGGGCATGGTGAAGGTGTACTGATATTCAGTGTGTGAACAGCAGTGGATTGTACACACAGGTTTGGGGTGACGGTGAAGGTGTACTGATACTCAGTGTGTGAACAGCCGTGGATTGTACACTCCGGTTTGGGGATGGTGAAGGTGTACTGATACTCAGTGTGTGAACGGCAGTGGATTGTACACGCAGGTTTGGGGACGGTGAAGGTGTACTGATACTCTGTGTGTGAACAGCAGTGGATTGTACACGCAGGTATGGGGATGGTGAAGGTGTACTGATGTTCAGTGTGTGAACAGCAGTGGATTGTACACACAGGTTTGGGGGGACGGTGAATGTGTACTGATACTCAGTGTATGAACAGTAGTGGATTGTACACGCAGGTTTGGGGGGACGGTGAATGTGTACTGATACTCAGTGTATGAACAGTAGTGGATTGTACACACAGGTTTGGGGGGACGGTGAATGTGTACTGATGCTCTGTGTGTGAACAGCAGTGGATTCTACACACAGGTTTGGGGGGACGGTGAACGTGTACTGATACTCAGTGTGTGAGCAGCAGTGGATTGTACATACAGGTTTGGGGGGACGGTGAAGGTGTACTGATACTCAGTGTGTGAACATCAGTGGATTGTACACACAGCTTTGGGGATGGTGAATGTGTACTGATACTCAGTGTGTGAACAGCAGTGGATTGTACACACAGGTTTGGGGGGACGGCGAAGGTGTACTGATACTCAGTGTGTGAACAGTAGTGGATTGTACACACAGGTTTAGGGGGACCGTGATGGTGTACAGATTCTCAGTGTGTGAACTGTAGTAGATTGTACACACAGGTTTGGGTACATTGAAGTTGTACTGATACTCAGTGTGTGAACAGTTGTGGATTGTACACGCATGTTTGGGACAGTGAAGGTGTACTGATACTCTGTGTTTGAACGGCAGTGGATTGTACTCGCAGGTTTGGGGACATTGAAGGTGTACTGATACTCAGTGTGTGAACAGCAGTGGATTGTACATACAGGTTTAGGGACATTGAAGGTGTACTGATACTCAGTGTGTGAACAGCAGTGGATTGTACACACAGGTTTGGGGGGACGGTGAAGGTGTACTGATGCTCAGTGTGTGAACAGCAGTGGATTGTACACATAGGTTTAGGGGCATGGTGAAGGTGTACTGATATTCAGTGTGTGAACAGCAGTGCATTGTACACACAGGTTTGCGGACGGTCAAGGTGTACTGATACTCAGTGTGTGAACAGCAGTGGAATGTACACACAGGTTTTGGGTGATAGTGAAGCTGTACTGATACTCAGTGTGTGAACAGTTGTGGATTGTACACTCAGGTATGGGGGCGATGAAGGTGTAATGATACTCAGTGTGTGAACAGCAGTGGATTGTACACGCAGGTTCGGGGGGACGGTGAAAGTGTACTGATGCTCAGTGTGTGAACAGGTGTGGATAGTACACGCAGGTTTGGGGAGGGTGAAGGTGTACTGATACTCAGTGTGTGAACAGCAGTGGATTGTGCACGCAGGTTTGGGGACGGTGAAGGTGTACTGATACTCAGTGTGTGAACAGCAGTTGAATGTACACACAGGTTTGGGGGGACGGTGAAGGTGTACTGATGCTCTGTGTGTGAACAGCAGTGGATTGTACATACAGGTTTAGGGGGACAGTGAAGGTGTACTGATACTCAGTGTGTGAACAGCAGTGGATTGTACACGTAGGTTCGGAAGGACAGTGAACGTATACTGATACTCAGTCTGTGAACAGCAGTGGATTGTACACGTAGGTTTGGGGACGGTGAAGGTGTACTGACTCTCAGTGTGTGAACAGCAGTGGATTGTACACACAGGTTTGGGGGGACGGTGAAGGTGTAATGATGCTCAGTGTGTGAACAGCAGTGGATTGTACACATAGGTTTAGGGGCATGGTGAAGGTGTACTGATATTCAGTGTGTGAACAGCAGTGCATTGTACACACAGGTTTGCGGACGGTCAAGGTGTACTGATACTCAGTGTGTGAACAGCAGTGGAATGTACACACAGGTTTTGGGTGATAGTGAAGCTGTACTGATACTCAGTGTGTGAACATTTGTGGATTGTACACTCAGGTATGGGGGCGATGAAGGTGTAATGATACTCAGTGTGTGAACAGCAGTGGATTGTACACGCAGGTTCGGGGGGACGGTGAAAGTGTACTGATGCTCAGTGTGTGAACAGGTGTGGATTGTACACGCAGGTTTGGGGAGGGTGAAGGTGTACTGATACTCAGTGTGTGAACAGCAGTGGATTGTGCACGCAGGTTTGGGGACGGTGAAGGTGTACTGATACTCAGTGTGTGAACAGCAGTTGAATGTACACACAGGTTTGGGGGGACGGTGAAGGTGTACTGATGCTCTGTGTGTGAACAGCAGTGGATTGTACATACAGGTTTAGGGGGACAGTGAAGGTGTACTGATACTCAGTGTGTGAGCAGTAGTGGATTGTACACACCCGTTTAGGGACAGTGAAGGTGTAGTGATACTCAGTGTGTGAACAGCAGTGGATTGTACACGTAGGTTCGGAAGGACAGTGAACGTATACTGATACTCAGTCTGTGAACAGCAGTGGATTGTACACGTAGGTTTGGGGACGGTGAAGGTGTACTGACACTCAGTGTGTGAACAGCAGTGGATTGTACACACAGGTTTGGGGACGGTGAAGGTGTACTGATACTCAGTGTGTGAACAGCTGTGGATTGTACACACAGGTTTGGGGGGACAGTGAAGGTGTACTGATGCTCAGTGTGTGAACAGCAGTAGATTGTACACACAGGTTTTGGGGGACGGCGAAGGTGTACTGATACTCAGTGTGTGAACAGTAGTGGATTGTACACACAGGTTTGGGGGGACGGTGAAGGTGTACTGATGCTCTGTGTGTGAACAGCAGTGGATTGTACACGCAGGTTCGGGGGGACGGTGAAGGTGTACTGATAGCAGTGTGTGAACAGCAGTGGAATGTACACACAGGTTTGGGAGGACGTGAACTTGTACTGATACTCAGTGTGTGAACAGTTGTGGATTGTACACGCAGGAATGGGGGCGATGAAGGTGTAATGATACTCAGCGTGTGAAGAGCAGTGGATTGTACACACATGTTTGCGGACAGTGAAGGTGTACTGTTAATCTGTGTGTGAACAGCAGTGGATTGTACACGCAGGTTTGGGGACGGTGAAGGTGTACTGATGCTCAGTGTGTCAACAGCAGTGGATTGTACTCTCAGGTTTGGGGTGGCAGTGAAGGTGTACTGATACTCAGTGTGTGAACAGCAGTGGATTGTACACGCAGGTTTGGGGACGGTGAAGGTGTACTGATGCTCAGTGTGTGAACAGCAGTGGATTGTACACGCAGGTTTGGGGACGGTGAAGGTGTAACGATACTCAGCGTGTGAAGATCAGAGGATTGTACACACATGTTTGCGGACAGTGAAGGTGTACTGTTACTCTGTGTGTGAACAGCAGTGGATTGTACATGCAGGTTTGGGGACGGTCAAGGTGTACTGATACTCAATGTGTGTACAGCAGTCGATTGTACATACAGGTTCGGGAGGACAGTGAAGGTGTACTGATGCTCAGTGTGTGAACAGCAGTGGATTGTACTGTCAGGTTTGGGGGAACAGTGAAGCTGTACTGATACTCAGTGTGTGAACAGCAGTGGATTGTACACACAGGTTTTGGCTGACGGTGAATGTGTACTGATACTCAGTGTGTGAACAGCAGTGGATTGTACACGTAGGTTCGGAAGGACAGTGAACGTATACTGATACTCAGTGTGTGAACAGCAGTGGATTGTTCACGTAGTTTTGGGAGGGATGGTGATGGTGTACCGATACTCAGTGTGTGAACAGCAGTGGAATGTACACACAGGTTTGGGGGGATGTGAACTTGTACTGATACTCTGTGTGTGAACAGTTGTGGATTGTACACGCAGGAATGGGGGCGATGAAGGTGTAATGATACTCAGCGTGTGAAGAGCAGTGGATTGTACACACATGTTTGCGGACATTGAAGGTGTACTGTTAATCTGTGTGTGAACAGCAGTGGATTGTACACACAGGTTTGGGGTGACGGTGAAGGTGTACTGATACTCAGTGTGTGAACCGTAGTGGATTGTACACACAGGTTTAGGGACGGTGAAGGTGTACTGATACTCAGTGTGTGAACAGTAGTGGATTGTACACACAGGTTTGGGGACGGTGAAGGTGTACTGATACTCTGTGTGTGAACAGCAGTGGATTGTACACGCAGGTTTGGGGACGGTGAAGGTGTACTGATACTCAGTGTGTGACAGCAGTGGATTCTACACACAGGTTTAGGGGGACGGTGAATGTGTACTGATACTCAGTGTGTGAACAGCAGTGGATTGTACACACAGGTTTGGGGGGACAGTGAAGGTGTGCTGATGCTCAGTGTGTGAACAGCAGTGGATTGTACTCTCAGGTTTGGGGTGACAGTGAAGGTGTACTGATGCTCAGGGTGTGAACAGCAGAGGATTGTACACACAGGTTTGGGGACGGTGAAGGTCTACTGATATTTTGTGAACAGCAGTGGATTGTACCCGCAGGTGAGTGGGGGCAGTGAAGGTGTACTGATACTCAGTGTGTGAACAGCAGTGGATTGTTCACGTAGTTTTGGGAGGGACGGTGAAGGTGTACTGATACTCAGTGTGTGAACAGCAGTGGAATGTACACACAGGTTTGGGGGGACGTGAACTTGTACTGATACTCTGTGTGTGAACAGTTGTGGATTGTACACGCAGGAATGGGGGCGATGAAGGTGTAATGATACTCAGCGTGTGAAGAGCAGTGGATTGTACACACATGTTTGCGGACAGTGAAGGTGTACTGTTACTCTGTGTGTGAACAGCAGTGGATTGTACACGCAGGTTTGGGGACGGTGAAGGTGTAATGATACTCAGCGTGTGAAGATCAGAGGATTGTACACACATGTTTGCCGACAGTGAAGGTGTACTGTTACTCTGTGTGTGAACAGCAGTGGATTGTACACGCAGGTTTGGGGATGGTGAAGGTGTACTGATACTCAGTGTGTGTACAGCAGTAGATTGTACATACAGGTTCGGAAGGACAGTGAAGGTGTACTAATGCTCAGTGTGTGAACAGCAGTGGATTGTACTGTCAGGTTTGGGGGAACAGTGAAGCTGTACTGATACTCAGTGTGTGAACATCAGTGGATTGTACACACAGGTTTTGGGTGACGGTGAAGCTGTACTGATACTCTGTGTGTGAACAGTAGTGGAATGTACACGCAGGTATGGGGACGGTGAAGGTGTACTGATACTCAGTCTGTGAACAGCAGTGGATTGTTCACGCAGGTCTGGGAGGGACGGTGAAGGTGTACCGATACTCAGTGTGTGAACAGCAGTGGATTGTACACACAGGTTTTGGGTGACGGTGAAGCTGTACTGATACTCAGTGTGTGAACAGTTGTGGATTGTACACGCAGGTTCGGGGGGACGGTGAAGGTGTACTGATGCTCAGTGTGTGAACAGCCGTGGATTGTACACGCAGGTTTGGGGACGGTGAAGGTGTACTGATGTTCAGTGGGTGAACAGCAGTGGATTGCACACGCAGGTTCGGGGGGACGGTGAAGGTGTACTGATACTCAGTGTGTGAACAGCCGTGGATTGTACACGCAGGTTTGGGGACTGTGAAGCTGTACTGATACTCAGTGTGTGAACAGCAGTAGATTGTACACACAGGTGTGCGGGACGGTGAAGGTGTGCTGATTCTCAGTGTGTGAACAGTAGTGGATTGTACACACTGGTTAAGGGGGACGGTGAAGGTTTACTGATACTCAGTGTGTGAACAGCAGTGGATTGTACACACAGATTTGGGGACAGTGAAGGTGTACTGATACTCAGTTTGTGAACAGCAGTGGATTGTACACGCAGGTGAGCAGGGACTGTGAAGCTGTACTGATACTCAGTGTGTGAACAGTTGTGGATTGTACACACCCGTTTGGGGACAGTGAAGGTGTACTGACACTCTGTCTTTGAAAAGCAGTGGATTGTACACACAGGCTTGTGGACGGTGAAGGTGTACTGATACTCAGTGTGTGAACAGCAGTGGATTGTACACGGAGGTTTGGGGGGACAGTGATGGTGTACTGATACTCAGTGTGTGAACATTAGTGGATTGTACACACAGGTTTGATGGGACGGTGAAGGTGTACTGATACTCAGTGTGTGAACAGCAGTGGATTGTACACGCAGGTTTAGGGACATTGAAGGTGTACTGATGCTCAGTGTGTGAACAGCAGTGGATTGTACACATAGGTTTAGGGGCATGGTGAAGGTGTACTGATATTCAGTGTGTGAACAGCAGTGGATTGTACACACAGGTTTGGGGTGACGGTGAAGGTGTACTGATACTCAGTGTGTGAACAGCAGTGGATTGTACACGCAGTTTCAGGGGGACGGTGAAGTTGTACTGATACTCAGTGTGTGAACAGCAGTGGATTGTGCACGCAGGTTTGGGGACGGTGAAGGTGTACTGATACAGTGTGTGAACAGCAGTGGATTGTACACGCAGGTTTGGGGACGATGAAGGTGTACTGATACTCAGTGTGTGACAGCAGAGGATTGTGCACGCAGGTTTGGGGATGGTGAAGGTGTACTGATACTCTGTGTGTGAACAGTAGTGGATTGTACACGCAGGTTTGTGGACGGTGAAGGTGTACTTACACTCAGTGTGTGTACAGCAGTGGATTGTGCACGCAGGTTTGCGAGGACGGTGAAAGTGTACTGATACTCAGTGTGTTAACAGCAGTGGATTGTACACACAGGTTTAGGGGGACGGTGAATGTGTACTGATACTCAGTGTGTGAACAGCAGTGGATTGTTCACGTAGTTTTGGGAGGGACGGTGAAGGTGTACCGATACTCAGTGTGTGAACAGCAGTGGAATGTACACACAGGTTTGGGGGGATGTGAACTTGTACTGATACTCTGTGTGTGAACAGTTGTGGATTGTACACGCAGGAATGGGGGCGATGAAGGTGTAATGATACTCAGCGTGTGAAGAGCAGTGGATTGTACACACATGTTTGCGGACATTGAAGGTGTACTGTTAATCTGTGTGTGAACAGCAGTGGATTGTACACACAGGTTTGGGGTGACGGTGAAGGTGTACTGATACTCAGTGTGTGAACAGTAGTGGATTGTACACACAGGTTTAGGGACGGTGAAGGTGTACTGATACTCAGTGTGTGAACAGTAGTGGATTGTACACACAGGTTTGGGGAAGGTGAAGGTGTACTGATACTCTGTGTGTGAACAGCAGTGGATTGTACACGCAGGTTTGGGGACGGTGAAGGTGTACTGATACTCAGTGTGTGACAGCAGTGGATTCTACACACAGGTTTAGGGGGACGGTGAATGTGTACTGATACTCAGTGTGTGAACAGCAGTGGATTGTACACACAGGTTTGGGGGGACAGTGAAGGTGTGCTGATGCTCAGGGTGTGAACAGCAGAGGATTGTACACACAGGTTTGGGGACGGTGAAGGTCTACTGATATTTTGTGAACAGCAGTGGATTTTACCCGCAGGTGAGGGGGGGCAGTGAACGTATACTGATACTCAGTGTGTGAACAGCAGTGGATTGTTCACGTAGTTTTGGGAGGGACGGTGAAGGTGTACTGATACTCAGTGTGTGAACAGCAGTGGAATGTACACACAGGTTTGGGGGGACGTGAACTTGTACTGATACTCTGTGTGTGAACAGTTGTGGATTGTACACGCAGGAATGGGGGCGATGAAGGTGTAATGATACTCAGCGTGTGAAGAGCAGTGGATTGTACACACATGTTTGCGGACAGTGAAGGTGTACTGTTACTCTGTGTGTGAACAGCAGTGGATTGTACACGCAGGTTTGGGGACGGTGAAGGTGTAATGATACTCAGCGTGTGAAGATCAGAGGATTGTACACACATGTTTGCGGACAGTGAAGGTGTACTGTTACTCTGTGTGTGAACAGCAGTGGATTGTACACGCAGGTTTGGGGATGGTGAAGGTGTACTGATACTCAGTGTGTGTACAGCAGTAGATTGTACATACAGGTTCGGAAGGACAGTGAAGGTGTACTAATGCTCAGTGTGTGAACAGCAGTGGATTGTACTGTCAGGTTTGGGGGAACAGTGAAGCTGTACTGATACTCAGTGTGTGAACATCAGTGGATTGTACACACAGGTTTTGGGTGACGGTGAAGCTGTACTGATACTCTGTGTGTGAACAGTAGTGGAATGTACACGCAGGTATGGGGACGGTGAAGGTGTACTGATACTCAGTCTGTGAACAGCAGTGGATTGTTCACGCAGGTCTGGGAGGGACGGTGAAGGTGTACCGATACTCAGTGTGTGAACAGCAGTGGATTGTACACACAGGTTTTGGGTGACGGTGAAGCTGTACTGATACTCAGTGTGTGAACAGTTGTGGATTGTACACGCAGGTTCGGGGGGACTGTGAAGGTGTACTGATGCTCAGTGTGTGAACAGCCGTGGATTGTACACGCAGGTTTGGGGACGGTGAAGCTGTACTGATACTCAGTGTGTGAACAGCAGTAGATTGTACACACAGGTGTGCGGGACGGTGAAGGTGTGCTGATACTCAGTGTGTGAACAGTAGTGGATTGTACACACTGGTTTAGGGGGACGGTGAAGGTTTACTGATACTCAGTGTGTGAACAGCAGTGGATTGTACACACAGGTTTGGGGACAGTGAAGGTGTACTGATACTCAGTTTGTGAACAGCAGTGGATTGTACACGCAGGTGAGCAGGGACTGTGAAGCTGTACTGATACTCAGTGTGTGAACAGTTGTGGATTGTACACACCCGTTTGGGGACAGTGAAGGTGTACTGACACTCTGTCTTTGAAAAGCAGTGGATTGTACACTCAGGCTTGTGGACGGTGAAGGTGTACTGATACTCAGTGTGTGAACAGCAGTGGATTGTACACGGAGGTTTGGGGGGACAGTGATGGTGTACTGATACTCAGTGTGTGAACAGTAGTGGATTGTACACACAGGTTTGATGGGACG
Organism: Mobula birostris; assembly: GCF_030028105.1. Classification (NCBI taxonomy): domain Eukaryota; kingdom Metazoa; phylum Chordata; class Chondrichthyes; order Myliobatiformes; family Myliobatidae; genus Mobula; species Mobula birostris. The sequence continues at coordinate 38,110 of NW_027275804.1, forward strand.
GTGAAGGTGTACTGATACTCAGTGTGTGAACAGCAGTGGATTGTACACGCAGGTTTAGGGACATTGAAGGTGTGCTGATGCTCAGTGTGCGAACAGCAGTGGATTGTACACATAGGTTTAGGGGCATGGTGAAGGTGTACTGATATTCAGTGTGTGAACAGTAGTGGATTGTACACACAGGTTTGGGGTGACGGTGAAGGTGTACTGATACTCAGTGTGTGAACAGCAGTGGATTGTACACGCAGTTTCAGGGGGACGGTGAAGTTGTACTGATACTCAGTGTGTGAACAGCAGTGGATTGTGCACGCAGGTTTGGGGACGGTGAAGGTGTACTGATACAGTGTGTGAACAGCAGTGGATTGTACACGCAGGTTTGGGGACGATGAAGGTGTACTGATACTCAGTGTGTGACAGCAGAGGATTGTGCACGCAGGTTTGGGGATGGTGAAGGTGTACTGATACTCTGTGTGTGAACAGTAGTGGATTGTACACGCAGGTTTGTGGACGGTGAAGGTGTACTTACACTCAGTGTGTGTACAGCAGTGGATTGTGCACGCAGGTTTGCGAGGACGGTGAAAGTGTACTGATACTCAGTGTGTTAACAGCAGTGGATTGTACACACAGGTTTAGGGGGACGGTGAATGTGTACTGATACTCAGTGTGTGAACAGCCGTGGATTGTACACTCCGGTTTGGGGATGGTGAAGGTGTACTGATACTCAGTGTGTGAACGGCAGTGGATTGTACACGCAGGTTTGGGGACGGTGAAGGTGTACTGATACTCTGTGTGTGAACAGCAGTGGATTGTACACGCAGGTATGGGGATGGTGAAGGTGTACTGATGTTCAGTGTGTGAACAGCAGTGGATTGTACACACAGGTTTGGGGGGACGGTGAATGTGTACTGATACTCAGTGTATGAACAGTAGTGGATTGTACACGCAGGTTTGGGGGGACGGTGAATGTGTACTGATACTCAGTGTATGAACAGCAGTGGATTGTACACACAGGTTTGGGGGGACGGTGAATGTGTACTGATGCTCTGTGTGTGAACAGCAGTGGACTCTACACACAGGTTTGGGGGGACGATGAACGTGTACTGATACTCAGTGTGTGAGCAGCAGTGGATTGTACATACAGGTTTGGGGGGACGGTGAAGGTGTACTGATACTCAGTGTGTGAACATCAGTGGATTGTACACACAGCTTTGGGGATGGTGAATGTGTACTGATACTCAGTGTGTGAACAGCAGTGGATTGTACACACAGGTTTGGGGGGACGGCGAAGGTGTACTGATACTCAGTGTGTGAACAGTAGTGGATTGTACACACAGGTTTAGGGGGACCGTGATGGTGTACAGATTCTCAGTGTGTGAACTGTAGTGGATTGTACACACAGGTTTGGGTACATTGAAGGTGTACTGATACTCAGTGTGTGAACAGTTGTGGATTGTACACGCATGTTTGGGACAGTGAAGGTGTACTGATACTCTGTGTTTGAACGGCAGTGGATTGTACTCGCAGGTTTGGGGACATTGAAGGTGTACTGATACTCAGTGTGTGAACAGCAGTGGATTGTACATACAGGTTTAGGGACATTGAAGGTGTACTGATACTCAGTGTGTGAACAGCAGTGGATTGTACACACAGGTTTGGGGGGACGGTGAAGGTGTACTGATGCTCAGTGTGTGAACAGCAGTGGATTGTACACATAGGTTTAGGGGCATGGTGAAGGTGTACTGATATTCAGTGTGTGAACAGCAGTGCATTGTACACACAGGTTTGCGGACGGTCAAGGTGTACTGATACTCAGTGTGTGAACAGCCGTGGATTGTACACGCATGTTTGGGACAGTGAAGGTGTACTGATACTCTGTGTTTGAACGGCAGTGGATTGTACTCGCAGGTTTGGGGACATTGAAGGTGTACTGATACTCAGTGTGTGAACAGCAGTGGATTGTACATACAGGTTTAGGGGCATTGAAGGTGTACTGATACGCAGTGTGTGAACAGCAGTGGATTGTACACACAGGTTTGGGGAGACGGTGAAGGTGTACTGATACTCAGTGTGTGAACAGCAGTGGATTGTACATACAGGTTTAGGGGGACGGTGAAGGTGTACTGATACTCAGTGTGTGAACAGTAGTGGATTGTACACAAAGGTTTGAGGGGACCGTGATGGTGTACTGATACTCAGTGTGTGAACTGTAGTGGATTGTACACACAGGTTTGGGTAAAGTGATGGTGTACTGAAACTCTGTGTTTGAACAGCAGTGGATTGTACAAACATGTTTGTGGACGGTGAAGGTGTACTGATACTCAGTGTGTGAACAGCAGTGGATTGTACACACAGGTTTAGGGACATTGAAGGTGTACTTATACTCAGTGTGTGAACAGCAGTGGATTGTACACACAGGTTTGGGGGGACGGTGAAGGTGTACTGATACTCAGTGTGTGAACAGCAGTGGATTGTACACACAGGTTTGGGGGGACAGTGAAGGTGTACTGATACTCTGTGTGTGAACAGCAGTGGATTGCACACACCTGTTTGGGGACAGAGAAGGTGTACTGATACTCTGTGTGTGAACAGCAGTGGATTGTACACACAGGTTTGGGGGGAGGGTGAATGTGTAGTGATACTCAGTGTGTGAGCAGTAGTGGATTGTACACACAGGTTTGGGGGGACGGTGAAGGTGTATTGATACTCAGTGTGTGAACAGCAGTGGATTGTACACGCAAGTTTAGGGACGGTGAATGTGTACTGATACTCAGTGTGTGAACAGCAGTGGATTGTACACAGAGGTTTGGGGGGACGGTGAAGGTGTACTGATGCTCAGTGTGTGAACAGCAGTGGATTGTACACACAGGTTTAGGGGGACGGTGAAGGTGTACTGATACTCTGTGTGTGTACAGCAGTGGATTGTACACGCAGGTTTGGGGACGGTGAAGGTGTACTGATACTCAGTGTGTGAGGCAGCAGTGGATTGTACACACCGGTTTGGGGACGGTGAAGGTGTACTGATGTTCAGTGTGTGAACAGCAGTGGATTGTACTCACAGGTTTGGGGGACGGTGAAGGTGCACTGATACTCAGTGTATGAACAGCAGTGGATTGTACACACAGGTTTTTAGGGGGACAGTGAAGGTGTACTGATACTCAGTGTGTGAACAGTAGTGGATTGTACACACAGGTTTGGGGACAGTGAAGGTGTACTGATACTCAGTGTGTGAACAGCAGTGGATTGTACACGCTGTTTCGGGGGGACGGTGAAGGTGTACTGATACTCAGTGTGTGAACAGTTGTGGATTGTACACGCATGTTTGGGACAGTGAAGGTGTACTGATACTCTGTGTTTGAACGGCAGTGGATTGTACTCGCAGGTTTGGGGACATTGAAGGTGTACTGATACTCAGTGTGTGAACAGCAGTGGATTGTACACAATGGTTTAGGGGCATGGTGAAGGTGTACTGATGTTCAGTGTGTGAACAGCAGTGGATTGTACACACAGGTTTGCGGACGGTGAAGGTGTACTGATACTCAGTGTGTGACAGTAGTGGATTGTACACACAGGTTTGGGGTGACGGTGAAGATGTACTGATACTCAGTGTGTGAACAGTAGTGGATTGTACACGCAGGTTTGGGGACATTGAAGGTGTACTGATGTTCAGTGTGTGAACAGCAGTGCATTGTACACACAGGTTTGGGGGGACGGTGAAGGTGTACTGATACTCAGTGTGTTAACAGCAGTGGATTGTACACACAGGTTTAGGGGGACGGTGAATGTGTACTCATACTCAGTGTGTGAACAGCAGTGGATTGTACACACAGGTTTGGGGGGACAGTGAAGGTGTACTGATGCTCAGGGTGTGAACAGCAGAGGATTGTACACACAGGTTTGGGGACGGTGAAGGTCTACTGATATTTTGTGAACAGCAGTGGATTTTACCCGCAGGTGAGGGGGGGCAGTGAAAGTGTACTGATACTCAGTGTGTGAACAGTAGTGGATTGTACACACCCGTTTGGGGACGGTGAAGGTGTACTGATACTCAGTGTGTGAACAGTAGTGGATTGTACACACAGGTTTGGGGGGACCGTGATGGTGTACAGATTCTCAGTGTGTGAACTGTAGTGGATTGTACACACAGGTTTGGGTACAGTGAAGGTGTACTGATACTCTGTGTTTGAACAGCAGTGGACTGTACACGCAGGTTTGGGGGGACGGTGAAGGTGTACTGATATTCAGTGTGTGAACAGCAGTGGATTGTACACATAGGTTTGTGGACGGTGAAGGTGTACTGATACTCAGTGTGTGACAGTAGTGGATTGTACACACAGGTTTGGTGGGACGGTGAAGGTGTACTGATACTCAGTGTGTGAACAGTAGTGGATTGTACACACAGGTTTGGGGACGGTGAAGGTGTACTGATACTCTGTGTGTGAACAGCAATGGATTGTACACACAGGTTTGGGGACGGTGAAGGTGTACTGATACTCAGTGTGTGAACAGCAGTGGATTGTACACACAGTTTGGGGACGGTGAAGCTGTAACTGATGCTCAGTGTGTGAACAGCAGTGGATTGTACACACAGGTTTGGGGGGACGGTGAAGGTGTACTGATACTCAGTGTGTGAACAGCAGTGGATTGTACATACAGGTTTAGGGGGACGGTGAAGGTGTACTGATACTCAGTGTGTGAACAGTAGTGGATTGTACACAAAGGTTTGAGGGGACCGTGATGGTGTACTGATACTCAGTGTGTGAACTGTAGTGGATTGTACACACAGGTTTGGGTAAAGTGATGGTGTACTGAAACTCTGTGTTTGAACAGCAGTGGATTGTACAAACATGTTTGTGGACGGTGAAGGTGTACTGATACTCAGTGTGTGAACAGCAGTGGATTGTACACACAGGTTTAGGGACATTGAAGGTGTACTTATACTCAGTGTGTGAACAGCAGTGGATTGTACACACAGGTTTGGGGGGACGGTGAAGGTGTACTGATACTCAGGGTGTGAACAGCAGTGGATTGTACACGCAGGTTTGCGGGGACGGTGAAGGTGTACTGATGCTCAGTGTGTGAACAGCAGTGGATTGTACACATAGGTTTAGGGGCATGGTGAAGGTGTACTGATATTCAGTGTGTGAACAGTAGTGGATTGTACACACAGGTTTAGGGACGGTGAAGGTGTACTGATACTCAGTGTGTGAACAGCAGTGGATTGTACACACAGGTTTTGGGTGACGGTGAAGGTGTACTGATACTCTGTGTGTGAACAGCAGTGGATTGTACACGCAGGTTTGGGGACGGTGAAGGTGTACTGATACTCAGTGTGTGACAGCAGTGGATTCTACACACAGGTTTAGGGGGACGGTGAATGTGTACTGATACTCAGTGTGTGAACAGCAGTGGATTGTACACACAGGTTTGGGGGGACAGTGAAGGTGTACTGATACTCTGTGTGTGAACAGCAGTGGATTGCACACACCTGTTTGGGGACAGAGAAGGTGTACTGATACTCTGTGTGTGAACAGCAGTGGATTGTACACACAGGTTTGGGGGGAGGGTGAATGTGTAGTGATACTCAGTGTGTGAGCAGTAGTGGATTGTACACACAGGTTTGGGGGGACGGTGAAGGTGTATTGATACTCAGTGTGTGAACAGCAGTGGATTGTACACGCAAGTTTAGGGACGGTGAATGTGTACTGATACTCAGTGTGTGAACAGCAGTGGATTGTACACAGAGGTTTGGGGGGACGGTGAAGGTGTACTGATGCTCAGTGTGTGAACAGCAGTGGATTGTACACACAGGTTTAGGGGGACGGTGAAGGTGTACTGATACTCTGTGTGTGTACAGCAGTGGATTGTACACGCAGGTTTGGGGACGGTGAAGGTGTACTGATACTCAGTGTGTGAACAGCAGTGGATTGTACACACCGGTTTGGGGACGGTGAAGGTGTACTGATGTTCAGTGTGTGAACAGCAGTGGATTGTACTCACAGGTTTGGGGGACGGTGAAGGTGCACTGATACTCAGTGTATGAACAGCAGTGGATTGTACACACAGGTTTTTAGGGGGACAGTGAAGGTGTACTGATACTCAGTGTGTGAACAGTAGTGGATTGTACACACAGGTTTGGGGACAGTGAAGGTGTACTGATACTCAGTGTGTGAACAGCAGTGGATTGTACACGCTGTTTCGGGGGGACGGTGAAGGTGTACTGATACTCAGTGTGTGAACAGTTGTGGATTGTACACGCATGTTTGGGACAGTGAAGGTGTACTGATACTCTGTGTTTGAACGGCAGTGGATTGTACTCGCAGGTTTGGGGACATTGAAGGTGTACTGATACTCAGTGTGTGAACAGCAGTGGATTGTACACAATGGTTTAGGGGCATGGTGAAGGTGTACTGATGTTCAGTGTGTGAACAGCAGTGGATTGTACACACAGGTTTGCGGACGGTGAAGGTGTACTGATACTCAGTGTGTGACAGTAGTGGATTGTACACACAGGTTTGGGGTGACGGTGAAGATGTACTGATACTCAGTGTGTGAACAGTAGTGGATTGTACACGCAGGTTTGGGGACATTGAAGGTGTACTGATGTTCAGTGTGTGAACAGCAGTGCATTGTACACACAGGTTTGGGGTGACGGTGAAGGTGTACTGATACTCAGTGTGTGAACAGTAGTGGATTGTACACACAGGTTTAGGGACGGTGAAGGTGTACTGATACTCAGTGTGTGAACAGTAGTGGATTGTACACACAGGTTTGGGGACGGTGAAGGTGTACTGATACTCTGTGTGTGAACAGCAGTGGATTGTACACGCAGGTTTGGGGACGGTGAAGGTGTACTGATACTCTGTGTGTGAACAGCAGTGGATTGTACACGCAGGTTTGGGGACGGTGAAGGTGTACTGATACTCAGTGTGTGACAGCAGTGGATTCTACACACAGGTTTAGGGGGACGGTGAATGTGTACTGATACTCAGTGTGTGAACAGCAGTGGATTGTACACACAGGTTTGGGGGGACAGTGAAGGTGTGCTGATGCTCAGTGTGTGAACAGCAGTGGATTGTACTCTCAGGTTTGGGGTGACAGTGAAGGTGTACTGATGCTCAGGGTGTGAACAGCAGAGGATTGTACACACAGGTTTGGGGACGGTGAAGGTCTACTGATATTTTGTGAACAGCAGTGGATTGTACCCGCAGGTGAGTGGGGGCAGTGAAGGTGTACTGCTACTCAGTGTGTGAACAGCAGTGGATTGTTCACGTAGTTTTGGGAGGGACGGTGAAGGTGTACTGATACTCAGTGTGTGAACAGCAGTGGAATGTACACACAGGTTTGGGGGACGTGAACTTGTACTGATACTCTGTGTGTGAACAGTTGTGGATTGTACACGCAGGAATGGGGGCGATGAAGGTGTAATGATACTCAGCGTGTGAAGAGCAGTGGATTGTACACACATGTTTGCGGACAGTGAAGGTGTTCTGTTACTCTGTGTGTGAACAGCAGTGGATTGTACACGCAGGTTTGGGGACGGTGAAGGTGTAATGATACTCAGCGTGTGAAGATCAGAGGATTGTACACACATGTTTGCCGACAGTGAAGGTGTACTGTTACTCTGTGTGTGAACAGCAGTGGATTGTACACGCAGGTTTGGGGATGGTGAAGGTGTACTGATACTCAGTGTGTGTACAGCAGTAGATTGTACATACAGGTTCGGAAGGACAGTGAAGGTGTACTAATGCTCAGTGTGTGAACAGCAGTGGATTGTACTGTCAGGTTTGGGGGAACAGTGAAGCTGTACTGATACTCAGTGTGTGAACATCAGTGGATTGTACACACAGGTTTTGGGTGACGGTGAAGCTGTACTGATACTCTGTGTGTGAACAGTAGTGGAATGTACACGCAGGTATGGGGACGGTGAAGGTGTACTGATACTCAGTCTGTGAACAGCAGTGGATTGTTCACGCAGGTCTGGGAGGGACGGTGAAGGTGTACCGATACTCAGTGTGTGAACAGCAGTGGATTGTACACACAGGTTTTGGGTGACGGTGAAGCTGTACTGATACTCAGTGTGTGAACAGTTGTGGATTGTACACGCAGGTTCGGGGGGACGGTGAAGGTGTACTGATGCTCAGTGTGTGAACAGCCGTGGATTGTACACGCAGGTTTGGGGACGGTGAAGGTGTACTGATGTTCAGTGGGTGAACAGCAGTGGATTGCACACGCAGGTTCGGGGGGACGGTGAAGGTGTACTGATACTCAGTGTGTGAACAGCCGTGGATTGTACACGCAGGTTTGGGGACTGTGAAGCTGTACTGATACTCAGTGTGTGAACAGCAGTAGATTGTACACACAGGTGTGCGGGACGGTGAAGGTGTGCTGATTCTCAGTGTGTGAACAGTAGTGGATTGTACACACTGGTTAAGGGGGACGGTGAAGGTTTACTGATACTCAGTGTGTGAACAGCAGTGGATTGTACACACAGATTTGGGGACAGTGAAGGTGTACTGATACTCAGTTTGTGAACAGCAGTGGATTGTACACGCAGGTGAGCAGGGACTGTGAAGCTGTACTGATACTCAGTGTGTGAACAGTTGTGGATTGTACACACCCGTTTGGGGACAGTGAAGGTGTACTGACACTCTGTCTTTGAAAAGCAGTGGATTGTACACACAGGCTTGTGGACGGTGAAGGTGTACTGATACTCAGTGTGTGAACAGCAGTGGATTGTACACGGAGGTTTGGGGGGACAGTGATGGTGTACTGATACTCAGTGTGTGAACATTAGTGGATTGTACACACAGGTTTGATGGGACGGTGAAGGTGTACTGATACTCAGTGTGTGAACAGCAGTGGATTGTACACGCAGGTTTAGGGACATTGAAGGTGTACTGATGCTCAGTGTGTGAACAGCAGTGGATTGTACACATAGGTTTAGGGGCATGGTGAAGGTGTACTGATATTCAGTGTGTGAACAGCAGTGGATTGTACACACAGGTTTGGGGTGACGGTGAAGGTGTACTGATACTCAGTGTGTGAACAGCAGTGGATTGTACACGCAGTTTCAGGGGGACGGTGAAGTTGTACTGATACTCAGTGTGTGAACAGCAGTGGATTGTGCACGCAGGTTTGGGGACGGTGAAGGTGTACTGATACAGTGTGTGAACAGCAGTGGATTGTACACGCAGGTTTGGGGACGATGAAGGTGTACTGATACTCAGTGTGTGACAGCAGAGGATTGTGCACGCAGGTTTGGGGATGGTGAAGGTGTACTGATACTCTGTGTGTGAACAGTAGTGGATTGTACACGCAGGTTTGTGGACGGTGAAGGTGTACTTACACTCAGTGTGTGTACAGCAGTGGATTGTGCACGCAGGTTTGCGAGGACGGTGAAAGTGTACTGATACTCAGTGTGTTAACAGCAGTGGATTGTACACACAGGTTTAGGGGGACGGTGAATGTGTACTGATACTCAGTGTGTGAACAGCAGTGGATTGTTCACGTAGTTTTGGGAGGGACGGTGAAGGTGTACCGATACTCAGTGTGTGAACAGCAGTGGAATGTACACACAGGTTTGGGGGGATGTGAACTTGTACTGATACTCTGTGTGTGAACAGTTGTGGATTGTACACGCAGGAATGGGGGCGATGAAGGTGTAATGATACTCAGCGTGTGAAGAGCAGTGGATTGTACACACATGTTTGCGGACATTGAAGGTGTACTGTTAATCTGTGTGTGAACAGCAGTGGATTGTACACACAGGTTTGGGGTGACGGTGAAGGTGTACTGATACTCAGTGTGTGAACAGTAGTGGATTGTACACACAGGTTTAGGGACGGTGAAGGTGTACTGATACTCAGTGTGTGAACAGTAGTGGATTGTACACACAGGTTTGGGGAAGGTGAAGGTGTACTGATACTCTGTGTGTGAACAGCAGTGGATTGTACACGCAGGTTTGGGGACGGTGAAGGTGTACTGATACTCAGTGTGTGACAGCAGTGGATTCTACACACAGGTTTAGGGGGACGGTGAATGTGTACTGATACTCAGTGTGTGAACAGCAGTGGATTGTACACACAGGTTTGGGGGGACAGTGAAGGTGTGCTGATGCTCAGGGTGTGAACAGCAGAGGATTGTACACACAGGTTTGGGGACGGTGAAGGTCTACTGATATTTTGTGAACAGCAGTGGATTTTACCCGCAGGTGAGGGGGGGCAGTGAACGTATACTGATACTCAGTGTGTGAACAGCAGTGGATTGTTCACGTAGTTTTGGGAGGGACGGTGAAGGTGTACTGATACTCAGTGTGTGAACAGCAGTGGAATGTACACACAGGTTTGGGGGGACGTGAACTTGTACTGATACTCTGTGTGTGAACAGTTGTGGATTGTACACGCAGGAATGGGGGCGATGAAGGTGTAATGATACTCAGCGTGTGAAGAGCAGTGGATTGTACACACATGTTTGCGGACAGTGAAGGTGTACTGTTACTCTGTGTGTGAACAGCAGTGGATTGTACACGCAGGTTTGGGGACGGTGAAGGTGTAATGATACTCAGCGTGTGAAGATCAGAGGATTGTACACACATGTTTGCGGACAGTGAAGGTGTACTGTTACTCTGTGTGTGAACAGCAGTGGATTGTACACGCAGGTTTGGGGATGGTGAAGGTGTACTGATACTCAGTGTGTGTACAGCAGTAGATTGTACATACAGGTTCGGAAGGACAGTGAAGGTGTACTAATGCTCAGTGTGTGAACAGCAGTGGATTGTACTGTCAGGTTTGGGGGAACAGTGAAGCTGTACTGATACTCAGTGTGTGAACATCAGTGGATTGTACACACAGGTTTTGGGTGACGGTGAAGCTGTACTGATACTCTGTGTGTGAACAGTAGTGGAATGTACACGCAGGTATGGGGACGGTGAAGGTGTACTGATACTCAGTCTGTGAACAGCAGTGGATTGTTCACGCAGGTCTGGGAGGGACGGTGAAGGTGTACCGATACTCAGTGTGTGAACAGCAGTGGATTGTACACACAGGTTTTGGGTGACGGTGAAGCTGTACTGATACTCAGTGTGTGAACAGTTGTGGATTGTACACGCAGGTTCGGGGGGACTGTGAAGGTGTACTGATGCTCAGTGTGTGAACAGCCGTGGATTGTACACGCAGGTTTGGGGACGGTGAAGCTGTACTGATACTCAGTGTGTGAACAGCAGTAGATTGTACACACAGGTGTGCGGGACGGTGAAGGTGTGCTGATACTCAGTGTGTGAACAGTAGTGGATTGTACACACTGGTTTAGGGGGACGGTGAAGGTTTACTGATACTCAGTGTGTGAACAGCAGTGGATTGTACACACAGGTTTGGGGACAGTGAAGGTGTACTGATACTCAGTTTGTGAACAGCAGTGGATTGTACACGCAGGTGAGCAGGGACTGTGAAGCTGTACTGATACTCAGTGTGTGAACAGTTGTGGATTGTACACACCCGTTTGGGGACAGTGAAGGTGTACTGACACTCTGTCTTTGAAAAGCAGTGGATTGTACACTCAGGCTTGTGGACGGTGAAGGTGTACTGATACTCAGTGTGTGAACAGCAGTGGATTGTACACGGAGGTTTGGGGGGACAGTGATGGTGTACTGATACTCAGTGTGTGAACAGTAGTGGATTGTACACACAGGTTTGATGGGACGGTGAAGGTGTACTGATACTCAGTGTGTGAACAGCAGTGGATTGTACACGCAGGTTTAGGGACATTGAAGGTGTGCTGATGCTCAGTGTGCGAACAGCAGTGGATTGTACACATAGGTTTAGGGGCATGGTGAAGGTGTACTGATATTCAGTGTGTGAACAGTAGTGGATTGTACACACAGGTTTGGGGTGACGGTGAAGGTGTACTGATACTCAGTGTGTGAACAGCAGTGGATTGTACACGCAGTTTCAGGGGGACGGTGAAGTTGTACTGATACTCAGTGTGTGAACAGCAGTGGATTGTGCACGCAGGTTTGGGGACGGTGAAGGTGTACTGATACAGTGTGTGAACAGCAGTGGATTGTACACGCAGGTTTGGGGATGGTGAAGGTGTACTGATACTCTGTGTGTGAACAGTAGTGGATTGTACACGCAGGTTTGTGGACGGTGAAGGTGTACTTACACTCAGTGTGTGTACAGCAGTGGATTGTGCACGCAGGTTTGCGAGGACGGTGAAAGTGTACTGATACTCAGTGTGTTAACAGCAGTGGATTGTACACACAGGTTTAGGGGGACGGTGAATGTGTACTGATACTCAGTGTGTGAACAGCCGTGGATTGTACACTCCGGTTTGGGGATGGTGAAGGTGTACTGATACTCAGTGTGTGAACGGCAGTGGATTGTACACGCAGGTTTGGGGACGGTGAAGGTGTACTGATACTCTGTGTGTGAACAGCAGTGGATTGTACACGCAGGTATGGGGATGGTGAAGGTGTACTGATGTTCAGTGTGTGAACAGCAGTGGATTGTACACACAGGTTTGGGGGGACGGTGAATGTGTACTGATACTCAGTGTATGAACAGTAGTGGATTGTACACGCAGGTTTGGGGGGACGGTGAATGTGTACTGATACTCAGTGTATGAACAGCAGTGGATTGTACACACAGGTTTGGGGGGACGGTGAATGTGTACTGATGCTCTGTGTGTGAACAGCAGTGGACTCTACACACAGGTTTGGGGGGACGATGAACGTGTACTGATACTCAGTGTGTGAGCAGCAGTGGATTGTACATACAGGTTTGGGGGGACGGTGAAGGTGTACTGATACTCAGTGTGTGAACATCAGTGGATTGTACACACAGCTTTGGGGATGGTGAATGTGTACTGATACTCAGTGTGTGAACAGCAGTGGATTGTACACACAGGTTTGGGGGGACGGCGAAGGTGTACTGATACTCAGTGTGTGAACAGTAGTGGATTGTACACACAGGTTTAGGGGGACCGTGATGGTGTACAGATTCTCAGTGTGTGAACTGTAGTGGATTGTACACACAGGTTTGGGTACATTGAAGGTGTACTGATACTCAGTGTGTGAACAGTTGTGGATTGTACACGCATGTTTGGGACAGTGAAGGTGTACTGATACTCTGTGTTTGAACGGCAGTGGATTGTACTCGCAGGTTTGGGGACATTGAAGGTGTACTGATACTCAGTGTGTGAACAGCAGTGGATTGTACATACAGGTTTAGGGACATTGAAGGTGTACTGATACTCAGTGTGTGAACAGCAGTGGATTGTACACACAGGTTTGGGGGGACGGTGAAGGTGTACTGATGCTCAGTGTGTGAACAGCAGTGGATTGTACACATAGGTTTAGGGGCATGGTGAAGGTGTACTGATATTCAGTGTGTGAACAGCAGTGCATTGTACACACAGGTTTGCGGACGGTCAAGGTGTACTGATACTCAGTGTGTGAACAGCCGTGGATTGTACACGCATGTTTGGGACAGTGAAGGTGTACTGATACTCTGTGTTTGAACGGCAGTGGATTGTACTCGCAGGTTTGGGGACATTGAAGGTGTACTGATACTCAGTGTGTGAACAGCAGTGGATTGTACATACAGGTTTAGGGGCATTGAAGGTGTACTGATACGCAGTGTGTGAACAGCAGTGGATTGTACACACAGGTTTGGGGGGACGGTGAAGGTGTACTGATACTCAGTGTGTGAACAGCAGTGGATTGTACATACAGGTTTAGGGGGACGGTGAAGGTGTACTGATACTCAGTGTGTGAACAGTAGTGGATTGTACACAAAGGTTTGAGGGGACCGTGATGGTGTACTGATACTCAGTGTGTGAACTGTAGTGGATTGTACACACAGGTTTGGGTAAAGTGATGGTGTACTGAAACTCTGTGTTTGAACAGCAGTGGATTGTACAAACATGTTTGTGGACGGTGAAGGTGTACTGATACTCAGTGTGTGAACAGCAGTGGATTGTACACACAGGTTTAGGGACATTGAAGGTGTACTTATACTCAGTGTGTGAACAGCAGTGGATTGTACACACAGGTTTGGGGGGACGGTGAAGGTGTACTGATACTCAGTGTGTGAACAGCAGTGGATTGTACACACAGGTTTGGGGGGACAGTGAAGGTGTACTGATACTCTGTGTGTGAACAGCAGTGGATTGCACACACCTGTTTGGGGACAGAGAAGGTGTACTGATACTCTGTGTGTGAACAGCAGTGGATTGTACACACAGGTTTGGGGGGAGGGTGAATGTGTAGTGATACTCAGTGTGTGAGCAGTAGTGGATTGTACACACAGGTTTGGGGGGACGGTGAAGGTGTATTGATACTCAGTGTGTGAACAGCAGTGGATTGTACACGCAAGTTTAGGGACGGTGAATGTGTACTGATACTCAGTGTGTGAACAGCAGTGGATTGTACACAGAGGTTTGGGGGGACGGTGAAGGTGTACTGATGCTCAGTGTGTGAACAGCAGTGGATTGTACACACAGGTTTAGGGGGACGGTGAAGGTGTACTGATACTCTGTGTGTGTACAGCAGTGGATTGTACACGCAGGTTTGGGGACGGTGAAGGTGTACTGATACTCAGTGTGTGAGCAGCAGTGGATTGTACACACCGGTTTGGGGACGGTGAAGGTGTACTGATGTTCAGTGTGTGAACAGCAGTGGATTGTACTCACAGGTTTGGGGGACGGTGAAGGTGCACTGATACTCAGTGTATGAACAGCAGTGGATTGTACACACAGGTTTTTAGGGGGACAGTGAAGGTGTACTGATACTCAGTGTGTGAACAGTAGTGGATTGTACACACAGGTTTGGGGACAGTGAAGGTGTACTGATACTCAGTGTGTGAACAGCAGTGGATTGTACACGCTGTTTCGGGGGGACGGTGAAGGTGTACTGATACTCAGTGTGTGAACAGTTGTGGATTGTACACGCATGTTTGGGACAGTGAAGGTGTACTGATACTCTGTGTTTGAACGGCAGTGGATTGTACTCGCAGGTTTGGGGACATTGAAGGTGTACTGATACTCAGTGTGTGAACAGCAGTGGATTGTACACAATGGTTTAGGGGCATGGTGAAGGTGTACTGATGTTCAGTGTGTGAACAGCAGTGGATTGTACACACAGGTTTGCGGACGGTGAAGGTGTACTGATACTCAGTGTGTGACAGTAGTGGATTGTACACACAGGTTTGGGGTGACGGTGAAGATGTACTGATACTCAGTGTGTGAACAGTAGTGGATTGTACACGCAGGTTTGGGGACATTGAAGGTGTACTGATGTTCAGTGTGTGAACAGCAGTGCATTGTACACACAGGTTTGGGGGGACGGTGAAGGTGTACTGATACTCAGTGTGTTAACAGCAGTGGATTGTACACACAGGTTTAGGGGGACGGTGAATGTGTACTCATACTCAGTGTGTGAACAGCAGTGGATTGTACACACAGGTTTGGGGGGACAGTGAAGGTGTACTGATGCTCAGGGTGTGAACAGCAGAGGATTGTACACACAGGTTTGGGGACGGTGAAGGTCTACTGATATTTTGTGAACAGCAGTGGATTTTACCCGCAGGTGAGGGGGGGCAGTGAAAGTGTACTGATACTCAGTGTGTGAACAGTAGTGGATTGTACACACCCGTTTGGGGACGGTGAAGGTGTACTGATACTCAGTGTGTGAACAGTAGTGGATTGTACACACAGGTTTGGGGGGACCGTGATGGTGTACAGATTCTCAGTGTGTGAACTGTAGTGGATTGTACACACAGGTTTGGGTACAGTGAAGGTGTACTGATACTCTGTGTTTGAACAGCAGTGGACTGTACACGCAGGTTTGGGGGGACGGTGAAGGTGTACTGATATTCAGTGTGTGAACAGCAGTGGATTGTACACATAGGTTTGTGGACGGTGAAGGTGTACTGATACTCAGTGTGTGACAGTAGTGGATTGTACACACAGGTTTGGTGGGACGGTGAAGGTGTACTGATACTCAGTGTGTGAACAGTAGTGGATTGTACACACAGGTTTGGGGACGGTGAAGGTGTACTGATACTCTGTGTGTGAACAGCAATGGATTGTACACACAGGTTTGGGGACGGTGAAGGTGTACTGATACTCAGTGTGTGAACAGCAGTGGATTGTACACACAGGTTTGGGGACGGTGAAGCTGTACTGATGCTCAGTGTGTGAACAGCAGTGGATTGTACACACAGGTTTGGGGGGACGGTGAAGGTGTACTGATACTCAGTGTGTGAACAGCAGTGGATTGTACATACAGGTTTAGGGGGACGGTGAAGGTGTACTGATACTCAGTGTGTGAACAGTAGTGGATTGTACACAAAGGTTTGAGGGGACCGTGATGGTGTACTGATACTCAGTGTGTGAACTGTAGTGGATTGTACACACAGGTTTGGGTAAAGTGATGGTGTACTGAAACTCTGTGTTTGAACAGCAGTGGATTGTACAAACATGTTTGTGGACGGTGAAGGTGTACTGATACTCAGTGTGTGAACAGCAGTGGATTGTACACACAGGTTTAGGGACATTGAAGGTGTACTTATACTCAGTGTGTGAACAGCAGTGGATTGTACACACAGGTTTGGGGGGACGGTGAAGGTGTACTGATACTCAGGGTGTGAACAGCAGTGGATTGTACACGCAGGTTTGCGGGGACGGTGAAGGTGTACTGATGCTCAGTGTGTGAACAGCAGTGGATTGTACACATAGGTTTAGGGGCATGGTGAAGGTGTACTGATATTCAGTGTGTGAACAGTAGTGGATTGTACACACAGGTTTAGGGACGGTGAAGGTGTACTGATACTCAGTGTGTGAACAGCAGTGGATTGTACACACAGGTTTTGGGTGACGGTGAAGGTGTACTGATACTCTGTGTGTGAACAGCAGTGGATTGTACACGCAGGTTTGGGGACGGTGAAGGTGTACTGATACTCAGTGTGTGACAGCAGTGGATTCTACACACAGGTTTAGGGGGACGGTGAATGTGTACTGATACTCAGTGTGTGAACAGCAGTGGATTGTACACACAGGTTTGGGGGGACAGTGAAGGTGTACTGATACTCTGTGTGTGAACAGCAGTGGATTGCACACACCTGTTTGGGGACAGAGAAGGTGTACTGATACTCTGTGTGTGAACAGCAGTGGATTGTACACACAGGTTTGGGGGGAGGGTGAATGTGTAGTGATACTCAGTGTGTGAGCAGTAGTGGATTGTACACACAGGTTTGGGGGGACGGTGAAGGTGTATTGATACTCAGTGTGTGAACAGCAGTGGATTGTACACGCAAGTTTAGGGACGGTGAATGTGTACTGATACTCAGTGTGTGAACAGCAGTGGATTGTACACAGAGGTTTGGGGGGACGGTGAAGGTGTACTGATGCTCAGTGTGTGAACAGCAGTGGATTGTACACACAGGTTTAGGGGGACGGTGAAGGTGTACTGATACTCTGTGTGTGTACAGCAGTGGATTGTACACGCAGGTTTGGGGACGGTGAAGGTGTACTGATACTCAGTGTGTGAACAGCAGTGGATTGTACACACCGGTTTGGGGACGGTGAAGGTGTACTGATGTTCAGTGTGTGAACAGCAGTGGATTGTACTCACAGGTTTGGGGGACGGTGAAGGTGCACTGATACTCAGTGTATGAACAGCAGTGGATTGTACACACAGGTTTTTAGGGGGACAGTGAAGGTGTACTGATACTCAGTGTGTGAACAGTAGTGGATTGTACACACAGGTTTGGGGACAGTGAAGGTGTACTGATACTCAGTGTGTGAACAGCAGTGGATTGTACACGCTGTTTCGGGGGGACGGTGAAGGTGTACTGATACTCAGTGTGTGAACAGTTGTGGATTGTACACGCATGTTTGGGACAGTGAAGGTGTACTGATACTCTGTGTTTGAACGGCAGTGGATTGTACTCGCAGGTTTGGGGACATTGAAGGTGTACTGATACTCAGTGTGTGAACAGCAGTGGATTGTACACAATGGTTTAGGGGCATGGTGAAGGTGTACTGATGTTCAGTGTGTGAACAGCAGTGGATTGTACACACAGGTTTGCGGACGGTGAAGGTGTACTGATACTCAGTGTGTGACAGTAGTGGATTGTACACACAGGTTTGGGGTGACGGTGAAGATGTACTGATACTCAGTGTGTGAACAGTAGTGGATTGTACACGCAGGTTTGGGGACATTGAAGGTGTACTGATGTTCAGTGTGTGAACAGCAGTGCATTGTACACACAGGTTTGGGGGGACGGTGAAGGTGTACTGATACTCAGTGTGTTAACAGCAGTGGATTGTACACACAGGTTTAGGGGGACGGTGAATGTGTACTCATACTCAGTGTGTGAACAGCAGTGGATTGTACACACAGGTTTGGGGGGACAGTGAAGGTGTACTGATGCTCAGGGTGTGAACAGCAGAGGATTGTACACACAGGTTTGGGGACGGTGAAGGTCTACTGATATTTTGTGAACAGCAGTGGATTTTACCCGCAGGTGAGGGGGGGCAGTGAAAGTGTACTGATACTCAGTGTGTGAACAGTAGTGGATTGTACACACCCGTTTGGGGACGGTGAAGGTGTACTGATACTCAGTGTGTGAACAGTAGTGGATTGTACACACAGGTTTGGGGGGACCGTGATGGTGTACAGATTCTCAGTGTGTGAACTGTAGTGGATTGTACACACAGGTTTGGGTACAGTGAAGGTGTACTGATACTCTGTGTTTGAACAGCAGTGGACTGTACACGCAGGTTTGGGGGGACGGTGAAGGTGTACTGATATTCAGTGTGTGAACAGCAGTGGATTGTACACATAGGTTTGTGGACGGTGAAGGTGTACTGATACTCAGTGTGTGACAGTAGTGGATTGTACACACAGGTTTGGTGGGACGGTGAAGGTGTACTGATACTCAGTGTGTGAACAGTAGTGGATTGTACACACAGGTTTGGGGACGGTGAAGGTGTACTGATACTCTGTGTGTGAACAGCAATGGATTGTACACACAGGTTTGGGGACGGTGAAGGTGTACTGATACTCAGTGTGTGAACAGCAGTGGATTGTACACACAGGTTTGGGGACGGTGAAGCTGTACTGATGCTCAGTGTGTGAACAGCAGTGGATTGTACACACAGGTTTGGGGGGAAAGTGAAGGTGTACCGATACTCAGTGTGCGAACGGCAGTGTATTGTACACGCATGTTCGGGGCGATGGTGAAGGTGTACTGATGCTCACTGTGACGGGGATAGAGATGCTGCTCTAAACAGAGCTGTTTGAGGCTCTCCATCAAGAGGTCCAAAGTCCAGTTACAGGGTGAGGTGTTGAGACCAAAAAAGGACAGTTTACCCACAAATGACCGCATTGAACGCCAAACTGATCATATTGAAAATCTTCTTTACGTTCTTTTCCTCCACCTGTTCTGCCACTTCATTTTCTTTTCCTTCTCCTCCCTCTTGCTCTTCTTTACTTTTTCTCCTGCTTCCTCTTTTTCTTATCCTCCTCATTTTTCTCAAATCCCTTCGTCTTCCTCATCTTCATCTTTATCTTCATCATCACCCTTATACTTCTTTTCATCTATTTCTTCTCCTTTTTCCTCCTCTTCCACTGCTCCTCCTTTCTCCTCTTTTTATTTTTATTCTTCCCCCTCTTTATTCTCCTTCCCTTCAACTTTTTCTCTCACCTTCTTTCTCCTCTTCCCCTCCTTTTTCCTTCTTTGTCTCCTCCTTTTTTTCTGCTTCTATGTGAGGTGGTGCTCTCCCTCTGCCACCTACGCAGGGTTTCCATGTGTTCCTAGTGCTGGGCTTGAGACTCTCTGTACCGTCCTGAATGTTCCTTTTAATATTTGACCAGTTTTAGGAAAGAGATTCCCTGTAATTAGTGGTGATATTGCTTTCAGAACGGTTTCCATAGTCATGGGTTAAGGGTGAAAGGTGAAAAATTTACTGGGTACATAAAAGGAAACTTCTTCACTCAGCGGGCTGTCAGAGTGTGCAACGAGCCGCCAGTGCAAGTGGTGCATGTGAACTCGATTTCAACGTTTAAAATAAATTTGGATAGGTACATGGATGGGAGGGGTATAGAGAGCTATGGTCCCAGTGCAGGTCGATGGGAGTTGGCAGCTGAAATAGTTTGACAAGGACTAGATAGGCTGAAGAGCCTATTTCTGTGCTGTACTTTTCTAAGACTCTATCCTGGATATCTTGAATAACACGCGGAAATTGCTGGTTTAACTTAGTAAGTCAGGCAACATCTATGGAGGGGAATAAATGGTCAGAATGTTGGGCCGAGACTCTATCAGGATGGAGAACCTCAGACATGCAGTGATTAAAACTCATGAATGTGTATGAGCTGAAAATCCAAAATTAACAGTCTACCCTAAACGGCACACTACGGGTGGCTTCTCCATTGGAGTGGAAACGTCTGCAAACATTTGCCAAGATTGGCGATCAACCAAACATTCAAACAGCCAACCCAAGCTACCAATATTCCACAATATTTCAAACAGACAATGTGTTATGGGTGAGAGAGAGAAAGGACAAGGCAACAGAGGAATTTTTAATTAGGTGATCGTCGTTCTAGGAAAGAACTCACACATAAACACAGACACACACAGACACACACACACACACACGCACGCACACACACTCACACAGTGCACAACAATCACACATACAGTACACAGTACACATTACACAGTATACAGTACACAACACACAACACACAGTACAAAGCACACAGCACATAGTACACAGCATACAGCACAAAGTACACATTGCTCAGTACACAGTACACAGCTCACAATCACACAGCATGCAGTACATAGTACATAGTACACAGCGCACAACACAGAGCACACAGTGTACAGCACACACTCATGCAGTACACAGCACAGAGCACACAGTACAAAGTACAAAGAACACACTCACCCAGTACACAGCACACAGAACACACTCACACAGCATACAGTACACAGTACAGAGTACACAGCACACACTTAACCAGTACTCTGTGCACAGTACACAGCACACAGTACAGAGTACATGGTACACAGTACATAGCACAGAGCACACAATACACAGTACACTGTGCACAGCATACAGCACACAGTATACAGTATACAATACACAGTACACAGCACAGAGTACACAGTACACAATACGCTGCTCACAGCACACAGCACATTATACAGAGTACACAGTTCAAGGCACACAAGACATGGCACACAGTATACAGTACACAGCATAGAGTACACAACACACAGCTCGCAGTACACAATGCACTGCACATATACTTACATTAATACATGCATCCATAAAAAAATATCACATTTCCACTCTGGAAATTTTTCAGGCAACCTACCCTATCATAATGTTATGTATTTCTATCAAGTGCTCCGCTCTCAGCCTCCTACACTCCCATATTCCATCATAAAACTTCTTTATTAATGAATTTTTATTTGCAAAGGTAAAGGTTTCCCATCTCTATGTGGTGAGGAAGCAAATGCCATGTTAACATTCATTTTAAGAGGTCTAGAATACAAGAACAGGGATGTGATGCTGAGACTTTATGAAGCACTAGTGAGGCCTCACTTTGAGTACTGTGAACAGCTTTGGGCTCCTTATCTAAGAAAAGATGTGCTGGCATTGGAGCGTGTTCAGAGGAAGTTCACAACGATGATTCCGGGAATGAAAGGGTTATCATACGAGGAGCATTTAATAGCTCTGGGTCTGTACTTGCTGGAATTTAGAAGAATGAGGAGGGATTTCATTGAAACCTTTTGAATATTGAAAGGCCTAGACAGAGTAGATGTGGAAAGGATGTTTTCCATGGTGGGAGAGTCTAGGACAAGAGGGAACAGCCTCAGGATGGAGGGACACCTACTTAAAACAGAGATACAGAGAAATTTCTTTAGCCAGAGAGTGGTGAATTTGTGGAATTTGTTGCCACAGGCAGCTGTGGAGGCCAGGTCATTGGGTGTATTTAAGGCAGAGTTTGATAGGTTCTGATTGGACGCAGCATCAAAGGTTACGGGAAGAAGGTGGGAGAGTGGGGCTAAGAGGGGGAGAAAAGGATCAGCCATGATGAAATGCCGGAGCAGACTCAATGGGCCAAATGGCCTAATTCTGCTCCTATGTCTTATGGGGTTGTAATTTTTTGATGTTAACTCATTAAATGTATATGGCACTTCAGTTTCAGTGCATCTTGAAAATCAGTTAAAGACAAGTAGACTCATATTGGGCACATCTACATGTACAAAAGCAACCCTTACTGGTATTTCACAATTATTTTTTTCATCCATGTGCCCTTCTGAGAGTTTCTTAAAAGCCCCTAACATATCAGCATTAACTGCCACCCAGGAGGTGCATTCCAAGTGCTTCTCCCTCTGAGTAAGAAGACCTATCCCTGAGATATGCTCCAGGCCTTCCTCCATTCCCTGAAAAAAAAGTCCTCTGCTATTAGCCATTTCCACCCTGGGAAAAGTCCCTGGCTGTCTGCTTGGTCGATGTCTATTATCATCCTGCACACCTCTATCAATTCACCCCTCATCCTCCTTTGCTCCAAAGAGAAAAGCCCGAGCTCATGCAACCTTTCCTCATAAGACATGCTCTATAATCCAGGCAGCACCCTGGTAAATCTCCTTTGAGTGAACATTTTGAAAATAACCACCACTCCTGACCTCGACTATAGCCATGGACAGGGATAGGAACAGACAGAATAGGAGAGTATTTAATTGGAGGAGGGCAAATTATGATGTTATTAGTCAGGAATTTGGCAGTATGGATTGGGAACAGATGTACTCTGGGAAATGCACAACCGAAATGTGGAGGAAGAGCTTGAATTGGCTTCTGGATAACATTCTCCCATCAAGGAAGGGAAAGGATAGTAGGATAATTGCTGACAAATTATTGGAAAATTCTTGAGTCTGTTCATTCTCCCTGTCTTACGTTTTTCTGGATAATGTACTACCCAAATACAATGTTCCACCACAAACACAGAAGTAGGTTACCAGGTGCTGCAACAAACAATGCGGTTCATCTTTCCATACCAGCTCAACGGTTTGGGTAAAAGTTTTTCTGATTATTGAACATGTTCCTACAATCTCCAGGTTGTTTAAAGGTGATTGAAACTTTCCCAGATTCATTTCAAATGGAAACCTAGCTACCAGCTGCCAACCGAGACTTTCATCCCCTAAGGGTTAGTTTAATTGAAACCCTGGCAGTACAAAGTGGAAAGACAGTGGCGTATCTTCTGACATCATCTGAGATGCTTGCTGTTACCTGACACTTGTTCTTGATTATAAAAAGAAATACCATTTGTATTTCATCTCACTTTATTAAATATTTGTTCTAACAAGCTTTAGCAGGAGTTAAAGAGAAACCTCATTCCAGGTTGGGAAGAACATCTCAGCGACACAATGCTAATCTGACTAACGACCTCTGTGAAATAATGATTTGCATTTCTCTTGCAGTTTTCATGATCTGGCTTGTCCCAATGCCCCATACCGCTCATAAAGCATCTTCAGAGAGTAGTTAATGTTATCGTTGAATAGAGAAGCCAATTTACTCCACAAACAATAGTACATTAAGGACCATGAATTATGTCTTTATATATTTATTGAGGGGTCAGTATTAGTAAAGATTCATGGGATAATGCTCTCCTTTGAAACAGAAGTTGTTTTAGATTATCCAACAGGGTATCAGTTTAACATTAACAGAGTCTAGCAGTATCACACTCTCTCAGCATTGCACTGACACATTAATCCGTCATTGTCATCCAACTCCAGAACTGGGACTTGAACCTTACAACTGGGTACAGAGTACAACCTGCTGGACCAAGCAGCCATAGCTGCAGAGCGGTGACCTTCTAAAAAATTTACTTATTGAGATACAGTACAGAGCAGACCCTTCTGGCCCTTCAAGCCACATTGCCCAGAAGTCCCGATTTAACCCATGCCTAATCACAGGACAATTTACAGTGACCAATTAGCTTACCAATGGGTACATCTTTGGACTCTGACAGGAAATCAGAGCACCCGGAGGGAACACATACTCTCATGAGCAGAACCTACAAAGACAGTCAAGATGGCGCTAAATGGCGATTCCTTTGCTTGTATCTTTGCAAACAATTCTATTTCTATCTCTGATATCTTTTTTTTTCCTTTACAAGGTTCTTTTAAAGATCCTAACCTGGAGTTACACTCTGACTTTGGTTCTTTGTAGGAATGGAACCCACTCCCAGGGCTTCATGACCGGTCACTTTTCAATCTCCCAAGGGTGCCGGCTGGAAGACTTGCACGCCTTCAGGGTACCGGGTTTTCATGGCTGTGAAGACAGGCTGATTCAAGGCTTGTGTCCCTGACTGAAGCGTCATGGGAGAACACAGAACATTGGGACTATCAGGTTAGCTGCTGTGGCTGTGCGTCCACAGACCTGAGCCTATCTAGGGCTGACTCTCTGGGTGCAGAGCTCGGAAAAAGCGGAACAGCAGACTTTTAACATCATAAATCAGTGAGCTGTTTGTTATGTCTCCCCTCTTGCAGTAAAACGGGGCACCTCTTTTTCCCTTATTAGGGAGAGAGAGTGCCTGGGGTATGTCAAATACTGGGTGAACGAGTAGTCTTTGGGGTACTGCAAGTCTGTGTCTTTGCTGTTGCTTTGCTGCACACTTGAGTGCTCGGAGGTGGGCGCCGATGCTTTTTTTTTGCTAGTGGGGTGGGGGACATCATTGCCTTGCTGCTGCTTGTGGATGGGAGGGGCAGCTGGGGGGGGGGGCTGTCTTTGAGGTTCTAACTGAATGTTTTAACTGTCATTCATTCCTTGGGGGCTCTCCTCTGTTTCCATGGATGTTTGTGAAGAAAAAGAATTTCAGTATGTATATTGTATACATTTCTCTGACATTAAATGTACGTATTGAAACCTACTGAAACTATTGACAGCAGCAAGAATGAACACAATCTCCACAATCAAACATCCCACCCTGGACAGTCTTTTCTCTCTCTCTCTCTCTCTCTCTCTCTCTCTCTCTCTCTCTCTCTCTCTCTCTCTCTCTCTCTCTCTCTCTCTCTCTCTCTCTCTCTCTCTCTCTCTCTCTCTCTCTCTCTCTCTCTCTCTCTCTCTCTCTCTCTCTCTCTCTCTCTCTCTCTCTCTCTCTCTCTCTCTCTCTCTCTCTCTCTCTCTCTCTCTCTCTCTCTCTCTCTCTCTCTCTCTCTCTCTCTTTCTCTCATTACACCCATCAGGCAGAAATTTCAAAGTACACACCACCAGGCTCAAGGACAGCTTCTGTCTCGCTGTTATAAGGATGACTTATGATCTTACACCTTATTGTTTACCTGCACTGCATTTTCTCTGTAGCTGTTACACTCTGTTATTGTTTTATCTTGTTCTACCTCAATATACTGTGTAATGAAATTATCTGCAGTATTGATTTATTTAATGATACAGTGTTGACCCTTCCATCCTTTCAAGCCACAACCACTGAGAAACGCAATTAACCCTAACTGGACCATTTACAATGACCAATTACCCTACCCGGCAGGAAACTGAAGGACCCTGGGGAAAATCCGTGCATTCCACCAGGATGACATACAGAGACCTCCCTACAGAACAGCGCCAGAAATGAACACCAAACTCTGGAACAGCCCTAGCTGAAATGGGATTGTAGTAACTGCTAAGGTGTGGCACTCTATGAAAAGCGGGCAAGAGAAGCTTTCCATCTACCTCAGTACATTGACAATAATCAACCAAATCCAGATCAATGGGCTACCGACGAATGTTTACAGCTTTAACATAGGAAGATCCAAACATGACCACGTAAGTCAGGTTTGGGTCCGGACAGGTTTCAAAAAAGTCATGTGATTGAGTTGTGGCCCTGTTCAGTTTGGAACTGCTGGTTAGGTTTTAACCTGAGCAGACCACAGTTTCTCCAGTCATCAAAGTCCACCATGTTTGTCATTGGAATCAAATATCATCCTCTCACTTGGGACAATTTTGAGCTATGCAATAGCTTCATTCCTTAGTTCTCTGATTCTTTTTGCCAGAGCTCCGGCCAGTCCCAGGTTTATGCTGTGATGATGGCCAAAGAGATCTTCTTGGAAGTTTGTAATTCCAGGCTGTTAGCTGCATGCCTGTCTGAAGGTGGCCTTCCACCAAGCACTCAAAACCACTGGACTATGACCAGGAGACCAGCCATTATGTGGGAAAAGGAAAAGCTAAAATCGAAGGGTTTTCTCCAAACATTGTTTGTAATTATGACAGAACGAGAAGGTCACAGATACCAGAAAGATGCTGCAAGGTTGCCTTTATTATCCAGATTCAATAGAATTGAAGAATAAAGGATCATAAAGTATTGGGAGAGCCTAGGACCAGAGGGCACAGTCTTAACACAGAATGTGGTCCATTTAGAACCGAGAAGAGATGGAATTTTTCTTCAGCAAGTGCTGGTGAATCTGAGGAACTCATTGCCACAGATGGCTGTGGAGTCAAAGTCATCATGCAGTAATTTAAAGCAGAGGTTTATAGGTTCTTGATTAGTAAGAGCATCAAAGGTTATGGGAGAAGGAAGGAGAATGGGTTTGAGAGGAATAATAGATCAACCATGACTGAATGATAGAACAGACTTGATGGACTGAATGGCCTAATTCTGCTTCTATGTCTTCTTATCTTATGGCCTAAAAGAAAGGCCTTAAAAAGGGAAATGACAAGTAATCACCTTAAAAAGAAATGATGACTTGATGATGTTGACACTGGTGGGTTTAAATGCTGTATATAGCATTTAAATATACTGTTTGATAGGGCAATTGCTCTGTCCAGAAATTACAGAGAGTTCTGGAAACAGTCCAGTGCATTTCAGAAACCAGAGATTTCTAGATACAGCCCAGTGCATTTCAGAAACCAGAGAGTACTGGATACAGCCCAGTGCATTAAACCAGAGAGTTTTGGATACAGCTCAGTGCATTACTGAAATCAGCCACCCCTCCATGGACTCTGTCTATGCTTATCACTGCCTTTGAAAAGCAGCCATGATAATCAGACCCCACCCACTCTCAAAATTCCCTCTTCTCTCCCTTCCCATCAAGCAGAGGATACCATTCCATAGATTCACTACCCTCTGGCTAAAAATGATGTTTGCCATCAAAACTGAAATTTTCATATCATTCATCACATTTTCGTTCTGATAATTAATTTGATATAACAAACAATCTGCTGGAAGAATTCAGCAGGTCGGGCAGATTCTGTGGGGGATGGGGAAGGAATGCCAATATTTTCCATCAAAATCATGCACCATTATAACATTTATTTGCTATACTAGCCTCAGGTTTCTGAATGACTCGAAATAATCTTTTGCTATAATGATCAACATTCCCTTTATTTTTTAATGACTGTATAGACCAACCTTTGCTCTGAGCAGCAAATTTTTACACAGCCTGAAAACTGGGTGCCAGTTTAAATTAAGTTTTGTAATATGCATATTGGAATGAAAATTGAAAAATCTTATACTTTTGATTTTACTTATTAATTGAAGGGTATAATATGAAACGGTGCAACAAAGAAAATATTTCACATTTCGTAAACTTTTGGTGGGCTGTTCAGTGGGCCAGCGGTTTATTAGTAATGGGCTACCGACTTCCATTCTGTGTTTATTGTTACAATTTGTAACAGTGTTGTAACTTGAAACATTGACAATGTAAATACATTGAAGCTCTATAATGTTTCAAAGTAAAGGTTGTGGTGCATCTATTAGAAAATTTATGGATCATATTCATTAGCATTACAGAGTATTTCACATTTATTTATTTATTTATTGACTTATTGATATACGGCATGGAATAGGCCTTTCTGGCCCTTCGAGCCACACTGCCCAGCAACTCCCAATTTAGCCCTAGCCTAATCACAGAAGAGTTTAGAATAACCAGGTAACCTACCAAATGGTATCAGTTGGGGTGTTGTGGATAGTCTGAAGGGCGGTCAGAGGTTAAAGCGGGACATAATAGTATACAGAACTGGGCTGAGAAATGGCAGAGGGACTTCAACCCAGATAAGTGTGAAGTGGTTCATTTTGGTTGGTCCCATTTGAAGACAGAATATCATCTAAATGGTTAAGAGTCTGGGCAGTGTGGAAGATCTGAGAGATCTTGGAGTCCATGTTGATAGGACATTCAAAGCTGCTGCTCAGGTTGACAGTGTTGTTAAGAAGGCGTATGGTGTGTTGGCATTCATCAACTGTAGGATTGAGTTCAAGAGCCATTAGGTAATGTTACAGCTAGATCCCACTTGGAGTACTGTGTTCAGTTCTGGTCACATCACGACAGGAAGGATGTGGATACTATAAAGAGAGTGCAGAGGAGATTTACAAGGATGTTACCTGGATTGGAGAGCGTGCCTTATGAGAATAGGTTGAGTGAACTTGGCCTTTTCTCCTTGGAGCAACGGAGAATGAAAGATGACCTGATAGAGGTATGTAAGATGATGAAAGGCATTGATCGTGGGGATAGCCAGAGGCTTTTTCCCAGGGCTGAAATGGCTAACATGAGGGATATATTTTTAAGGTGCTTGGAAATAAGTACAAGGGGGATGTCAGGGGTAAGTTTTTCACACATAGAGAGGTGGATGCATGGAATGCACTGCCAGTGATGATGGTGGAGGCGAATACAATAGGACCTTTTAAGAGACTCTTAAGGGGGTACATGGAGCTTAGAAAAATAGAGGATTATGCGGTTGGGTAATCTTAGGCAGCTTCTAGAGTAAGTTTCATAGTCGGCACAACATTGTGTGCCAAAAGGGCCTATAATGTGCTGCAGATTTCTGTGTTCTATATTCTATGGTACGAGTTTGCATTGTGGGAGGAAAGCAGAGTACCCAGAGGAAATCCATGTGGAGAACATAAAAACTCCTTACAGACAGTGGCAGGAATTGAACGCATGTCACTGGTACTGTAAGGCGTTGTGCTAACCACAATGTTACCCTGCCGCCTGACTGGGAATCGAACCCAGGCTGTGGCAGTGAAAGGGCTAAATCCTAACCTCTAGATCCCCAATGCAGATTCTGTTGTTTGTCTACACATAGACTCAATTTATGTGACCAATTAACTTATCACTTGCAAGTCTTTAAGATATGGAAAGTAACTGAAACACAATTATATTAACATAGATTTCAAAATTATATTAGCATTATTTCAAAATTATGATAACATAGTTTAAAAATTATAATAACATAATTTCAAAATTGTATTCATATTATTTAAAAGAAAATTCAAGCTGCGTGGCAACAAAGGCTATGTGCGTGGGGGCATTTCAGTTACTGTGCGGCCGTGCTCCCGCATAGCTTAGAGGGAACAGAGAGAATGATTCACTTCGTTGTAAGCCTCCATTTCCACTCATGCTATGCTATGTGCAATGAGAATGAAATTACTTTTATGCTTTGAGTTGCTGCCACACGATTGGCTGATTAGATATTTACATTAACGAGCAGGTAGCCACTGAGCGTATACCAGAGCATGCAGTGAAACCATGTATCTCTGGGATGAGCTGGGGTGAGGCCCTCAAGTGTTGCCATGCTTCCGGGCACCAACATAGCACGGCCTAAACATACATTTTTGGAATGTGGGGAGGGGCACCATTCTTCACTCAGAAAGTAGTAAGTACCTGGAGTACACTGTCTAAGAGAATGGTTGAAGCTAGACCACTGAGAGAATTTAAGAGGTGCCCCTAGCAGCGATTGTGTTGCTTAAGCACGGAAGACTATGGACCAGGAACTGGGAGGTGAGATCAATATGGAAGTCTGGCATGGAAAAGTTGGTCTGAATGACCTATTTCCCTGCAGTAAGACTGCGCCTCTAAAACAGGGGTTCCCCACCTGGGATCCATGAACTCCTTGCTCAATGGGATATAAAAGGTTGGTAAACCCTGCTGTAAAACATTGCCCCAAACACAGAAAACAGAACTACTATTCATACCACAAGTGACTAACGCAAATGAAGGGTATTGGTTCACATTCTTGATAATAATAGAACAAGCACTTGGCCAGTCTGCACCTACCTCTGACAATATTGGCTTCACACTTGTGAATTGGCTTAGCAGCATCTAATTAGCATATGTTGCACTCAGCAATGATCTGCCAGCAGCGAAGACAGCAATTCCATGAGCATTGAGCCTCTGCCATTACTCGATGGCTCTTTTCACTGCCAGAGCTGACTGTGGGCACAGGACGTGAGCTTCAGTGCCCACAAGATCATTCTAACTTTCCTACTGGTGAGGTGAAGTGCCCACTAAGCTACGTGCCAATGCGAGGCGATGTACCCGTCACATACACTCTCCTTTGCCCGGGTTTACCATGGCCGGGGGATAGGGGTGCAATGAAGCCTCAATGTCTTTGAGAGGGTGCACACTCGTCCTCAGGGAGGGGTCTCCCTGTAGCTCCGTGAATATCACACCTAGCTCTGCACTTCAAGAAGAGCTACTGCTCTTTCCAAACCAACCGGCACAACCCTAATCGCTCCAGCTCTGTAACACAATGAGCACTTTGATCAATTTGCACTAAGGTGGATGTTTTATTTGTTCGAATTACGTGCTCTTGTGTAAAAACTGTGTGTAATTGATATTTAACTTATGCTTGTGAATGTTGTTTAAATGATGCAATATGCATGTGATACAGGTAGGATTCGTGCATTCACGTAATTATGCACATGGAAAAGAAACTCAATCTTGACTTTGACTTTGAAGAAGATATGTTTATTTTGCTGGCGCAGAAGCCCAAAATCACAAAACGCTGTGCTCAAGAACATTTTCAGTGCTGCTGTTATCAGACACTTGAGCAGCCTCTTGTGTGATAAGATGGACTCTTTGCCTCACAATCTACCACGTTATGATCTTGAACCTTATCGCTTATCTACATTGTGCTTTTTCGGTAGCTCTTATTCTTATCACGGACACAGTCCTCCCCACCATCGGGAGTATCTAAGATGCCTCGCTGTCTCGTGAAGGCAAAGAATTCTGTATTGGTATTGTTTTACCTTGTCCTGTGTAATGATTTGATCTGTATGGACAAGCTTTTTATTGTAACTGGGTACACATGACAATAACAAACCAATACCAAAGCCTGTTTGTAATTCCACATATTTATTTATTTATTTATTAATACAATGCAGAGTAGGCTCTTCCAGCCCGTCGAGCGTGAGGAAACCCCAACAACCCCGATTAAACCCTAACCTAATCAGGGAATGACAAATGACCAATTAACATCACCAGTACATTTTGGACTGTGGGAGGAAACCAGAGTGCCTGGAGAACTCCCAAGCATTCCACAGCAAAGACTCCTTACAAAGGACAGTTGTTGAGTAGAGGAGTTGGGATGTTATGTTGAAATTGTACAAGACGTTGGAGAGGCCTAATTTGGAGTATTGTGTGCAGTTTTGGTCACCTGTCTACAGGAAAACAAGGTTGAAAGAATACAGAGAAAATTTTAAAGGACGTTGTGAAGTCTGGAGGACCTGAATTTTAAGGAACGATTGAATAGGTTAGGATTGTTTTCCTTTGAATGTAGAAGACTGAGGGGAGATTTGATGGAGGTGTACAAAATTATAAGGAGTATAGATAGTGTAAATGCAAGCAGGCTTTTCCCACTGAGGTTGGGTGTGACTACAAC
Organism: Mobula birostris; assembly: GCF_030028105.1. Classification (NCBI taxonomy): domain Eukaryota; kingdom Metazoa; phylum Chordata; class Chondrichthyes; order Myliobatiformes; family Myliobatidae; genus Mobula; species Mobula birostris. Next base: position 69,772 of record NW_027275804.1, read on the forward strand.
CAGAGGTCATAGGTTCAGGGTGAAAGGTGAAAAGTTTAAGGGGAACATGAGGGGAAAATTTACTCAGAGGGTGGTGAGAGTGCGGAATGAGCTGCCAGCACAAGTGGTGAATGCGAACTCAATTTCAACGTTTAAGAGAAGTTTGGATAGGTCCATGGATGGGAGGGGTATGAAGGGCTGTGGTCCGGGTGCAGATCAATTGGGCTAGGCATTTTAAATGGTTCAGCACACACCAGATGGGCCAAAGGGCCTGTTTCTCTGCTGTACTTTCTATAACTCCAAGACGCTATATTCCCAACATTGAACTCCAAACTCCGATGACCTGAGCTGTAATATTGTTGCACTAATCTCTACGCTACCACATGACAATGAGGTAGAGAATTTTAGATTCAAATATGATTCTAGCAAATTAAGCTGAAATTGTAATCCAGAAAAGTAATACTTCTAGTTTATGGGTTAGAAATCAGCCTACGTTTCTTTGCTTTTGCTTGTAAAAATGCACCTTTCAGCATTTTGTGACAGTTGCATCATGTTTCAAAACTTCACTTGTAAGGTTAACAGAACAGCACTGTTGGGTTTCCTTGACTGCTGTGTCGCTCTCATTGCAATGCTAGCTCTTGCATTTGGGGCTACACATAACTCTACGGCATCCTGTGTACAAAATGGCTGCTTTTCTTCCGAAACATTGTTGAGAAAGCATTTTGAAATACCATAATTTCTCTTCATTTACCTGTGGGGAGCAAGTGAAATATACCAAACTTCATGATTTACACTCAGTGGCCACTTTATTAGATATACCTGTGCTCCTGCTCGTTAATGCAAGTATCTCATCAGCCAATCAGGTGGCAGCAACTTAGTGCATTAAAGCACGCAGACATGGTCAGGAGCTTCAGTTGTTGTTCAGACCAAAAATCGGAATGGGGAAGAACTGTGATCTAAGCGACTTTGACTATGCAAAGATTGTTGGTGTCAGATGGGGTGGTTTGAGTATCTCAGAAACTGCTGATCTCCTGGGATTTTCATGCACAACAGTCTCTAGAGTTTACGGAGAATGGTGCAAAAAAGCAAAAAGAAATCCAGTGAGTGGCAGTTATGTGCGTGAAAACACTGTTAATGAGCGAGGTCAGAGGAGAATGGACAGACTGGTACAAGCTGACAGGAAGGTGGCAGTAACTTAAATAACCACCTGTTACAATAAACTGGTGATGTGAGTGCTCATTTAGATACATTTTAAAAATGCTGTCAGCAGCTCTGCTTCCACCTCTCTCTCCAGCAATGTGTTCCAAGTACTTTCTTCTCCAAGAATGGAAACAGATTCTCTCTAAATCTCTTACCCCTTACCCAAGTTCTATGATAACCTCCGCTATGGGCAGAGGTTTCCTACTATCTAAACTATTCATTACCCTCATAATTTTGTTTACCTCAGTCAGGTCCCCTCTTAATCTCCTTTGCTCGAGGAAAATTGACTGTCTCTTCCGTCTCTCCATTCTAGGCAACCTTCTAGTGAACCTCGTCTGAACCTTCTCCACCAATACCGCATCTTTAGCTCTTGTAACTGATGTCTAAAGTCTAAAGAGTTAAAAGTCTTAATTTTTATATTTTAGAGGATGTAATGTTGAAGCTTTGTTGGTCAGAGCACACTTGGAGTATTATGAGCAGTTTTGGGCCCATTATCTAAGAAAGGATGTGCTGGCATAGGAGAGGGTCTAGAGAAGGTTCATGAGAATGATTCTGTGAATGCAAGGGTTAATGCATGAGGAGTGTTTAATGGCTCTGGGCCTGTAGCCACTGAAGTTCAGAAGAATGAGGGGTAATCTCATTGAAACCTACTGAATATTGAAGGACCTCATAGATAGTGTGGATGTGGAGAGGACATTTCCAACAGCAGGAGAATCTAGGACCACAGGACCCAGCCTCAGAATACAAGGATGTCCCATTAGAACAGAGATCTAATGGGACATCCTTAGGTAAAGGGTGGTGAATCTGTGGAATTCACTGGAAAACGGCTGTGGAGCCCAAGCCATTGTGTAGATTTAAAAATGCAAACATGAGGAAATCTGCAGATGCTGGAAATTCAAGCACCACACATAAAAAATGCTGGTGAACGCAGTAGGCCAGGCAGCATCTATAGGAAGAAGTACAGTCGACATTTCGGGCATGAATGTCCAATCCCTATATACCTCCATCCCCTACCAGGAAGGTCTCAAAGCTCTCTGCTTTTTTTTGGATTCCAGACCTAATCAGTTCCCCTCTACTACCACTCTCCTCTGTCTAGCGGAATTAGTCCTTACTCTTAATAATTTCTCCTTTGGCTCCTCCAACTTCCTCCAAACTAAAGGTGTAGCCATGGACACCCGTATGGGTCCTAGCTATGCCTGCCTTTTTGTTGGCTTTGTGGAACAATCCATGTTCCAAGCCTATACTGGTATCTGTCCCCCACTTTTCCTTCGCTACATTGACGACTGCATTGGCACTGCTCCTGCACGCATGCTGAGCTCGTTGACTTCATTAACTTTGCCTCCAACTTTCACCCTGCCCTCAAGTTTACCTGGTCCATTTCCCCTTGTCCTCATCTACCACCCCACCAGTCTCTGGGTCCAACATATAATTCACCGTAACTTCCACCACATCCAACGGGATCCCACCACTAAGCACATCTTTCCCTCCCTCCCCCCCCCCCCCCGCTTTCCACAGGGATCGCTCCCTACACGACTCCCTTGTCCATTCGTCCCTCCCTCATCCCTTCCCACCGATCTCCCTCCCGGCACTTATCCTTGTAAGCGGAACAAGTGTTACACATGCCCGTACACTTCCTTTCTCACCGCCATTCAGGGCCCCAGACAGTCCTTCCAGGTGAGATGACACTTCACCTGTGAATCAGCTGGGGTGATATACTGCATCCGGTGCTCACGATGCGGCCTTCTATATATTGGCGAGACCCGACGCAGGCCATTTCGCTGAACACCTGTGAGACCGTTTCGTTGAACATCTACGCTCTGTCCGCCAGAGAAAGCAGGATCTCCCAGTGGTCACACATTTTCATTCCACGTCCCATTCCCATTCTGATATGTCTATCCATGGCCTCCTCTACTGTCAAGATGAAGCCATACTCAGGTTGGAGGAACAACACCTTATATTCCATCTGAGTAGCCTCCAACCTGATGGCATGAACATTGACTTCTCTAACTTCCGTTAATTCCCCTCCTCCCCTTCATACTCATCCCTTATTTATTTATTTATTTGTTTGTTTTTGTTTATTTATTTTTCTCTCTCTTTCTTTTTTTCTCCCTCTTTCCCTCTCACTATAACTCCTTGCCCATCCTCTGGGCTCCCCTCCCCTTTCTTTCTCCCTAGGCCTCCTGTCCCATGATCCTCTCCCTTCTTAGATGCATACCCCTTTTGCCAATCACCTGTCCAGCTCTTGGCCCCATCCTTCCCCCTCCTGTCTTCTCCTATCATTTTGGATCTCCCCCTCCCCCTCTCACTTTCAAATCTCTTACTAGCTCTTCCTTCAGTTAGTCCTGACGAAGGGTCTCGGCCCGAAACGTCGACTGTACCTCTTCTTAGAGATGCTGCCTGGCCTGCTGCGTTCACCAGCATTTTTTATGTGTATATTTGAAGTGGAGATTGAATAGTAAGGACAATGGGGAGAAGGGAGAAGAATGGGGTTGAGAAGGATTATAAATCAGTCATGATGGAATGGTGGAGTAGACTCAACGGCCTGAAGAGCTGAATTATCCTCCTTTGTCTCATGGTATTATCTTACCTTTCTAATTGCAAATAAAAGCAAATTTACAACATAATAGATAATGGCATGGCTATAAAGAAAACTATTTTACTTAGATTTTAATACAGGGTTTGAGAATAATGTTTTAAGATAATCCTTGTTTAACCAAATGGCTTTTTAATATACTGCAGAGTGATGGATTGGAAAATGATTCAGCCAGCAATTCTACATTAATTTTGCTCCAACGTACATCATTTGAAATTTCACCAGGATTCTTTAGAACAAAAATGAAGAGAGAAACTAGATATAAGACTGTACACCTGTGCTACAGAAAGAGGCACAAACCCATTCCTCTCTCCTGTTAAGGATTCCACCAAGCATGCCAGCAACCCATTAGTTCAAGCAGACTGCGTCAGCAAGCTGGCTCAGTGATTGTAGACTCGAGTCCCACTGTTGTGTGTCGCTCAACTCCATCATTCTCATTTGAGTGAGTTTTGTCAGTTTTCTATCATGGTTCTGGATTGAAAACAATGCAGAGGCAAAGTGTTCCTTCACAGGTGAGAGGGACACACACTCCTTCCTGCCAGTCATTGCTGGAAAAACCTGTGACCCAGATGATCACTCGGTTCTGGCTGAAAAATTGACGTGGCAGCGAGTAGCCTGGACTGGAAAAAGAAACATTGAGGAAGGAGCATTTTAAAATAACTTGTCAATCTGCTGGGTCTTATATATGAATTGTCTTACAACGTGAATCAGAATCATGGTATTAATGTTATTTTCATTCCACAATACACGTGACAAATACAGTATATGCGATAAGAATTAACATCTATGCAAAATTGTCTTTAAAGAATTTAGATATCTATATTATGCGGGACATTGAAGGGATTGTTATACAGTTACATGCACATCTTTTTCAAGCTGAATTTCATTTATTGTCATTCAACCTGTATACAGCCAAACAAAACAAGATGCACAACAGAGTACATATAACTCACACACAGCACAATATAATATAACTCACATGCAACAGAGTACATATAACTCACACACAGCACAGTGCATATAACTCACACACAGCAGAGTACATATAACTCACACACAACACAGTACATATAACACACACAGCACAGTATAATATAACTCACATGCAACAGAGTACATATAACTCACACACAGCACAGTGCATATAATTCACACACAACACAGTACATATAACTCACACATAACACAGTATATATAACTCACACACAGCACAGAGCATATAACTCACACACAACACAGTCCATATACATAACTCACACACAGCACAGTACATATAACTCACACACAACACAGTACATATAACTCACACACAGCAGATAAAGTAATGTTACCACAAATAATAAGGTGCATGTACAATACCAGTTAAAAAATAAACAGTATAACGCTACCGGTGCTTCTTCGTGATGAGACCTGGGTGGTGCTATGGAGTTCGGTAGTCTTGTGGCCTGGGGGTGTGGGGATGTGGGGGTGTGGAGAAGAAGTTGTTTCCTATCGTAACAGTTCTTGTCCTAATGCTACGGTACCTCCTGCCTGTTGGTAAGGGTCAGTTGGGAGGGATCACTGTCAATGGTAAGGCCCTACATTCGCAGCACTCAAGATAAGTCTGCATGTGCTTGCGTATAGACAGGTTGGAGTGAACCTGGGGCCCAGTGGGAACAGTCCTGCAACACAAGAATTCAAATCACTAAAGATGTAGAGTTCAATTAATTAAATCAGTCTCAAACATAAATAATTAATAATGATCAATAAATTACCTATTTTTCTTTGCTGGTGCTCATTTGGAAAAACAATGTACTCTTGGCCGATCTTCACTCGGTGGCCACTTTATTAGGTACACTTGCTCGTTAATGCAACTATCTAATCAGCCAATCATGTGGCAGCAACTCAATGCATAAAAGCACACAAATATGGTCAAAAGGTTCAGTGTTGTTCAGATCAAACATCAGAATGGGGAGGAAATGTGATCTAAGTGACTCTGACCATGGAATGATTGTTGGCGTCAGACGGGATGGTTTGAGTATCTCAGAAACTGCTGATCTGCTGGAATTTTCATGCACAACAGTCGCTAGAGTTTGCAGAGAATGGTGTAAAAAAGTAAAAAAAACATCCAGCCAGTGGCAGTTCTGTGGGTTAAAATGCCTTGTTAATAGAAGTCAGAGGAGAATGGTCAAACTGGGTTCAAGCTGCCAGGAGGTGACAGTAACTCAAATAACCACACCTTACAACAGTGGTGTGAAGAAGAACATCTCAAAATGTTGCAATACGTTGAATCTTGAAGTGGATAGGCTACAGCAGCAGAAGACAATGAACATAGGCTCAATGGCCACTTTATTGGGTACAGGACGTCTCTGATAAAATGGCCACTGAGTGTATACTTGACTCTGTACCCTATTGTTAGCTAAGTCAATTTGAAATAAAAATCATATATTGTGACTACAAACCTGCCCGTTGTTCTTCACTGGTGACCAGTTGGTCAGCAAACATGCTCCCCTTTGCCTATATATCGGTGACTCAGCACCCTCTCCGATATGGTTAGCTCTAATTCATCATGGCAATAAATACCAATAATGCCCACATCCCTTGAATGAATTAACATATGTAAATTCATGCACTCATGCACTGTAAATAATTATACCTGATAAAATGGTCACTGAATCTACACTGAGTGAATACAGACCATTTATAATCAGCCAAGCTTCATATCCTCACAGAAGGTCTAATTCTAGGAGGCTTTTTTTAAACTTGTCACCAGGCTGTAAAAATGTAAAGTGGTGAGGTGATGCTGTTAGCCACATTCCTGGGACCATGTCAAGTGTTGCCGTCATTAGATACAAAGTCAGCAGCCACAGCTTGCTATAGCTTCTCATTGTTAGTGGCTCCTCACCTTTATTAACAGAAAGCAACGCCGTGATGTCACTTTAAATCACCTGTCATCGCTGAGCAAAAGAGAGATTGTGCTTCATCTCAAGCTGCCAGGTGCATCCAGTTCTATATAGACTACAGCTCAAAAACAGGACTTTTGTTTAAACTGGTCTTTCCTGGAGTTAATGCTCCACTGACCTTCAAACACCCACTGTCATCACACAGCCTTCAAGTCCAGGAACAAGAGACTGCAGATGCTGAAATATGGGTGAACGGAAAATGCAGGCCAGGCAGTGTCTGTGAGGGAAATGGACAGTCAAAGCCCTTCAGAGGAGCAAGGTAGGTATATCTTGAAGACACTTTGCAGAGGAGCTGCCAAATGTGGGTGTAAGTGACTGCTGATGCTGGAATGTGGAGCAATTCAAGAGAAGGTAAACGTTCTCAAGGTATGCGCATCTTCTTCAAAGAAGGGTCTCAACCTGAGATGTTGACTGTTCATTTCCCTCCAGGGATGCTGTCTGACCTGCTGTGTTCACCTGGTTTTTCAACAAGTCTGATGAGGAGGCTTCTCTTTACCCCTCTACAACCCATCCTCCCCCCAGCTCCTCCCCTCTCCCCTCTTACCCTCCGTCTCTCTCCAAGGATGCTGGAGAACCAATAGCCACAGACACATGGACTGTCACTGCTGAGCAGGTAGGGAGAGAGCCCAGCAGACTTCACCCAGGCAAGGCTGTGGGGCCGGATGGCATAAGCCCACGGGAACTCAAGATGTGTGCTCATCAGCTGGGTGAAGTCTTTCAATGCACCTTTAATCTGAGAGGGTCCCTGTGTTGTGGAAAACATCCTGCCTAGTTCCAGAACCCAAGAAGACATGCCCCACCACGCCCAGTGGCACTGCCCTCACATGTTATGAAATCACTAGAAAGACTGGTCCTGACACACCTCTGGACTTCTGTAAATCCATCACTGGATCCCCTGCCGTTAGCTTACCAACCACATATTGGAGTCGAGAACGGTATTATCTTCCTGCTTCGATGGGCTTGCACCATCTGGATGGGCCAGGCAGCTCTGTGAGAATCATGTTCTCCAGTGATTTTAACACCCCTCCCCCATATGACCTGCTTTACTAGGGAGTAAGCTCACAGATATGCAGGTGGATGCTGCACTAGTGTCCTGGGTCACAGACCTCCTGGCCAGACGGCCACAGATTGCCGAGCTGTGTATTAGACACAGTGGTTAGTAGCACAGGGGCAAGTCAGCGGACTGCCCTGGCCCCCCTTCCTGTTCACCGTCTACACCTTGGACTTCAGATACAACTCAGAGTTCTGCCACCTGCAGAAGTTTTCATATGATTCAGCAGATGTGGGCTGTAACAGCTGGGGTCAAGAGGCTGAGTACAGAAGAGTGGTGGACAACTTTATTGGGTGATGTGGACTGAATCACCTGCAGAACAACATCACTAAGACAAAGGAGTTGGTAGTGGACTTCAGGAAGGTGAAAACACCCTATATACCCATCTTCATCAAGGGAATGGATGTGGAAGTTGTCCAGGACTACAAATACCTGGGAACTCACCTGGACAATAAACTGGGCTGGACTAAAAATACAGGGGCTCTGTACAAGAAGGGACAGAGCTAACTGTACTTCCTGAGGAGACTCCGGTTTATTCAAGGTCTGCAGTACTCTGCTACAGATGTTCTACGACTCAGTGGTGGCCAGCATTCTATTCCACGCTGTTGTCTGCTGGGGCAGCAGGGTGAGAGCAGCTGATGTCAAGAAGATCGATAAGCTCGTCAGGAAGGCTGGTTCTGTTCTGGGGGTGGAACTGGATTCCCTGGTGGTTGTGTCTGAGAGGAGGATGCTGCAGAAGCTACGGAGAATTATGGACAATCCCTCTCACCCCCTCCATGACATACTGAACAAACAGAGGAGCACCTTCAGTAACAGACTGATCCCACCTAGGTGTACCACTGAACGCCACAGGAGATCCTTTCTCCCTGTGACTATACGACTCTACAACTCCCTCTCCTTCAGTATGTAAGCATATGGTTTCACTACACATCTGTGTTTTGCACTGTTACCTTTTAATGCACATTTTGTATTCTTGTTTTACCTCAATGTTTACATTTTGTATTTTAAAGTCTATATTTCTGACTGAACAAACTTGCAACAATAATTTCCTTCAAAATAAATAAAGTTTTATCTTGTCTATTGAGCTGTTCCCTTCAACTTCGCGCAGTTTCTTCTACTGTGTGCACCTACATGTACATTTTGAACCGATTGAGCAATCTGGATCTGATTGAGCAATCTGAGCAAACTCCGGGAGACTTTGGTGAGGTTTGGAGCTTTTGCTGTACCTAGAAGCCTATAATTGACTCCATTGTTTCTCCCCAAATGAGATGTTGAGCCAGATTGAAGTCAACGGGGACAAGAGCAGAGGACAGCCTGGTGTTCAGCGCTGCCTGTGTGTGTTTGACCGGCCTTCCTCTCCCTCTTTCTAGCTGCTGTTGGCAGAAAGTGTGGGAGTCTAGAGATCCATGTTGCAAGGATTGCACGGTGAGGTTGTGAACTCATTTTGGGGGCTTTGAGGTTCACGTTGCATGTGTTCCTGGATTCCAGTTACTCTGTTGTTTGCTGTTATTGAGTGGTTTGATTGGGGCAATCAATGTGGACTTTAGTGAAGGTTAGCCCTGGGGCCTGCAGTGGGCTAGCGGTGCGTCGCTGAACTGAACTGAACCGAATACTCCTGGGCTCCTGGTCTGATGTTTGATATTCTCTGTGTGCTGTTCGCTGATTTTGCCGTTTGCACAATCTGTTCTTCTGTCGCACATTGGGTGTTTGAAGTTTTCTTGAACAGGTTCCATGGTGTGCCTTTGTTTAATGGCTGCTTGCGGGAGGACAAATCTCAGAGTTGTATTCTGCAAACATACTTTATTAATAAATCTACTTTGGCTTCGGCACATTGGTGCGATCTACAGTGGGCAAGTAATTCACCAATCGAGATGCCTTTGACAAGAGGGAGCAAATCAGAGCACCAGGAGGAAACACATGGTCTGACAGGGAGAAAGTGGAATCACCATGGAGAGAGCACCAAAGGGCAGGAACAAGCCTGGGTCACTGGAGGCGTATGCACTGCACAACCCTGCCACTCTAATCCTTCTAATCAAAGTCCTGCTATTCCATGTTTCAAATTCATCTCTAATATTCTGCATTGCTGTATTATACCCATTCCTCTGGCTCCCTTTTCCTTTCCTACAAAGACTCCTACTATCAAGTATTTTGTTCCTCTAAACAAAAAAAAACAATAATTATCTCCAAATTAATTTGCCAGTTATGGTCTCATTGGCAAAGGGCTGCATTTATTGACCCCTCCTAATTAACCTTCAGAGCATTTCAGAAAGCTTTTCAGAATCAGCATCATTGCTGTGGAAGCTGTGAGGGGAGAAAAAGTAGATTTTCTTCCTGGGAGATATTAGTGAGTAAGACCTTTTCGATGACAATTTGTTGCAGCAACGGTTGATAAATATCTTTGCAAGAAAACATTTAATTTACTGAATATAAATTCTTCATTTGCTGTTTTGAGATTTGAACTCAAGCCTCTAGGTTATTCACCAAAGCCTCTAAATGATTGTGGTTCCCTTTAGCATTCGCTGCTTTCGATGTTAAGGTGCAATTAAATCTGCCTTTGCGATCTATAAGAGAAAATTAAGTAACCTGACTAATTGCCACTGGGATGACGAAGGGATTTTTATCAAACATTAAGGACACCAGCAATTTAAGTATTCACCACTCACTTACTTCCATGTATTGAAGACAATAAATCAAAGTCAAGTCAAGTTGAAGTAAATTTATTGTCAAAGTCACCACGTAATATCTTGAGATACATTTTCCTGCAGGCATTTACAGGTGACTGTACAAAACTGCTTGCGAGAGCAGAAAAGATCAACCTTGTATGTGCAAGAAATTATCTGGGCTCACAGATGGGGTTTTATTTATTTATTTAGTGATACAGAGTGTAACAGACCCTCTCAGGCCCTTCGAGCCGTGACACCCAGCAACCCACCAGAGAGCATACTGACTCCTCATCTTTTCTCTCCAGTCCTGACGAAGGGACTCAGCCCAAAACATTAACTGTTTACTCTTTTCCATAGATGCTGCCTGGCCTGCTGAGTTCCTCCAGCATTTTGTGTGTGTTGCTCGGATTTCCAGCACCTGCAGATTTTCTCTTGTTTATGTCAGGAGACAAGTAATATGGCTTACATCAGAAGTGAATGGCAAATGGGTTTGAACGGCATTTCAAAGGTACTGAGCTGAAGGATGAAGATATTCAACTAATAACTTACAATGGAGAAAAGATTTCCCAAAGGGAAACCAGAAAAGACCCCACACTGTCTCAGATTTCCATGGCAACACAAAATGGCTGGAGTGTGCAGCAAGAATCCAGTTTCCCCATTTTTACCAGAGCCAGCATGAACTTTCCCTTGATAGAGTTGCCTTGTGTGGGGATTGAGAGTTGTTGTACCATCCAAGCTGAGAGCTAAAGTGTTGGAGAAGCTGCATGCCCATCATCTAGGCATGGTCGCAACGAAGCTTTGTCTGGTGGCCTGGGTTAGATCAACAGATCGAGCTGCTTGCTGTGCACTGTTCAGGATGCCAGCACATCCAGAAGAAAGCTGTCAAGAGCTGTCAGAACCACTTCTTGAGGTCCCAGAGTCAACTCCTACAACCACCATGGAGAAGGTCCCAGAACCTGAGATTGTTTCTCAGCCACAAGTCTCACCTGCCAAGCAGAATGATCTCTCTCTCTTTGTCAGGAAAGACAAGGGTATGCTGGCATTTATAGCGAGGGGATTCGAGTACAGGAGCAGGGAGGTACTACTGCAGTTGTACAAGGCCTTGGTGAGACCACACCTGGAGTATTGTGTGCAGTTTTGGTCCCCTAATCTGAGGAAAGACATCCTTGCCATAGAGGGAGTACAAAGAAGGTTCACCAGATTGATTCCTGGGATGGCAGGACTTTCATATGAAGAAAGACTGGATGAACTGGGCTTGTACTCGTTGGAATTTAGAAGATTGAGGGGGGATCTGATTGAAACATATAAAATCCTAAAGGGATTGGACAGGCTAGATGCAGGAAGATTGTTCCCGATGTTGGGGAAGTCCAGAAAAAGGGGTCACAGTTGGAGGATAAAGGGGAAGCCTTTTAGGACCGAGATTAGGAAAAACTTCTTCACACAGAGAGTGGTGAATCTGTGGAATTCTCTGCCACAGGAAACAGTTGAGGCCAGTTCATTGGCTATATTTAAGAGGGAGTTAGATATGGCCCTTGTGGCTACGGGGATCAGGGGGTATGGAGGGAAGGCTGGGGCGGGGTTCTGAGTTGGATGATCAGCCATGATCATAATAAATGGTGGTGCAGGCTCGAAGGACCGAATGGCCTACTCCTGCACCTATTTTCTATGATTCTATGTTTCTATGAAATACTCCACAGCAATTAAATCTTTAGGCTTGAATGGAACAATTTAAAATTTACTGTGCTGTGGATGTTTACATAGCAGTTGTATTATATAGTATACTGTGTGTGTGTGTGTGTGTGTGTATGTTGAGATACATTCTATATTGAGTTGGAATTTATACCCAAGCAGGGAGGAGTGTAGTGTATTTAATATTTGAGTAATATTGTAAATATATTGTTTGATTAAGCATTCTTCATTGCTTACATAATTCATTACGGGTTTTACGTAAAAGTACATGAATGGTATACGTCATCACCCCACCACATCATATATGTACACCTCACTAAGAGTAAAAATGAAATTTGCATTCATCTCTCGGGCTACCTTGTTTTTCCCTTAATTAGTTTAACTCTTTGGCGTTACAAACTTAACAATGACAGCCATGTGTTGAGGTATTATCAGGAAAGACTACAACAGACAGCAGAATAAAGTGTTACTGGGCAGGTAGGCAATAAGATGTAAGGCCATAACTTAGTACTGTAGATTGTGAGGTCCTGAGTCCACTTATCACAATAGGGGACCGTTCAATGGTCTTATAATAGTGGGATAGAATCTGGTCTTGACCTGGTGGTAGGTGCTTTTGGGTTTTTGTATCTTCTGCTCAATGATGGAGGGGTGGGAGGGAGGGAAGAGAGAATGTCTGGGATGGGCTTGTGTCTTTGATTATATAGACTGCTACCAACTGCGTGCCTTTGGGATGTGGTAGGAAACTGGAGCATCCAGAGGAATCTCACACAATGAGCAAGGGAGAATGTGTAAACTCTGGACAGAGATCAGAGGTCAGAGGTCAGAGGTCAGAATCGAACCTGGGTCACTAGTACTGACGTGCTGTAACTCTACTCGATGTGCCATCATACCATCCTAATGGGGGGGGGGCGGAATATGAGGAAAAACTTTATTTCACAGAGTATTACCTGGAAATCACCACCGTAGAAGATTTCCTGTGTAGCATGTGAGAGAGGGACAACCTGTTTAAGATTCCAAGAGAGAGTCTAATAGGCACTTACGTAGGGACATTTTGTATTGCAGTGGAGAAAGGCCTGGGAAATGGGACTGGAAGAATCGCTGGACCACAAGGCTGCATCAATTTGATGAGCAGGATATTTGTATGTATAGTAACAATTGTTAGTTGCTTTATTGCATGCCCACTCTTCTCAGTCGAAAACAATACACTAAGCTCCTCTAAACAGGAGTTACACAGAAGGCAAAATGCTCACAATCAGCAAATCAGTATTCTAGACACTGAATTCCTCTTCAGAGCTCCTGGAATGTACAATTCATATCCATCATCAGAGTTTACAGAGGCATTACTGTCAATTTACAGTACAGCAAAGTCTCTCCTTTGTTGCCTTTCTTTTCAGGATAAATAGAGAAAAAAATGAAACTTTGTATAGTCATTTCTATGCCTTGACAGCACAAAAGATCACCTTGTTATTATGCACAACCATACATCAATAACAAGATGATATGAATTATGATACCTCTGCGGCTGGAGAAGGATTTGTCAACAGCAGTGTAAAGTTGCATTCATTGTGGAGCTTTTCCATGATTCATCTCAACAGGATATATGTTCCAGCCAATCCCTTCCATTAATTTCAGAGCGTGCTGGAATTAAGGTCAGTGAAAATGTCCTCCGGAGCAGAAGCTGGGATAATACAGGAGTGATCCTCACCTCTTCCACTTTTTTGACTCATTCCTTTGCAGTGGTGGGAATGCTCTTGAATTCTCTGACTGAGATAGTCATTGACCACAACACCATAAAACATAGGAGCAGAATTAGGCCATTCGGCCCATTGAGTCTGCTGCACCATTCCACCATGGCTGATTTACTATCCCTCTCAACCCCATTCTTCTGCCTTCTTCCCATAAACTTTCACACCCTTACTAATCAAGAACCTATTAACCTCTGCTGTATGTATACCCAATGACTGGTCCTCCACAGCCATCTGTGACAATGAATTCCACAGATTCACTATCCACTGGCTAAACCCAACAGTTTTCTTCCTAAAATTTTAATAGAAGCTTTTTTATCTACAGCTTCCACCAGGAACTGACAGCCCTCTGCTTCTCAATTTTGTTCTCTTCTGGTATCCATATCAACATTAAATCAGAGACAGAATACACACTTGGAGTCAGAGGTAATCAAGCCCAGCCCTTGTCTTTCCACCATGGTTTGCTGGCTCTGGAAGAGTGACACTATTCATTTGAATGGGGCACTGACCCAGGCCACAAGGGTAAGAGCAGGTGAATGATTTACCTTTAGGTACATCCTCTGCCTAATCAAGTGGCGCTGAGTGTATGTTCATATCTTCTGCTGCTGGAGCCTGTCCACTTCAAGGTTCGATGTGTTGTGTATTCAGAGATGCTCTTCTACACACCACTGTTGTAATACATGGCTATTTGAGTTATTGTCACCTTCCCGTTAGCTTGAACCAGTATAGCCATTCTCCTCTAATACCTCTAATTAACAAGGTGATTTTGCCCACAGAACTGTTGTTCGCTGGATGTTTTTCATTTTACGCACCATTCTCTGTAAAGTCCAAAGGTGTTGTGCATGAAAATCCCAGGAGATCAGCTATTTCTGAGACACTCAATCACTCCATGGTCAAAGTCACTGAAATCACATTTCTTCTCCATTCTGATGTTTGATCTGAACAACAACTGAACCTCTTGACCACACCTGTATGCTTTTATACACTGAGTTGCTGCATTAGACATTGGCTGATTAGATATTTGCATTAACGAGCAGGTGTGCAGGTGTACCTAATTAAGTGGTCACTGAGTGCAAGTTATTTTGCTTTATCTTGGGTTTTTAAAATTAATTTCTCATAAACTAAAACTGTCTTTAATTAAATTGTTTTAATGCTTCAATTACGTTTGCAGAAATAATTATAACGATTAAAAGGTCTATGGACAGGTACACTGAACATCGACCAGTACTGGTCCTTTGGCCCACAATGTTGTGCTGACATTTAACCTGCTCCGTGACCAATCTAACCCATAGTCCATAGTCCTCCAGATTTCTTCGTCTATGCACCTGTCTGAGTCTCGTAAATGTTCCTAATGTATCTGCCTCTACCACCATCCCCAGGAGTACATTCCAGGGACCCACCACTTCTGTGTAAAAAAAACTACTCTGAAGTGGGACTTCCTGCTGACCAAACATTTTAATTCCCATTCCGATGTGTTGGTCCATGACCTCCTCTTGTGCCAAGAGAAGGCCACCCTCAGAATGCAGCATCTGGGTAACCTCTACCCTGACAGGCATGAATATTGATTTCTCCTTCGGTAATCTATCCTTTATTCCCCACTTTGACCCTTAACTTCTTCTCACCTGCCTATCACATTCGCTTGGGTCACCTCCTCCTTCACTTTCTCCTATGGTCTACTCTCCTCCCCGATCAGATTCCTTCTTCTCCAACTCTTGACCTTTACCACCAACCTGGCTTCACCAGCTAGCCTCCTTCCCCTCCCTGCACCTTTTTATGCTGGCATCTTCTCCCTTCCTTTCCAGCCCTGAAGAAGAGTCTCAGCTCCAAACTTTGGCACTTTATTTCTATAGATGCTGCCCAACTTGCTTTTCATCCAGCATTTTTTGTGTGTTGCTCTGATGTTCCCCCATGCTTCCTTCTTTCACTTTAAAAGTATGCCCTCTCTAATAGCCATTGTCATAATGCAATAAATAAGATGAAGAAAGGAAAAGCAGCAGGTCCTGATGAGTCATATCACCAAGATACTACTAAAAATTTTGATGACAAGAGCTAAAAGTAAGATACAAGCTGAAATAGGCAAAGAACAATGTGATTTTGTGAAAGACAAAGGCACAAGAAACGCAATATTGATGTTAAGGATACTATCAGAATGAGCTATTCAAGTGCAAAAAGATTTGTTTGTTTGTTTTATCGACTACACAAAAGCATTTGTTAAAGTGAAGCACAATAAGTTATTTGAAATATTGCAGAAAACTCTAGGTCTAGATTTGAAAGACCTCTGCCTAATCAGAAATCTGTACTGGGAACAAACTGCCACTGTAAGAATAGCTGGAGAAGTGAGTCAGTTTACGAAAATCAAGAGAGGCGTTAGACAAGGGTGTGTTTTCTCTCCTGATTTTTTTAATGTGTACAGTGAAACAATATTACAAAAAATGAGAGACATCTTGGGAATCAAAGTTGGTGGTGAAAACATCAATAATTTCAGATATGCAGATGACACTGTGTTAATTGCAAGTATGGAGGAAGAACTACAAAACTTAATTGAAGAAAGTGCAAAAGTGGGTCTGTCTATCTATCAATTGCAAAAAGACAGAATGTATGGTGATATCCAAAAAGAAGGAGAATCCTATCTGCAGGCTGAGAATAAGCGGGGAAGGCATGAAACAAGTACAGAACTTTTGCTACTTAGGAAGCTGTGTGACATCAGATGGCAGGTGCAACTTGGACATTAAAAGAAGAATAGGGATGGCAAAAGACACCTTTTCGAGCATGAAGAGTTTACTGACCAATACTAGACTAGACATGACAACCCGCCTCAAAGTACTGAAATGTTACGTTTATCCAGTTATGTTATATGGCTCAGAATGTTGGACAATATCTAGTAACATGAGGAAATGAATTGAAGCAGCAGAGATGTGGTTTTTGAGGAGGATGTAAAGAATATCATGGACGAAACGAATATCTAACAAGGATGTCATGACCAGAGCAAACACAAAAAGAGAAATAATGTATGAGATCATGAAAAGGTAACGTAACTTCATTGGACATGTGATTAGGAAAGAGGAGTTAGAATGCATGGGTAATTATGTGAAAGATTGAAGGGAAGAAAGCAAGAGGAAGACAAAGACAAATGATGATGGAGACAGCAGCCAGAGAACTGGAAATGAATACCAATGAATTGATCCACTTGACCCAAAACAGGAGTGTGTAGTCCATGGCAGTCAAAGCTCAAACTGGGCATGGCACCTGATGATAATGATGAATAGCCATTGACACCTGACAAAAAAGTGCTGGCTGTCCACTCAATCTATGCCTCTCATAATCTTGTACACCTCTATCAAGTTGCCTCTCATCCTCCTTAGCTCCAAAGAGAAAAGCGTTAGCTCACTCAACCTATCCTCATTAGGCGTGCTCTCTAATCCAGGCAGCACCCTGGTAAGACTCCACTGCAGAACTCTCTGAGTGAGGCTCTCCATTGGTTGGGATTGACCATGGATATTGCATCCTAGCTGTCTTCATGATACTCAAGACAGTATGCAAGCCAGGGCACTGCAATGTGGAGAGCGTAGCATGTAGTTGGCTACCCCTCTCCATGCATCTGATGGACTGAAAGGAACGGCAGAGACCGATACAGTTTGGCACCAACAGCGTCGCAGAAGTTGCAAGTCAGTGTTGAGCTCCAAGCAGGGATGCCTTAGGGACTCAGCTCTGGATTTTTCCCTCAGGGTTTATTCCCAAGCCTTCCTCATGAGTAGGTACAGCCGCAAGGCAGTGGAGGTTTGAGATCAGAGATTTCCTTCTCCTAGATGAGCTGCCAACCATGGCTGGTGAGCCTTATCTGCTCAAAGCAGCTGGTTTTAAGGCACCAGTAATCCTTTGCCCCTTTTCCTGTCAGTAGAAATGGTTCCTCTGGGCTTAGTAGCTAAACCGCACATGAAAACCAGGAGCTGGACTGGTTGTCAGAGGCTATTTGAGATGTACACCAGTGGGAGCAGGGGAGCTTATCCTCACTACCACCATCAGTTATAACAATAACCTTAAGGAACCTGCACTCTCTCTGAACTCTCAGATATTTGGACTGCACAGATGTGAAGGGATGTAGGCCTAATTTAGACAAGTGGGATTAGCATAGACTGACATGATGGTTGGCAATGACAGGATGATCAAAAGGGTCCATTTCTACACTGTTTTATTCCAGAATTCCATAATTCGAACACTTTTAAAAAAATTATCCAGGACTATGTAGAAACAATTTATTTAGCGATACAACGTGAAGTTGGCCTTTCCGGCCCTTCGAGCCACGTTGGCCTGGCAACCCCCAGCAAATCAAATTAACCTATCCTAATCAGGGGACAATTTACAATGACCAATTAACCTACCTGGTGTGTCTTTGGTCTGTCGGAGGAAACCGGAGCACCCGGGGAAAGCCCATACATTCTACGGGGAGGACATACAGTGGCTCATAGAAACATAGAAGCATAGAAAATAGGTGCAGGAGTAGGCCATTCGGCCCTTCAAGCCTGCACCGCCATTCAGTATGATCATGGCTGATCATCTAACTCAGAACCCTGTACCAGACTTCTCTCCATACCCCCTGATCCCTTTAGCCACAAGGGCCATATCTAACTCCTTCTTATATATAGCCAATGAACTGGCCTCAACTGTTTCCTGTGGCAGAGAATTCCACAGATTCACCACTCTCTGTGTGAAGAAGTTTTTCCTAATCTCGGTCCTAAAAGGCT
Organism: Mobula birostris; assembly: GCF_030028105.1. Classification (NCBI taxonomy): domain Eukaryota; kingdom Metazoa; phylum Chordata; class Chondrichthyes; order Myliobatiformes; family Myliobatidae; genus Mobula; species Mobula birostris. The sequence continues at coordinate 88,376 of NW_027275804.1, forward strand.
TCCCCCTTATCCTCAAACTGTGACCCCTCGTTCTGGATTTCCCCAACATCGGGAGCAATCTTCCTACATCCAGCCTGTCCAATCCCTTTAAGATTTTATACGTTTCAATCAGATCCCCCCTCAACCTTCTAAATTCCAACAAGACTAAATTCCAATGACTCCTTACAGAACGGCACCGGAATTGAACTCCAATCTCGGGAACGCCCCACTGTAATAGCGTCGTACTAACCGCTACGATACCATGACGCCTAGTTCAAAACCCATTGGCAACAGGAAGCAGTTCAAAGGCCAGTGGTGCCTTCTAAGTGTAGGGCCCCAAGTTCCAACATGACACAAGGCCTGCTCCACCTCACGGAATGAAACTTGGGGCAGAGACTCAGTGAACCTGAGCCTCTTGATCCAGATCAGGTGAGAGGGATAAGGTGAAGAGTGAACTTGGACGGTACTAGATAGCACACAGCTTTGCCATGCTGTCAAAGCTACAAAGCACCCGTCTTTTCCAAAAGGGTGTTCTCTTCATCCCTTGCTTAGTTCAGAAGGGAGATGGTGACCTTGAAGGTTTGGTGAGGTTAAGTGTTTGTTCAGTTTGAGAACTGCTGGCGTGCTCCATAAGTGGGTGTAAGATTGCAATGATCAAACCTTTTCAGCACAAGTGCCATTCCAACTCATGGATGAAAGAGCTTGCAAACAAGAGCAATAAAAATGTTTTACACTGAATTAGAAACAGAAAACATTCTGACACTTTCAAATTACTTCAGTGTTTATCAGTAACTGCAGTGCATCAATTTAGTACAGTCAAGGGCAAGCGCAAAGGAATGTATTTTTTTCTCACACTGGTTTTTCTGTTGTTTAGTCGTAGCAATGTACAGCCTGTTCCACAGTCTTGCAGCAATGCACTGAATTATTCAATCAGCTAAATTAAGTAACCTAGATATCATAACCAAATGTGTGTTGGATTAAATTGAATTGTAAAATAATTTGAATTATGTGACTTTCTGTTGAGAGTAATAGGCGACAGTGTCTTGGTAATACTCTGTTGGTGGCCAGAATTTCAATTACAGTCCTCAAATACTGAAGTGGTTCACATTGGACTTGGCTCAGGTTCAAACTTACATCCCCAGAACTTTGATTATGTGTCATATGTACTGTACATAGAAACGTTAAAACCTACAAGAAATGCATCATTTGCATCAACATCTCCAAGGATGTGCTGTCAGCAAGTGTCAGATTCTTCCGCACCAAAGTAACATGCTCACAGCGTACTAGCCCTAACCCGCGAGGGAGGAAAGTGGAGCACCATTCCGGTCACAGGGAGAACGTACAAACCCCTGACAGACAACGGCAGCAATTGAACCCAGTCAAGTTCCACTGCCACACTTATCTTCTGTGACCACACGTCACCATCTTCTGGTGTCCCTGCTGTGGCAGTGCCAAAAGGTGGACAGGTCCAGGCTCCAGGTCACAGGCCTTGAACTATGGAAACTAAGGTCCATCCAAACAGGAGAAGGAGAAGCCTCAGGAATACCTTGCAGCAAGTGCTGTTGAAGGTGTTCCCACCACTTCCAACTGCCTCTAAAGATTGAAGACACTCACATTGAACTGAAAGAGAAAACCTAAAGTTTAAACTTAAAAATTCAAACTTCAAAATTAAAAGTCATAGATAATTAAAACAAATACATTTGAAGCACACTTAGCCAGCAGAAGATCATTAAAGACATTGATATTACTTGAAATGAAATGAAAAGAAACACTTCACACCACACAAAATGCTGGAGGAAGATGCTCAACAGGTCGGGCAGCATCTATGGAAATGAATAAACAGTTGAAGTTTCAGATTGAGACCCTTCATCAGGACTGGAAAGGAAGGGGGAAGCCATCAGAATAAAAAGTTGGGGGGAGGGAAAGGTCAAGGGCTGAAGAGGAAGAAACCTGATAGGAGAGGAGAGTGGACCATAGGAGAAAGGGAAGGAGGAGGAGATCCAGGTGGAAAGACGTAAGGGGACAGAGTGGGGAACAGAAGAAGAGAGAAAGGGAGGGACTTTTTTTAAGACAAGGAGAAATCAATATTCATTCCATCAGGTTGGAGGCTACCCAGATGGAATATAAGGTTTTGCTCTTCATCATGACACAAGAGGAAGCCATAGACTGACAATACTCTTTTAACAACACACAACAGTTTGTTGTAATCTATTTCCACCTTGGATGTTGTCCATCCTGTTGGGTGTGGTCTTTCATTGTTTCTATTGTGTTTCATGTATTTATTGTGAATGCCTGCAAGAAAATGAATATCGGGGTTGTTAATGGTAACATATATGTCCTTTGATAATAAATTTACTTTGACCTTTAAACATCGAATGCACACAAAATGCCAGAGGAAATTAATTAGTCAGGCAGCGTCTAAGGAAGAAAATATCAGTCAATATTTTATGTCGGGATCCTTCGTCAGAACGATCCCTCCATAGTCGCTGTCTGACTTGCTGAGTTTCTCCAGAATTTTGCGTGTGTTGCTTGAGATTTCCAGCACCTTGTGTCTATAAATTGCATTTTTTATGGAATTTAGCAATTCCAATTCAAATAAGTAACGCCATGCTTGATATGCTAGTGTTGAGGAGCCAGGTATGAAGTGAATTTCTCCCCTCATCAATGACTACACAGGATGCTAGGCAATTTATTGTTGGATTACTTCATGCAGGAAAGCAATAAAGCAGTTCATTATCTGTACTGGGTGTCTGCACTTATTTGTTCATGTACAGTCAATCAGGAGAACATGGCAGCGTACACTGGAAGAATTCCTACATTGATAACTATTAGGAACTAATACACAGTTTTATAGCACTGTAGTAGTATTGGTAGTTCTAATTTCAAAGTTCAAAGTACATGTATTACTTGTTCTGCATTTCATTTAAATACATAAATTGCTACTCAGTTAAATTATACTTTGCCTTTATAACTTTTTAACAATTTCCATGAAACCTCAGCTAGGTGGTGCCAGGGTAATGTAATGGTTAGCACGACACTATTACAGCTCAGGACGTTCTCGAGTTCAGAGTGCAATTCCAGCACCGTGTGTAAGGAGCCTCTGTACATTCTGCCTTTTGAATGTGTGGGTTTTCCCTGGGTGCTCCAGTTTCCTCCCACAGTCCAAAGATGTACCGTGTAGGTTAATAGGTCATTGTACGTTGACCCATGATTAGGTCAGAGTTAAATCGGGATTGTTTTTAAGGTAACACACACAAAATGCCGAAGGAACTCAACAGGCCAGGCAGCATCTATGGAAAAAAGTACTGTTGATGTTTCAGGCCAAAACCCTTCGGCAGGACTGGAAAAAAAAAGCTGAGGAGTAGATTTGAAAGGTAGAGGGAGGGAAGAGAGAAATGTCAGACAGTAGGTGAAACTTGGAGGGGGAGGAATAAAGCAAAGAGCTAGGGAGTTGATTTGTGAAAGGGACAGAAGGCCAAGGGGCAGGGGAAGGAGCACCAGAGGGAGGTGATGGGCAGGCAAGGAGATAACATGAGGGAGGGACAAGGGGATGAGAAATGGTGAAGGGGGGGGGGTTGCTGAGGGGTTGAAGGCATTACCCGAAGTTTGAGAAATTGATGTTCATGCCATCAGGTTGGAGGCTACCCAAACAGAATATAAGGTGTTGTTCCTCCAACCTCAGTGTGGCCTTATCACAACAGTGGAGGAGGCCATGAATGGACATATCAGAATGGGAATAGACAATAGGTTCAGGAGTAGGCCAATCGGCCCTTCGAGCCAGCACTGCCATTCACTGTGATCATGGCTGATCATCCACAACCAGTACCCTGTTCTTGCCTTCTCCTCATATCCCTTGACTCCCCTATCTTTAAGAGCTCTATCTAACCCTTCCTTGAAAGCATTCAGAGAATTGTCCTCCACTGCCTTCTGAGGCAGAGCATTCCACAGATCCACAACCCTCTGTGTGAAAAAGTTTTTCCTCAACTCTGTTCTAAATGGTCTACTCCTTATTCTTAAACTGTGGCCTCTGGTTCTGGACTCACCCAACATCGGGAACATATTTCCTGCCTCTAGTGTGCCCAATCCCTTAATAATCTTATGAGAATTGGAATTAAAATGGGTGGCCACTGGGAGATCCCACGTATTCTGGCGGATGGGGCATAGATGCTCTGTGAAGCAGTCTAGATCGGGTCTCACCGATGTACAAGGGTCCACACCAGGAGCACCAGACACAGTAGATGACCCCAACAGACTCACAGGTGAAGTGTCACCTCACCTGGAAGGACCTTATGGGGCTCTGAATGGTAGTGAGGGAGGAGCTGTAGGGACAGGTGTAGCACTTGTTCTGCTTGTAAGGATAAGTGCCAGGAGGGAGATCTGTGGGGAGACACAAATAGGCAAGGGAGTCGCATGGGGAGTGATCTCTGCAGAAAGCAAAAAGCTGGGGGGGAGAGATGTGCTTGGTGGTGGGATCCAGTTGGAGGTGGTGGAAGTTTTGGAGAATTATGTACTGGACACGAAGGCTGGTGGGGTGGTAGGTGAGGACAAAAGGAATCTTATCCCTGGTAGCGTGGCGGGAGGATGGGGTAGGAGCAGACGTGTGTGAAATGGAAGAGATGCAGTTGAGGACAGCATTGATGGTGGAGGAAGGGAAGCTCCTTCTTTGAAAAAGGAGGACATCTCCTTTGTTCTAGAATGAAAAGCCTCACTCTGAGAGCAGATGTGACGGAGACAGAGGAATGAGAGAAGAAACTGTTGGGGGTTGCTGGGGCAGCGTGAATCAAAGAGCCCGAAGGTTTTACTTTGCGCTGTATCGCTGGATCACTATCACTTTGGGGTGTATGGGGTGTCAGGGAGGGGTAGCACCTCTGGTGGGGAAACATGTCTCGTCCTTTTCAAGGTGGTTAGTCCACTTTTGGTCCCCACCTGGCACTCAACTCTCACCTGTGGCTCCCCGTAGCTGTTTGCATGCAACAGCGGCCACATCCCGGGCAACAGCTTCGACAAGCCGGCTAAACCAGGTGAGGGTAGCCGACGGGTCTCAAACCCTCGGTGAGATAGGGAGTTGTCTATCCCAATATGTGAAGACGGACTCCAGCAGATAGAGCGGACGAGACCAATGGAAGGTCCAACGGTCAAGAAGGCGGTCTCTGCAAGTGTTGTGGAACATGTAGAGTAGGACAAGACACAGAAGACATCCTGGTCATCCACTGCGCCTAGTCCCATCTCCAGTTGTCTCGACTCCTGCCTTGCCGCCAGATCCAGATGGGAAATGGGAAGAGGGAGTGAGGCTGATGCTGCGTAACTCTCCCTCACTTAAATCTAAATCATGCACCAGTCTCGTCGCCAACATCATCTTAATGGTGTCAAGGTCTTCATCGACGATGACGATGGACGAACAACAATCACTAAAAAAGTGTATAATTAGGGCATTTCACACATGTTGCGTGGCTTTTTCTCATCTGACTTTGTCAAGCATCATTGATTTTTTTCTGTTAGTTCAATGGCTCATTTAAGTATGCCAAGTACAGCCATTTGGTCATCGGCCCAATCATCCTTTTGGCTTGGCTCAATATCTCCCAGATGATTCATTTTGATCATCTGCTTTCAGTCCTAGCATGGGTAAAGCAGCCGTTTCTGGTTCCTACTAATGTTCCACAAGAGTCTGTGTTGGGACCAATTCTTTTTACATTATATGTCAATGATTTGGATGATGAAATTGATGGCTTTGTTGCGAAGTTTACAGACAATACAAGGACAGGTGGAAGGGTAGGTAGTTTTGAGGAAGTGAGAAGTGACAGAAAGACTTAGACAGATTAGGAGAATGGGCAAAGAAGTGGCAGATGGAATACAGTGTTGGGAAAGGTGTGGTCATGCACTTTGGTAGAAGAAATGAAAGAGTTGACAATTTTCTAAATGTATACAAAATACGAAAATCTGAGGTGCAAAGAGACTTGGGAGTCCTTGTGCAGGATTCCACAAAGTTCGATTTGCAGATTGAGTCTGTGGTAAGGAAGACAAATGCAATGTTAGCATTCATTTCAAGAGGACTAGAATATAAAAGCAAGGATGTAATGTTGAAACTTTATAAAGCACTGGTGAGGCCTCACTTGGAGTATTGTGAGCAGTTTTGGGCCCCTTATCTTTGAAAGGATGTGCTGACATTGGAAAGGGTTCAAAGGAGGTTCACGAAAATGATTCCAGGATTAAAAGGTTTGTCATATGAAGAGCTTTTGATGACTCTAGATCTGTATTCACTGGAAGACTGAGGGGTGACCTAATTCAAACCTATCAAATGGTGAAAGGCCTTGAAAGGGTGGATGTAGAGAGGATGTTTCATGTGGTGGGAGAGTCTAAGACCAGAAGACACAACCTCAGAATAGAGGGATGTCCTTTGAGAATAGAGATGAAGAGGAATTTCCTTGGCCAGAGAGTGGTGAATCTGTGGAATTCATTGCCACAGGCAGCTGAGGAGCCAAGTCTTTATGGATATTTAAGACAGAGGTTGTAGATTCTTGATTGGTCAGGGAATGAAGGGATATGGGGGGAAGGTAGGAGATTGGGGATGAGAGGAAAATTGGATCAGCTATGATGAGATGGCGGAGCAGTTGATGAGCCAAATGACCTAATTGTGCTCCGATATCTTATGGTCTTATGGACATCAATCTCTTTACTGCTTGGGGAGGCTTTTTGTGTACAAATTCTCCGCCTTGAGCCGTTGTTTATAAAGGGTGTCTGCTCTGCCAAGGTATTTTGTTGTCTGCAAAGCTCCATGCGATACCTAAAGGTTATGTAAAAATGCAAGAATATGAAAACAGAAGTAAGAATAGGCCTTTTATCTGAGATCCACTCTTGTACTCATAGAGTAACAAGCCATTTTGCCCATTGCATACACTCGAACCACTGGGCACCGATCTGTATTCAACCCATCTTCTAGCACTTGACAGAGACCCACTCTTCTCCTGGGCAGTGCAGACCATGCACTGAACACTCTTTCGATGGAAATGATAACCGTCAGATCCACTCTAAAATCTTTCACCCCCTTATCCTAAATTTCCGTCCTCTCGATTCACCAGCTCTGTTATGGGAGAATGTTTCCCACCACCTACCATAATGAAACATCATAACATTTAGGGGTGCCACAGTAGCCTACGGTTACCATGATGCCATCACAGCTTGGGGTTGATGGAGTTCCGAGTTGAGTCCCAGCGTCCTCTGTAAGGAGTCTCTGTACGTCCTCCCCGTGGAATGTGTGGGTTTCCTCCCACTGTCCAAAGACACACGGAGTAGGGTAACTGGCCATTGTAAATTGTCCCGTGATTAGGTTAGGGTTAATTGGGGTTGTCGGGGGTTGCTAGGGAGGTGTGGCGCAAAGGGCCAGAAGGGCCTGCTCCACACGATGTCACTAAATAAATAGATTAAATTAAATTAATTCATTAAAAGTGAGCCTCTGAACCTTCTTTGCTTCAGGGAAAACCAACACAGTCTTTCCATTCTCTGGCATAACTATTTAAAACTGGCAGAGATGCACACTGGTATTTATGTATTTATACACATTTTATTCTATAACCATACTTAAACCTCTGACTTTTTATATAATTCTTTATTCTTTATAATTGTTGAAAGTTGTTGTTGTCATGTTGCCTGTTGCGCCAACACACCACAGCAAATTCCTAACGCACAGGCGAATAAAGTTGGTTCTTCAAATGCTTCATCACTGGCATCAACCTTGTGAATCTCCTTTACAACACTACCTCATCTTTCACCTGTATTTTTTACCTACAGTAGCTGACACCGTCTTGCACTAATTGCATATTCATTGATGACTTCATTATCACAGAATATAGACAGCAGGTGTGCGGGGATGGTGTGAGATACTAGGATCTTTGACCAGGGGCAGCAGGAGCATAGGTCGAGGCGCTGTTAATTTAAGACAGAGGGATTTCTGTTTGGAGGATCCTAAACCTTTGGAATTCTTTATTGCATAGAAATCTAAGTTTAAATTGTCAAAGTATAAAAGGCTGAATCCTGGGCAGGTCAAACACAAGGACACTAGAAAACGAGAGCAGGAATAACCCATTTGATCCTTCAAGCCTGCCTTGCCGTTCAATACAATCAATTCTGATCAGCCCAGTCCTCAGTTCTTCCTGGTGCCAGCTCCACATTGGCCTCAGTTCCCCAGTCTTCCTGGTACTGAACTAGCTCCTCCTTAAATCCCTCCAGTGATTCAGCAGACCTCAGCTAATCACTGACAGAGAGATTCATTGGGCACACTCTCAATCAGACTTAATAACCAAATAAAGTAAACTTGCACATTAGCTTTCAGTGCATACTTTGTCAATCACATTATTTACCAGTTGCGCCCACAAGTGAGATGAAGTTCCAGTGGAGAAGTATAGCCATAAAAGATGGGCACTTCAGCTGCGTCTGTGGGAGGTAGCACTGCCAGAAGGGATTTCTGTAAACTGTAAATTTGCAGATATTCAAGGGGGCTCTAAAAGTTGAAAGGACAGTAATAGGAACATTTGAAAGTGTTTTTTTCAATGTCACTCCAATGCCAAACAACCTCTTTATATGAACACAATTTGGAATTAGCATGGTCCCGAATGTAATTAACTTTTTGATCTATCATGACACAGCCAGTGCAGAGTAGCCATTCCCCTCAGTAGCATGTGTACTGCTTTGGATACTCTTGGGGTTATGTCCTATCAGGGAAAAGTCGCAGCGATCGGGTCTGTAGCACTGAGTTTGACTCTGTAGCTCAGAAGGAAGGGGTAAGAGAAAAGGAGAGTGACGGTGACAGGGGGTTCAATACTTAAGAGAACAGATAGGTTCCTGCCAAGGGGTCTTGACCCGAAATGTCGACTGTACTTTTTTCCATAGATGCTGCCTGGCCTGCTGAGTTCCTCCAGCATTTTGTGTGCTTTGCTTGGAGATTCTGTGGATGGGAAATGATGAAGAGGCATAAATTGAGTGGACAGCCAGTGACTTCATCCCAGGGCAAAAATGGCTAATACAAGGCATAATTTTAAGGAGATTGGAGGAAAGTGTAGGGGGATGTCAGAGGTAAGTTTTTCACAGAGAGAGTGGTGGGTGCGTGGGGTGCACTGCCAGGGGTGGTGGTAGAGGCAGAGACTCTTAAATAGGACAAGGATGGTTGAAAAATGGAGGGCTTTGTGGAACGGAAAGGTTAGGTTGAAAGTTCAGCGCAACAACACGAGCTAAAGGACCTGGACTGCTCGGTGCTGGATTGTTCTATGATCTATGTTCAATGAAAGAGATTTCTGGATAGTGTGTTGTTTCCCAGCTGCCAGACTCTAAAGATGTCCTGGATCAGGTCCACAGCAATCTTAGAGGGAAGGGTGAGCAGTCAGAAGTCATAGTACACATTAGCTCCAATGACATAGCTAAGAAGAGGGAGGAGGTCCTAAAGAGTGAATTCCAGGAGCTAGGAAGAAAGTTAAAAAGCAGGACCTCTGGGGCAGTGGTCTCTAAATTGCCACCTGTGACTGTGCCTGTGCCACGTTACAGTGAGGGTAAGAACAGGATGAATTGGGACATAAATGTATGACTGGTGAATTGGAGCAGGGGCAGGATTTCAGATTTCTGGATCACTGTGATTTCTTCTGGGGAAAGTATGACCTGTACAAAGGGGACAAGTTACACCTGAACATTGTGGGAGTTGTTTGACCCTGGTGTTTAAATCCAGGGTTCTTTTAGAGGCATAAAACTTGTTGCTTCATAATCGTTTTATTAGGAGCTTATGGAACAAAGAAACAGCTGGTTGCCTTGGCTGCATAAAGGCTGATTTATACTTCTGCATCAAATGGGTACCGTAGCCTACGCAAGTGACCAACGCGCGTTGTGAGCATTTATACTTGTGTGTTGGTGTGTCTGCGTCACTCTGCAATTCCGGCATGTCGTGCATGCGCTCACACCTACCCGTGCAAGGCTTCATGGTCGTGGTAGTCTTTCTCGGGGTAAACAAGTTTAAAGCAAGCGTCTTCTTTCGTAAAAGCAAAATGTGTCCTCCGTAATTTTGGAGGTCTGTAAAGCTTTATGGAAAGCATTGCAGCCAGAGTTCCTTCCCGGCCCTTCAGTCGCCCAATGGGAAGCTATTGCAGCGCAGGAGGAAATACGAAGCTACCAAGCGGACCAATCACAGTTGTTGCGGTCTGTGTTGCTGTGATGCGTAGCTACATTTTGGGAGAGGTGTGCGTCAGGCTACGTCGTAGGGATCCGCGTAGGCTCTGCGTAGGCTCTTCGTGGCTACGCTGTACCTACGGCATTGATTTAATGCAGAAGTATAAATCAGCCTTAAGTCCAGGGAAGACACTCTCTGGTCCCACCAAATGCATGGGATTGCGGCGGCTCTTCCACCTCAAAACCCGGTCTGTGTGGATGCTGTATAATTTGCTACCCTGTTGTAACTCAATGTCAAAAGATAACAGACTGTACACTGCATACGATTAAAGGAATTATATTTATGATCTTAACTTAACCAAAGGGTTAGTAAAGAAAAAAACAAAAAGGGCCCATTATAACAGTCAAATGTGCGCAAGTTGGAGCTCAACACTTCACCGATATTCATTGATCCTTAGTTGATCTCGGCACCTGGTTCCATTGAATCATGGTCCCCAACCGGGTCAAATCCTACGACCGGTTCTCTCTAGCGTCTTTTCTCTTCATCTCCCATCAAACCAAAAAAAACCCAAGACCAACCTTAGTGTCCTTCACAAAATCTCCGCACCCCGCACCCGTGTTCTCTCAAACTTTCTCCCAGTTGCACCATCCTAACTGGATGACACACATTCCTCATCATCTCTTATCTTCAACAATAGCCCAAACAGGCTGAAAGCAGAACAGACTGCTCTTGCAAAACAGCTAAAATGAAACACCTACAGCATAGCAGTAAAATGTGAACCAGGGTGTTACATTCTTCCTCCCACCACCAAAAGTAGTCATATCCTCATGATTATGAAATAATTTATCATCCCTTCAAACACAGTTTTCAAAGGAATTTTGTGATGTCAGAACCTCCAATCCATTTGTAAATGGTAGTGACATATCCCACTGGGGGGATAAGCGTAACACTCCGTTCCCCCGGTGTGAGATAGGCCGGCCTGTCTGGGGGTCTCCTGACTCTTTGAGACCTCCCTATCCAAATCATCTACTTCAGTTTCAGACATTCCTTGCGGTACTTCTGGTCTACAGGGCGAGGCCTCACCCTGTCTATTACTCGTGCCTTCCGGCAATTCAGGTCCCTGTGCCACTGGGCTGAGCTCAGCTTCATTTCTAGTTACTCCAGAGCCCAGCCCTCTTCATTCTCAGTTACTCCAGAGCCCCGCCCTCATCATTCCCAGTTACTCCAGAGCCCAGACCCTCTTCATTCCCAGTTACTCCAGAGCCCAGTCCCTCTTCATTCCCAGTTACTCCAGAGCCCAGCCCTCGTCATTCCAGTTACTCCAGAGTCCCGCCCTCATCATTCCCAGTTACTCCAGAGACCAGACCCTCGTCATTCCCAGTTACTCCAGAGCCCAGTCCCTCTTCATTCCCAGTTACTCCAGAGCCCAGCCCTCATCATTCCAGTTACTCCAGAGCCCAGCCCTTATCATTCCCAGTTACTCCAGAGCCCAGACCCTCTTCATTCCCAGTTACTCCAGAGCCTAGCCCTCATCATTCCCAGTTACTCCAGAGCCCAGCCCTCGTCATTCCAGTTACTCCAGAGCCCAGCCCTCGTCATTCCCAGTTACTCCAGAGCCCAGACCCTCTTCATTCCCAGTTACTCCAGAGCCCAGTCCCTCTTCATTCCCAGTTACTCCAGAGCCCAGCCCTCATCATTCCAGTTACTCCAGAGCCCAGCCCTTGTCATTCCCAGTTACTCCAGAGCCCAGACCCTCTTCAGTCCCAGTTACTCCAGAGCCTAGCCCTCATCATTCCCAGTTACTCCAGAGCCCAGACCCTCTTCATTCCCAGTTACTCCAGAGCCCAGCCCTTGTCATTCCCAGTTACTCCAGAGCCCAGACCCTCTTCATTCCCAGTTACTCCAGAGCCCAGCCCTCATCATTCCCAGTTACTCCAGAGCCCAGACCCTCTTCATCCCCAGTTACTCCAGAGTCCAATCCCTCTTCATTCCCAGTTACTCCAGAGCCCAGCCCTCGTCATTCCAGTTACTCCAGAGCCCAGCCCTTGTCATTCCCAGTTACTCCAGAGCCCAGTCCCTCATCATTCCCAGTTACTCCAGAGCGCAGTCCTCTTTATGGTCCAGTTGCAAGCCTGCCTGTCCACTGCTACTCTCCCTATTTCACCTGCTTCGGCGTGAGAAAGATTGGGAATCTCTTCATCAATTATTGGGGAGTTTACGAAAGGCAGCACATAGCACACCCCATTTCCTCATTCTCTGAGTCCGTATCCCATTCAGGGGAGGGGTCCTGTCTAAACCTTCCCACTGCTGGTCCGTCGGTTTCCCCACATTGCCGCAGAGTCCTCTGACTAGGTGTAGGGCCCAGCTCAGGCTCTGGGTCAACACACACCTCTTGTCACAAACGTAGAAAATGGTTCAGATGGACAATCCTGACAGGCCCATTCCCATCCTCTGGTTTCACCCAGAAAACTGGTACATTTGGCATCTGACTCTCCACCACATTGTTACAAGGGGTCTTACTACTTGAAAGAAATGATCTAAACATTTGCTTAGTATAATAGCTATTTTATATTCAAGCATATGTAAATTCCATACGTAGGAATAATCCAATTAGAAAATGGTTGCGTAGTGGTTAGCATAACGCCTACAGTACCAGTGATCCGGGTTCAATAGCTGCCACTATCTATAAAGAGTTTGTATGTTCTTCTTTTGACTGCGTGGGTTTCCTCTAGGTGCTCCGGTTTCCTCCCACAGTCCAAAGATGTACCAGTTGGTAGGTTAATTGGTCATCGTACATTGTCCTGTAAATAGGATTAAACTGGGGAATTGCTGGGCAGCGCAGCTTTCAGGGTCTGTTCCACACTGTATGTCAATGAATAAATAAATAAAAAGATAAACAAATGGTTATTTAATACTGTATAATATCAGGCAATGAGAGAAAAAAAACAAAGAAGCTTCCAGAATTGTACTTTGTATGGCCATGAGGGGCATATTAAACTGTTCTGTACATAAAGGCTACTTGAAATACAAGCAGATAATTAATTGTTAAACTGCAAAGAAAATGGCAATTAAAATTAAACTGATCCAGCAGGGAGAGTGCGAGACTGATTTCGATTAGGTTGAAAGGTCAACACAACATTACAGGCCAAAGGACAATAATTACAGGTGCTTCACAAGTAATTTTTATTCTTTGCAAGTGATGTTATTCAACATTTGTGTCTTGACGTTATAATTAAGTATGCTTATTTCATTATGATAACCAATTTCAGCTATATTAGTCAAACTGCGTTAACACAAATACAAGAAGAATAAATTTACGTAACACTCTTTTAATTGTTGATTGATTGTGACTGAGTTACATTTGGCATTGAGGGAATAGATTTCATGAGAAATTTCTGTAAGGAAGCACTCAATTGCATTTAAGAAAAATGGAGGGCAATGTAGGACAGAAGGGTTAAATTCATCTTAGAGTAGATTAAAAGGACAGCATCACATTGTGGGCTGAAGGGCCTGTACTGTTAAGTTCTATCTTCTATGTTCTATGTCTTATGATTTGGAATCACCAATTGTACCCACAGCAAAACTCTACTCAAAGAAATCAGGCAAAATGATCCTGGGAATTAAAGAATGAATGTAGGAATCAGAATCAGAATCAGGTTTATTATCACCAGCACGTGTTGTGAAATTTGTTAACTTAGCAGCAGCAATTTAATGCAACACATGATCATATGAAAAGAAAAAAATCAATTACATTAAGTATATATATGTATATTGAGTAAGTTAAAATAGTGCAGAAACATAAATAATATATTTTTAAAAATTGAAGTAGTGTTCATGGATTCAATGTCCATTTAGGAACCATATGGCAGAGGGGAAGAGGTTGTTCTGGAATCACTGAGTGTATGTCTTCAGGCTTCTGGTTACAGTGAGCAGAGGGCACGTCCTGGATGCCAGGTGTCCTCGATGATGGGCATCTACTTTCCGAAGCTCCGCTCCTGAAGATGTTTTGGCTACTAATGAGGCTAGTACCCATGATGGAGCTGACTAATTTTCCAACTTTCTGTAACTTCTTTCAGACCTGAGCAGTAGCCCATTCTCCACCCTCCAAACCAGGTAGGAGGAACGTTTGATCGTCCCTCCAAACCAGATAAGAGGAACGTTTGATCGTCTCTCCAAACCAGACAGGAGGAACGTTTGATCGTCCCTCCAAACCAGACAGGAGGAACGTTTGATCGTTCTGGGCCTGTACTTGCCAGAGTTTAGAAGAATGAGGTAAGATCTCATTAAGATCTATTGAATGTAGAAAGGTCTAGAAAGAGCGGACATGGAGAGTATGTTCCTATACGGGGGGGGGGGGGGGGGGGGATTCTAGGACCAGAGGGCAAAGCCTTGGAATAGAAGGACGTCCCTTTGGAACAGAGATGAATATGAAACACATAAGTATTTGGGACATCAACAAACAAAGAAAACAGATAAAGGGAATATTTTTGACAGAATCTACTTCAAGGCTTAAAAAAAAAATCTGCCAAATAGAGCCACAACAACCCATATTAGCCCTAACCTAATCACAGGACAAGTTACAAAGACCAATTAACCTACCCAGTACGTCTTTGGACTGTGGTAGGAAACCGGAACAACCTGGAGAAAACACACACATTCCACAGGGAGGATGTACAGAGACTCTTGACAAAGTGGAGTCAGAATTGAACTCTGAACTCCGGAATTCCGTGAGCTGAGATACTGTCACACATACTGCTCAGTTACTGTGGTGCCTATTTCATGTTCAGTGATGATACACTGAAGTTCAGAGGTTACAATAACTAACTGATACCTTTCTGTATTGATTCCACTGTATGTTCCAATATACACGTGACAAATAAGGGTAGTATTTTACAAAAACAGGAAAACTTTGGGATAAGTATGGCTGACTAGTGTTGATGCAAACAGTTTTCCAGTTACCCATCTAGATCTAAAGTGGACTCATGTTGCAAAGACGCGTTATCTGATCTGTGTTATACCATTCTGTAAGCACAGGACCACTTCTCAAGATTTGCTTCAATACCTTGCTCACTAGAAAGCAATACTAAAGCTCAGCCAGAGCCGTGCACTGTGAAATTAGTGTTTTATTTCAGATAATTTCCACAGCCGCAAGATGTTATGAAAAAACAAGATAGTGCGCACATTAGCAGCGTCCTGGAGCAGCTAGAAGGAGAAATCAATTCCAATTTGTTCCTGTCAACACGTTGGCAGATGGTGGACAGCAAGGTCTGCAGTGTAATTAGGTAAATAGCATAGCCGAAAATCAGCTTCCAATGTCGGTGGGGTTTTGTAAGAAGGCTGCGTGCAGATTTAGGGTGAGAGATTGAGATGTGAGCAACATTTAGCAAACGGTGGACGGTTACCCTTCCAGGTGTGGCACACAGCTGGGGTCCATTGACTAGACCCTTGTAGGACAAGTGCTTCCCCAGTCTACCTGACCCTGACTGAATTAGAACTAGTTTTTCAAGATTGCAATTAACAAATGACAGAGATCACATTTCTTATTCGGTGATGATACTGGAGATTGAGAAATTACAGTAACTAACTGATACCTTTCTGTGCCTCATGGGACAATCTGCTGATAGAGAGCTATACAGGGTAGAAACAGACAATAAGATATAGGAGCGGCATTAGGCCATTCAGCCCATCAAATCTGGGATGTTAGAACTAGGAAGGAGATCTTTCTTCAGCAAGTTTCCTTCTAAACTCCATTATTTCACTTTTGGCCATAGCAAACTTCATTTATCATTATGTCTTCTCACATTGCTAACCATTCCAGCACATTCTGTATTTTTCTTTACTGCCCTTGCCCTATGCATTTCGAGGCCACCACCATCCCTCCCTCTCCCAGTTTCCCAAGCTGACCCCACCCTACTATTTTGAGATATTAATAAATTTCAGTATAGTGACAGCTGTTAGTTCACTGACCTTGTGTTTTCCATGTGGAATTGCACAATCTCCTTATAGTATTGGAAAAGGTCATTTGGTCCTTTGAGTCTATGCCAGCTCGCAAAACTATCCCATTTTCCTTGGTAACCGATTCTCCATATATTCTCATCAACTTCTCCTGGATTCTATCGTTGTCACTTTTAATGGGACTCTGAAAACTCACGCTCATTCCTCAATCATACTTTACTTCCCTGTGCACAAAGACAACACCTGGCCCCTGTCACCTCACTGTTCTGAAGCTTGAATAAAGAATTTCCATTTTTATACAGAAATTGACCAGATGTAGAGAAATATTGCTACAGAACCTGGGCCTCTGTACCTCCCTCTGCAACTGGATCCCGGAATTCCTAACCGAAGATCACAATCTATGCAAATTGGAAATAACATCTCCACCTCACTGACAATCAACGTTGGGTACCACAGAGGT
Source organism: Mobula birostris (assembly GCF_030028105.1). Lineage (NCBI taxonomy): Eukaryota > Metazoa > Chordata > Chondrichthyes > Myliobatiformes > Myliobatidae > Mobula > Mobula birostris. The sequence goes on from NW_027275804.1 coordinate 104,914, forward strand.
GTGTGCTGAGCCCACTGCTCTACGCTTTCTACACCCACAACTGTGAGGCCAGGCACAGCTCAAATGCCATCTATAAATCTGCTGATGCTAGAATCATCATTGTTGGCAGAATCTCATATGGTGATGAGAGGGCATACAGGAGAGAGATATACCAGATAGTTGAATGGTGTTGTAGCAACAACCTTGCACTCAACGTCAGTAAGACGAAAGAACTGATAGTGGACTTCAGGAAGGATAAGATGAAGGAACACATACCAATTCTCATAGACGGATCAGAAGTGGAAAGAGTGAGCAATTTCAAGTAACTAGGTGTCAATATCTCTGAGGATCTAACCTAGTCCTAACATATCGGTGCAGTTATAAAGAAGGCAAGACAGAGGCTGTATTTCATTCGGAGTTTGAGGAGATTTGGTTTGTTACCTAAAACACTCGAAAACTTCTGCAGATGTACCATGGAAAACATTCTAACAGGCTGCATTACTGTCTGACTGTCTGGTATGGGGGGGGGCGCTACTGAACAAGATCGAAGTACTGTCACGTACCCCGTGACAGGTTAAAGAACCAGCAGAAATGGAAAACACTTTGGAGTCCAGTATTGCTACTAACTAATAATATTTATTAGTACTACGCAATACAGTTATATAAATGCAGATATAGAAAACAGGTTAGCAATGATTATCTATATGTAAGTGTGGAATATATATGAAAACCAAGCTTCTTCAAGTCTAGGGGTAAATAGATACAGTCTTACGATAATGAGTAAAGTTCAGTTCAGTTCATGGTATTGAGTTGAGTAGTGATGGAGAGAGCGAGGGCGAGAGAGAGGGAGAGATTTGAGTCTTCAGATGAGCTGATACCGTCGATCTTCCAGTTGTCCTCTGAAGTCCTTTAACAGTCACCAACTGTGACTTCAACAAAGGGGACCGTTTTTCTGTGGAGGAATCATCAACCCAGGCAAGGGAGGACACATGGCCAACTCCCCACCAGTTACTCCTTTTCTCACTGCAAAAGCCACTGATCGATCTGCCTGATCGATACTCCAAAAACCCACTTCTTCTGTGGGTACAACAAAGCTCTTTCAGTGTCCGAAAACATGTGCCTGAGGTCTATCATCTGACCTCCTATTTATCTCACCGTACTGAGTACCAACTGTCTCTCAAATAACTCCTCCCATCTCTGTCTGTGTAAGAATGCACTAGCAGGCAATATCCCTGGAGAAAGTATAAACAACCTCCAGAGGAACCATAACCTCGATTTCCCATCAAATAACGCCTCCCTCCGTCACCATAGCGACTTACGAGCTGCTCGGTGCTCTCTCTCTCTCCAACTCGGCAGAAATCCAAAAGTTAATCTTCGACTCTCTCTCTCTCTTTAACAAGGTGTCTGTTGTTGAGCACCTCTCTCTCTCCCTTTTCAAAAGCACAGTTCATAGGGGTAATTTAGGGCCCGTCACCATACATCATAAAATGTGATCAGTTCTAACTTGGGCACTGGCTTGTGTAGTATCCAAGACACCTTCAAGGAGGTGGTGTCCATCATTAAGGGGACCACCACCCAGAACATGCCCTCTTCTCATTGTTACCATCGGGAAGGAGGTACAGAAGCCTGAAGGCACACACTCAGCAATTCAGGAACTGCTTCCTCCCCTCTGCTATCTGATTTCTAAATGGACATTAACTGGCCACTGTAAAGTGCTCCTAGTACTGGGTGAGTGGTAGAAACTAGCAGCTGCTGTTGAGAATGTGGAGAGAATATAATCCCATGTTGGTGCTGGAGAGAGTTCAAAGGAGGTGCATGAAAATGATCCCAGGATCGAACACTTTGTTATATGAAGAGTTTTTGATGGCTCTGGACCTCTACTCACTAGAATTCAGAAGAATGAAGGGTGAAACCTATCTAATTGAAACCTATCAAATGGTGAAAGGTCTCAATGGACTGGATGTGGAGAGGATATTTCCTATGGTGAGTGAGTCTAGGACCAGAAGACACAGCCTCAGAAGACAGGGACTTCCTTTTAGAACAGAAATGAGGAAGAATGTCTTTAGCCAGAGAGTGGTGAATCTGTGGAATTCATAGACACAGGCAGTTGTGGAGGCCAGGTCTTTATGAGGTTGATATACTCTTGATTGGATAAGGAATGAAGGGATACAAGACAGAAGGCAGAAGATTGGGGCTGAAGGGAAAATGGATCAGCTCTGATGAAATGGCAGAGCAGACTCAATAGGCCAAATGGCCTAACTTTGCTCCTATCTCTTGTGGTCTTATGGACATTGAACCCATGAACATGATCTCACTACTTTTTTTATTTTTTGCTTTGCACTACTTACTTTAATTTAATTACTTAATATGCTTATATATTTATATATACATATATGTATATATTCTGTAACAGGTCTTTTTCCTATATTTATCATGTATTGCATTGTACTGCTGTCAGACAGTTAACAAATTTCATGACACATGCGGGTGATATTAAACGAAATCTGATTCTGATTCTGATATTGATCCAATGGAAATTTTGTGTACTTCTGAATCCCATTACTTGCATTTTGAAGTATCAATCATAATATAAATCTCAGGTGTTAATAACCAATTAAAACTATGTGTTAAAAGCCAATAATATTTGAAGATTGGCAAAATAACCATCCAATAGTATGTGTTGCCCTAGAATCCTTCCTTTGCATTTTTGTCTTATTTTGGTGTGCCTGGTGATCTTGGTTTCCAGGCTTGAATGGAAAGGAGAGTTAGGCTTTCTAAGGCCACGTTCAGTGCTATGTTTGCACACTATCTCTGTCAGCTTATCATCTTGACTCTCACCTTTCTGAACCTCCATACTCACAACAAGGCTGTGCAAATGGCAAGTCTAGCTCTTCAAGGTTTTGTTTAGCTTGAGACCGTACAGTGCCTGCACTCTATTCTGCATCATTTTAACCCTTGCCTTGCTGCAGCTTCCACATGGGCACTTACTATATGTAAGGGGGACAATTTGGAGACATAGAGTCATGGCCTCAGAATGGGAAGAGGCTGTTAGTTCATCAAGTCTATGCTGAGCACCAAGCACCTTAAACACCACTGTAATAATCACACTTCTTCTCTCCCCATACTTCCATCAATTGACCATCCCATGATTCTACCCCACGTTAGGGGAAAGTTGCACTGACCAATCTTCATGCCTTTGGGATATGTAAGGAGATTGGATCACACAGTGGAAGTCTAGGTGGTCACAGGGAAAACATGCAAACTCCACACAGACAGCTCCCTAGGCCAGGGTTGAATCTGGAATTCTGGAGCTATGGAGCCCCAGTGCTTCTAGCCAATCCACCATTGCACTCACATCCCAAAGTTGTGCCAGCAGATTAATTGCCCCAAGTAGCAAAAATAAATCAGAAATATGTTCAGAATTGGAATCAGAATCAGGTTTATTGTCATTGACATATGTCATGAAAGTTATTGTTTTGTAGGAGCAGTACATTGCAAGATATAGATATTACCATGTTACACAATAAATAATGCAAAAAGTGAGGTAGTGTTTACGGGCTCATGGACTGTTCAAAAATCTGGTGGCACAGGGGAAGAACCTGTTCTTGAAGCATTGAATATGGGTCTTTGGGCTCCTGTACCACCTCCCTGATGGTAGTAACAAGAAGAGGGCATGTCCCAAATAGTGAAGGGCTTTAATGATGGATGCCACCTCCTTGAAGCACTGCCTTTTAAAGATGTCCTCAAAGGAGAGGAGGTTTGTGCCCTTGATGGAGCTGGCTGAGTCGATGATCCCACTCACCCCGTTGTAATCTGTACATTGGGGAGCTGATGGGCGTACGAAAGAGAGTAAGTCATTAAGGGCTGAAGAGAAATCCTGGAAGGGGAGATGGGATTGATGGAGTTGTTCTAGCACAAGCCAGGACCAAATGACCTCCTCTATGTCATAGTAAACAAGTGCCTAAATCATTACCAATACACTGAGAACAAATTCCATTATGTCCCATTGTCTTCAATAGCAAATCGTCCTCAACTTACCTCCAATTCTGTCCATGTTGCTTTGTTTCCTCATACATTATATCTCTTCTTTTTCAGAATACCTTCAGAAACCTTTATCAGCTTTTTGAAAGCCTTGTCCCGCTGCATTCATTTATCCATCCAAATGGGGATTTTGTACAAAAAATGTATTAATTTTGTCAAGTGGCACTTCTCTTTAACAAATCTGTGCTGACCATCCTGGATTCTCTCATGCATTTCTAAATACTCACTAATATGATCCTAAATTATCATTCTAAGATTTTACCTGCAGTTGACATTAACTAACTAGTTTATGGTTACTCAATTTATCTCTCTCTGCTTACCTGTCCATCTCGTTGCAAGTCTTGCATTCAATATCCATTGTAAGTGTCAGATCTCAAAAGACTTCACATAGCTCAATATCAAATTTGAATAATTCTCATTGTTCTTCACTGTTTGCTAAATGGATATTCCCTGCCGCCGATGTTACCTAATAAGCAGCAAACCGTCACAGTTTACAAGTACTCGACATTTAAATAAATTCTGCCATACACCATCCCCAGTGCATAGTTATATTCACCAAAACTGTGCAAATCAGATGTGGAGGTCATCAACTAAAATAAATGAAGAGAACTTCCATTGCAAAGTCCTTTTCCCTTATTTGCTATTCATTAAATAATAACTACTGTCAATATAATTATTAACCTGTAAAGGAGATGCCATTTGCACAATCCTTAATTGTTGTTTGTATCAAATCTCACTGTTACCTATTCAGTTTATTACCCGATAAAACACATTAAAGACTATTTCTGCATGCCTCTCCACAGATGCTGCCTGACCCATTGACCAGTCCTACAGTCTGTAGTATGGTTGCATTCAATTTCTCTGTTTCATTATTGAATTATAGTCATCAAAATAATGTCAAATGATACAAGGAGAGAATTTCACCTCTCTTATTTCAATTATGTGCCACATCTTCATTGGTATCTGCCATTAATTTAGTTTTAAAGCAGTGTAATATAGCCTTTCTGTAGCGAACTGCTTTTTGCAAAGGTGTAGCGGTTAGTATAATTGCACTTCAGTGCCAGAGATCACCACTCTGGGTTCGATTCCCACTACTGTCTGAAAGGACTTCATATGTTCTCTACATGTCTAGTGGGTTTTCTCCAGGTGCTACGCTTTCCTCCCACGTTCCAAAAATGTTTGGTTAGGATGAGGGCTATTAAGATGCGGGCATGCTGGGTTGGCGCCCATTGTGTGCTGCTGCCGACGCAAACCTTGGACAACGTTGGTTGTTGACACAAAACAATGCATTTTACTGAATGTTTCAATGAACTTGTGACTAATAAAGCTAATCTTAAAATATTAGTAGAATGCAAGGAATTTAAGATTGGTTCATTGGGATAGTTAAAAGATCAGAGGCTTTTGTAGAGTTAATGCAATAGTGGGTTAGATGTACGAAAATTCATTGGTGTTCCAAACACAATACATGAAATCATGAACTGGAGGTGCCTGATTACTGAAAGTTTTCTACATAATTATTATTCAGAAAGAGCTTCATCGGTATACCATGTCTATATTATCCATCAACTGCTTCCTGATACTAATTCTATTTACCAACACTTGGCCCAGAACCTTCTCTGACTCAAGTATTCACCTAGATAACTTCTTCAATCTTGTGAGAGCCTCTGCCTCCACCACCCACTCAGTTGGTTGGAACAGGGGTTCAAAAGTACTAAAGACTCTGGGTGGAAAAATATCTCCTCAGCTCCCCTCACAACTGCTTATTCCTCACCCTAAACCTTCCTAGTTTTAGACGGTGCTACCATGGGAAAATTTTCAACTTTCATCACTATCTATGCCCTTATTATTGGGTATATCTCTGCTTGGTCCTCCTCTCCATGTAAAACATATACAGTCTCTCCTTATAATGAAACATTCCATCCCAGGTGACATCTTGGGAGAAAACACACAAAATGCTGGAGGAACTCAGCAGGTCAGGCAACACCTATGGAGGGGATTAAGCAGTCAATGTTTTGGGCCGAGTCCCTTCATTAGGACTGTAAAGACAGGGAACAGAAGCCAGAATAAAAAGGTGGAGGAAGGGGAGGAGTGCAATCTGGCAGGGGTTAGGAGGGGCCAGGTGAGGGGGAAGATGAAGATGTCACCTGGGATGGAACGTTTCACCCAGAATCTGGAGAGGGAGGAGAAATGAAGAAGCTGGGAGGAGATATGTGGAAGAGGCTGATGAAGAAGGAATCTAATAAGACCATAGGACATAGGAGCAGAATCATACTATTTAGTCCAACAATTTTGCTTTGCCTTTCCAACATGGCTGATTTATTATCCCATTCTCCTGCCTTCTCTCCATAACCTTTGACACTCTTACTAATCAAGAACCTCTCAACCTCCACTTTAAATATATTCAATAACTTGGCCTGCACCAGCATCTGTGGAATGAATTTTACTGGTTCACCACCCTCTGGTTGAAGAAATTCCTCCTCATCTCTGTTCTAGATGGACGTCCATCTACTCTGAGGCTGTACCATCTGGGTCCTGGACTATATCAAGCATCCACATCCACTCTTTCTAGGTCTTTCAATATTCAATAGGTTTCAATGATATCTCCCCTCATTCTTCTAAACTTCAGCCAAAACAGACCCAGAGCTATCAAATGCTCCTCCCACATTAACCCTTTCATTCCTGGGATCATTCTCGTGAACCTTCTCTGGACCCTCTCCGATGCCAGCACATCCTTTCTTAGGTAAGGGGCCCAAAACTGTTCACAATACTCCAAATGTGGTCTGACTCATGTTTTATAAAGTTTCTGTATTACATCCTTGAGTTTATATTTTAGTCCTCTTGAAATGAATGCTAACATTTTATTTGCCTTTCTTCCCACTTACTCATCCTGCAAGTTAACCTTTAGGGAATCCTGAACAAAGACTCTCAAGTCCTGTTGCACCTCTGAATTCTGAATTTGATCCCCATTAAGAAATTAATCTGTGCCTTTATTCCTTCTTTCAAAGTGCATGACCATAAATTTCCTGACACTATATTCCATCTGCCACTTCTTTGCCCATTCTCCAAATCCGTCTAATTTCTTCCGAAGACTCCCTGCTTCCTCAACACTACTTGCCCCTCCACCAATCTTTGTATTGTCTGCAAACTGTCATAAAGCCATTAATTCTGTCATCCAAATCATTGACATACAACATAAAAAGAAGTGGTCCCAACACCGACCCCTGCGGAAAACCACTAGTCACTGGCAGCCGACCAGAATAGACCCCCTTTATTCTCACTCCCTGCTCCTGCCAGTCAGCCAATCTTCTATCCATGCTAGTATCTTTCCTGTAATACCATGGGCTCATATCTTGTTTAGTGCCTCATGTGGAGCACCTTGTCAAAGGCTTTCTGAAAATCCAAATAAGCAACATCAACTGACTCTCCTTTGCCTATTTTACCTGTTACTTCCTCAAAGAATTGCAGCAGATTTGTCAGGTAAGATTAAGGAAACTGTTATGATTTTAACTCCAAAACATAAGCTAATTGAAAGGAAGACATGGAGCCAGTAATGCGTGTCTTAGTTTCGTTTTTACTTCAGTGAGGCGCTCACATATGACATGGTGGCGAAATGCCACTCACATACTTTTACATATAACCTGTAATGAATTATGTAACAACAAAGAATGCTTAATCAAATAATAGATTTGCTATATTACTCAAATGTTACTGAAATATAAAAAGATACCGAAATATTAAATATACAACATAAACCATGCTGACTTTGGCCTATTTTATTATGTGTCTCCAGGTACCCCAAAACCTCATCCTTAATAATGGACTCGGACATCTTCCCAACCACTAAAGTCAGGCTAACTGGCCTATAATTTCCTTCCTTCTGCCTCTTTCCTTTCTTAAAGAGTGGAGTGACATTTGCAGTTTTCTAGTCCTCTGAAACCATTCCAGAACCTAGTGATTCTTGAAAGATCATTACTAATGCCTCTACAATCTCTTCAGCCACCTCTTTCAGAACCATGGGGTGTATACCATCTGGTCCAGTTGTCACCATACGCAACCCCGAGATTCATTTTCCTGCGGGCATACACGTCAAATCTATAGAATAGTAACTATAACAGGATCAGTGAAAGATCAACCAGAGTGCAGAATATCATAAACTATGCAAATGAAAATATAAATAAATAGCAATAAACAATAAGAACATGAGATAATAAGATAAAAAAACCCTTAAAGTGAGATCACTGGTTGTGGGACCATCCCAATGGATGAGTAAGTGTATCAAGGGAAAGACTGAAGTGTAAAACACTATTCCTGAAGGTTTAGTGGGACCACGCTCTGATGTATCCATACGGATTGAAGGTGTTCATGCTAGAGCCATACTTGGCACAGGTTCTGAAGTTACTTTGCTTTACAGATCCTTTTACAACTGGTATTTGACGCAGTGACCATTGACGCCACTCAGCACCCTTGAGATTTGTGGGCTTAGTACTGAAGAGTACAATATGATGATTACTTGTCATTGAAACTGGAGTTTTCAGAAGCAGATGTTGGAGTAACTGAGACTATTGACAAACCAGTGATGGTCTGCCCAGATACGATTGGAAAGGGTGGAGCTTCTATTCTTGTGGGAGCAAATACTCACATTGTCAGAAGGCTCACAGGAGCATGCAAGGAAAGAAATGGAGAGAACTTTTTGAAAACCTTGTCCATTTACCCTGTGTTCAGAGCTGCTTTTGAGAGGATGCAAGTTCCTCCTAAGCAGGATGATGAGCAGAAACAAAGATCTGGAGGAGTAGCTAGAGTGATGGAGAATATCCTGTTCCAAGAGAGGTCTCGCCAGTTAGCACCAACAGAGGTCAAAGATGCTTGAGAGCACCTGCTTAAACTAAAGGAAGCTAAGTTCAGTCATGGAGCAGGGGACCTGAGCCACCAGTTGTCACCAGTAATAGACAAGGGGGGTCACAAGAGGTGGTTGAAGCTAGAGAAGCTGAAGATGAGATAAGGAGGTTTCAGAGAGTTGGAAACCCCCTAGCTAGGCAGGCAGAGGATGCACTAGAGAAACCGAGTATTACGTCCATTCCCATGGTGAGATTTGCTGCTTCCATTAACAAATGGATTGGAGGTCCTGAAATCACAAAATTCATCTGAATACTGTGTTATTAATAATGGTTTAGATAGCTAGATAGATAGGTAGATAGGTAGATAGATATACTTTATTGATCCCGAGGGAAATTGGGTTTCGTTACAGCCGCACCAACCAAGAATAGAGCATAAATATAGCAATACAAAAACCACAAACAATCAAACAACAAAATGCAAACTATGCCAGATGGAAATATGTCCAGGACCAGCCTATTGGCTCAGGGTGTCTGACCCTCCACGGGAGGAGCTGCAAAGTTCGATAGCCACAGGCAGGAACAACTTCCCCTGATGCCCAGTGTTGTATCTCGGTAGAATATGGCTGGAGTCCAACAGCAATAGCAATAGGAACATTTTGGCTTCAGCTAATAGGTTCGAAAGTCGTGAGGACGTGACTATATTTGGTGGCAGGAAAATGTAATGTCCTGATTAAGATCAACACTGGCACACCGCAGGGGTGTGTGCTTAGCCAACTGCTCTACTCCCTCTACACCCATGACTGAGGCATAGCTCAAATGCCATCTATAAATTTGCTGATGATACAACCGTTGTTGGTATAATCCCAGATGGAGACGAGAGGGCATACAGGAGCGAGGTATGCCAACTAGTGGAGTGGTGTTGCAGCAACAACCTGGCACTCAATGTCAGACAAAAGAGCTAATTGTGGATTTCCGGAAGGGTTCGGCGAGGGAACATGAACCAATATTCATAGAGGGATCAGAAGTGGAGAAAGTGAGCAATTTCAAGTTCCTGGTGTCAAAACCTCTGAGGATCTAACCTGGTCCCAATATATCAATGAAGCTACAAAGAAGGTAAGACAGTGACTATGCTTCATTAGGAGTTTGAAAATGGTTTGTAAACTACAACACTTGAAAACTTCTATAGATATACTGCGGAGAGCATTCTGACAGACTGCATCACTGTCTGGTTGGGCTACTCCACAGGACCAAAAGAAGTTACGGAAAGTTGTAAAATTAGTCAGCTCCATCTTGGGTACTAGTCTCCATAGTATCCAAGACGTCTTCAAGGAGCAGTGCCTCAGAATGGCGACGTCCATTATTAAGGACCCCCAGCACCCAGGGTATGCCCTCTTCTCATTGTTACCATCAGGAAAGAGGTACAGAAGCCTGAAGGCACACACTCAGAGATTCAGAAACAGCTTCCTCCCCTCTGCCATACGATTCCTAAATAGACATTGAACCCATGAACACTGCCTTACTTTTCTATATTATTTCTATTTTGCACTAGTTTTAATCTAACTACTTCAAATATATACTTACTGTAAATGATTTTAAAAAATTTTCTTTCTATATTATCATGTATTGCATTGAACTGCTGCTGCTAAGTTAACAAATTTGGCAATGCATGCCGGTGATAATAAAGCTACTGCTATGCTGTGAGGTAGTTTATATTAGCGGTTTTCTGTAAAAGCAGCGTGCCATGCTGGAAGGAACATTTTGGCTTCAGCTAAAGATAAGGAACCACGTTGACCAACTTAGGAATGTTGTGTCAGTTTTCTGAAGGACAGTAGTCTGGTCTGAGGTCTTTTAAGATTGTTACACCATTAAACATAAGAGTAGAAGTAGGCCATCTGGCCCATTGCATTTGCTCCGCCATTCAATCATGGCCAATCCTTTTTTTCTATCTCTTCCTCAATTCTATTTCCTGGCCTTCTCCCAGTAACCCTTGATGCCATGTCCAATCAAGAACCTATCAGTCTCTGCCTTAAGTGCACTCAATGTCTTGGCCTCCACAGCTGCCTGTGGTAACAAATTCCATAAATTCATCAACCTTTCGCTAAAGAAATTTCTTTGCATCTGTTTTGAAAGGGCACTCCTCTATCCTGAGGCTGTGCTGTCTTGTCCTAGACTCTCCCACCATGGGAAACATACTTTCCATATCTACTCTATCTAGGCCTTTCAACGTTCAAAAGGTTTCAATGAGATCCCCCCTCATCCTTCTGAATTCTAGTGAGCATAGACCCAGCGCCATCAAACATTCCTCGTATGATAACCCTTTCATTCCTGGAATCATCCTTGTGAACCTCCTCAGGGTGATCTCCAGTGCCAGCACATCTTTTCTAAGATGAAGGGCCCAAAACTACTCACAATACTCAAGGTGAGGCCTCACCAGTGCCTTATAAAGTATCAACATCACATCCTTGCTCTTGTATTCTAGACCTCTTGAAATGAATGCTAACATTGCATTTTCCTTCCTCACCATTGACTCTACCTGCAAGTTAACCTTCAGGACTCCCGAGTCCCTCTGCATCTCAGATTCCTAGATTTTCTCCCTATTTAGAAAATAGTCCGTACATTTATTTCTACTACCAAAGTGCATGACCATGCATTTTCCAACATTGTATTTCATTTGTCACTTTCTTGCCTATTCTCCTAATCTGTCTAAGTCCTTTTGCATCCTACCTGTTTCCACAACACTACCTTCCCCTCCACCAATCTTCGTATGATCTGAAAATTTGCAACAAAGCCATCTATCCCATCATCTAAATCATTTATATGCAGCATAAAAAGAAGTGGTCCCAATACCAACCCCTGCGGAACACCACTGGTCACTGGAGGCCAACCAGAAAAGGATCCTTTTATTCCCACTCGCTGCCTCCTACCAATCAGCCAATGCTCTAAACATGTTAGTAACTTTCCTGTAATACCATGGGCTCTTAACTTGTTAAACAGTCTCATGTGTGGCACTTTGTCAAAGGCCTTCTGAAAGTCCAAATATACAACATCCATTGCACCCCCTTCAGCTATCCTACCTCAATCACCTCAAAGAATTCCAACAGGTTCATCTGGCAGGATTTTCCCTGCAGGAAACCATGCTGACTTTGTACTATCTTGTCCTGTGTCACCAAGTACGCCATCACCTCATCCTTAACAATTGACTCTAACATCTTCACAACCACTGAGGTCAGGCTATCTGGTCAGCAATTTCCTTCCTGCTGCCTTCCTCCTTTCTTAAAGAGTGGAGTAACATTTGCAATTCACCAGTCCTCTGGCACCATGCCAGAGTCCAATGATATTTGAAAGATCATTTCTAATGCCTCCACTATCTCTAACGCTACCTCTTTCAGGATCCTAGGATGCAGTTCCTCTGGTCCGAGTGACTTATGTACCTTTAGGTCTTTCAGCTTTTTGAGAACCTTCTCTCTTGTACCAGTAACTGCACCCACTTCTCCTCCTTCACACACTACAACATCAGAGCAGGACATAAGGAAAGATGCTGCAGAATGTCGTTGGAAGGAGAGTCTCCGTTGCAAGTATTTTGTGCAGATGAATGGCTCCAAGGAGGAAGGGCCAATACTCCTGGGAGAGCCAGTTCGCTCAAGATGGTCTTCGAGGTAAATTCAGACTGTGGTGAGTGCTATCATGCAGACAGTGGGTCCAGTGCGCGAGTAAAGAGATACACCTAAAGCCGGATTAAGCTAGTTCGGGGCCTGTAGCATGTGTTATAAAGGGGCCCTAAATTTTAAAAATGCACATAAGTATTAAAACATAAGTTATTTACTTGCATAGTAAAGTAATTCAATTTTTTTTCATTTGCTATACAGCCAGATAATACGACAAATGTCTGACACTTCAGTAATAGTATTACTTACATGTAGGTATCAATTTCAAATGCCAAAAGTAACAAAACAACAATTTAAAAGTTAGATTTTCTAGATTTAGCATGAGCAAATTTGTTGATGATACTGGAAATGTCTATTTCATTCCGAAGTTCATGTTCAATGCTCTTTAGAGTGAGATTGTTCAATCTGTTTTAACCCATTGTGCTCCTTAGTTCATTTTTAATCCTTTTCAGTTTTGAAAATGAGGAATCACGAACTGGGTCACATAAAACTGTTGAGTCGCACATCCCTTGTCGCAAGCTCACCGCGGCACCGCTGGCGGGTGCACACGCTGCAGCGGCTTGGGAGTGTGGGAGATAGCACAAAGGTCACCACGACACAGCAAGGAGCCAACACACGCCTGCACACACATACTGTACCAGGCAACATGCAGCTCCCCCAACATGAAAATAACAGCGTTGCCAGATTGTCGTTGTTGTGGCGTGGATGAGATCACAGAGCATTGCGTTACCAGTAAGTACAAGGCAGTTACTTTATACAACAAAACAAGGTTACAGCAGGCAGAGACCCCTGACAGAACAGGTCTAACCGCCTTGTGATTGAGGCTCGATATTTATTTGCTAAACACAAAGGACAGTTCATAGTCACAAGTATAGACAACTCTTTGAAGTTTTCACATCTTTTGATTAAATTCATTCTACTGGTGCCAGTATGCCTAAACTGGCATTCATGGCCTTTAGGGATGCAAGTTAAAATCCATAATACATTATTTGGTATGTTACGTGCTAACATGGAGGACAATTCATATTCAAAAGAGCATAGATATGGTGTCTTCACAACTACCTGTAAACTTAGCATTCTTGTCTCAGGGGCGCCAGAGATGCATTGTTACAAATGAAACTGGGTTCACAGCTTTTAGGAAATGCATTGTTATGAACTCTATCCACAGTACTTTGTCAAAGAACAGAAGACTGACGGCTAAAGTCATTTATTTAAGTGTAAATGAATCGTCTACCCAAAACTCACTCTAACCGTCGTGAGAATACGGTGAGATGCTGATTTCACCAGACTGCAGCTCGCAAGCATTTAGTGCGGGCAGGGCCCTCGAAAATGCGGGGCCTGTAGCATATGTTATTTTTGCTACTAGGTTAAGCCAGCCCTGGATACATCCCTAATTAACCCAATATCAGCTTCAATGTTATGTGCACATTGGACTGGTTTAAATGTAATGGGCCTTTTTATTTTTCTTTTTCTGTAATTGTTAATTAAAGTTGAAAATATGGAAAATATACTTGGTAATTTTAGGCTGATGTACAACCTGTCAATTCTGGGCTACTGATAACTGTATGGGTAGTATTTGCACAGCATTCGCTCAGATCGAGGTTCCTTTAATCGGAACATCACCACGTTCCTGTTTGGTTGAATGCTGAATCATACTGACCCGAGACGCATATAGATTATGAAAGGTGGCCTTCTCACTGCTGAGTCACGTGGCTGCCAGTAGAGTTAGCTAACGAGGCAAGTTGGTGTATGAGCCCCTGTGAGAGGGTAACTGTAGTTGTCTCCTTTTGTTCAAGAGCCTGTTGGTTGAGGGGTAGTGACTGTTCTTGAACCTGGTGGTGCGAGTCCTGAAGCTCTTGTGCCTTCTACCTGATGGCAGCAACGAGCAGAGAGCATGGCCTGAGTGGTGAGGATCTCTGATGATGGATGTTGCTTTCCTGCGACAGCGTTTCATGTAGATATGCTCAGTGGTTGGGAGGGCTTTACCTGAGATGTACTGGGCTGAATCTACTGCCTTCTGTAGGACTTTCCATTCAAGGACATTGGTGTTTCCATACCAGCTTCCCAAGCACCTTCTCTTAGTTTTAGCAACTGCACTCACTTCTGCCCCCAACATTCTCGAATTACTGCATACTGCTGGTGATAGGAGAAGATAGAGGACCATGGAAGAAAGGAAGGAGGAGGGGAACCGGGGTGGGGGGGCGGAGGTGGGGGGGCGGAGGTGGGGGTGCAGAAGAAGAGAAGGTGTAAGAGGGTAACCTGAATGGGGAATGGAACAAGAGAGGAGGGTGGGGTGGGAGAAACATTTTGGTGAACCTCAGCACCCTTTTCAGTTTAATCATGTCCGTCTATAGTACAGCAACAAGAACTGTACACAGTAATCCAACTGAGGTCTAACTATTGTTTCAAAAACATATTCGCTCTTAACTTGTATGCTTTGGCTAATTAAACTTCAGCACCTTATCTACCTGCTACTTTCAATGACGCCTTATTCACTGAAGTCACTCAGTTCCTCGTTACACACACAGAAACCATCATTCACTGTGTATGTCCTGCCCTTACCACGTTCCTGAAAAGCATCACGTCACACTCCAGTTCTACTGTGAGGCCCATTCTACTAGTGATGAATATCATTCTATTGCCTGAGATTATCCTCCTCACCATCAATCACTGTCTTTGTTATAATATGAACTATGTGGTGAATATTAAAGGTTAAATGCAATAGTTGTCTTATCTCTGGGTGATACTGTAGATTCTAAATATCTCAGTGGGATTATCACCATCAATAAATTTGATCAAAGGCAAGAAACAAGGAAAGCTGTTCTGGTAGCAAAGTTCAACAGTGTGGATTTTATTTTGTATGTATGTTAACAAAGGAGATTCAGTTGAATTTCATCTCTTCAAAGCTGCTTCTTGAGAAGAAAGTGGAATAATTTTTGACAGTTCAGTAAAATGTCAACTTCTTCAGCAACACAGGGATCTCAAGTAATATTTCATTTCTGTCCAGGTATGGAATACTAAATGTAACTATGATCAGTTATCATTCTTTTCAGAGTCTAATTGAGAAGATGTGAATAATGTACGTTTGTAGCTCTGATAAGAGAGATGAGCACTTTTCTATTGGGGTGGACTTTACAAGATAAATATCCAGAGATAAACAAGAATCATATGTCACCATTATTTATTTTCACCAAATATAATCTCAATTTAGTGCGATCACAGTTCTAACTAAATAAGTAAGGAGAAATTCCATGGAAATGAGTCAGGAGAATATCCGTTCCTTTAATCACTATTCCGCCAATAAACTATTGGCTGGAGAAACTCAGTGGGTCGAGCAGCATCTGTGGAGGGAAAGGAATTGTTGATGCTTCAAGTCAATTAGGACTGAGAATGGAGAGGGGAAATGCCAGACTAAAGAGGAGAAGCGGAATAGAAACATAGAAAACCTATGCACAATATAGGCCCTTTGGCGCACAATGCTGTGTCAAACATGTACTTACTTTAGAAATTACCTAGGGTTACCCATAGCCCTCTATTTTTCTGAGTTCCATGTACCTATCCAGGAGTCTCTTAAAAGACCTTATTGTATCCGCCTCCATCACCGTCGCTGGTAGCCCATTCCACTCACTCACCACTCTGAGTTGAAAACTTACCCCGACATCCCCTCTGTTCCTACTTCCAAGCACTTTAAAACTGTGCACTCTTGTGTTAGTCATTTCAGCCCTGGGGAAAAGCCTCTGACTATCCACACAATCAATGCCTCTCATCATCTTATACACCTCCATCTGGTCACCTCTCATCCTCTGAATGATGAGACAGGAGACCAAGACAGTAGGTGGACCAACGGAGTGAGTGGGTAAGTGGAACTTGGTGGAGGTTAAGGAATGGAGCTGGGAGACAGAGGCAAGCGGATGATTGATGAAGAAAGACAAAGAGAGGAAATAATCAGCACTGATGGAGCGAGGCAGGAGGATTGGAGAGTCTAGGTTGGACACAGCTGCTGGACACAAAAGACAACTAATGAGTCCTGATGAAAGATCTCATCCTAAAACATTGACTGCTTATTCCTCATAGACACTGCTGGACCTGTTGTGTTCCTCCAGTATTTTGTATGTGTTACTAAGAGTTACCAGTTCTGGACTCTGATAATAGCAACCATTAGGGTAGAGGTGAATGGCAGATGGAAACAGAACCACATAGGATTTGGAAATCCTGTGGGTGAACTGTGCCTGCAGTGAGTGGATGCTATTCAGCTCCTTGTGGGGTTTCTGATGCTGATTCCCTAGAAGAAGGCATCACTGATAATGCTAGCATTTAGTGCCTGTAGTGTGTTGCCCTTCAGACAAGGGTGGCCGATATCTAATCACTAATCTCTTCCACAGTAACCCTCGAGAAGTTGATCGTGATGCAAACACGAGGAAATCTGCAGATGCTGGAATTTCAAGCAACACACATAAAAATTGCTGGTGAACACAGCAGGCCAGGCAGCATTCTTTCAGTTAGCACTGACGAAGGGTCTCAACCCGAAATGTCAACTGTACCTCTTCCTAGAGATGCTGCCTGTCTGCTGCATTCACTAGCAATTTTTATGTGTGTTGCTTGATTCTTATGCTAAAGTTCTCATTCTTTGGTCACCAACTTCCAACATGAAGTTGGGAGAACATTGTTTGAAATATAATATATACATAATTTTATTCAATATTTTTTATAGACACTGCTCTTCATTTTTGAAAAATCTTCCAGAATTTCTTTCCTCTGTTCAGTTTTTGGGATCTTTTCATTTGTATCACTCAGAACATCCTGATGCACACTGACAGTGATAGGCATGTTTCTACATGAATCAGTAATGTCATTTGGTAGTGTAGTGGAGACTTCATGATATCTCTGTGCTATATGTCTTGCTCAGAAAGGTGTGTCATTTGGAGCGATTTTGTACACTCTGTGGCCACTTCATTAGGTACTTCCTGATAAGTGGCCAATGAGTATATGTTTGTGTCTTCTGCTGCTATAGTCCATCTGCTTAAAGGTTCAACGTGTTGTGCATTCAGAGATGCTCTTCTGCACACCACTGTTGTAATGTGTGGTTACTTGAGTTACCGTCACCCTCCTGTCGGCCTGAACCAGTCTGGCCATTCTCCTTTGACCTCTCTCATTAACAAGGCTTTTTTACCATAGAACTGCCACTCATTGGATGTTTTCTATTTTTGACACCATCTTCTATAAACTCTAGAGACTATTGTGTATGAAAATCCCTGGCGATAAGCAGCTTTTGAGATTCTCAAACCACCCCATCTGGCACCAACTGGGTAGAGAGTAGTGAACCATTGAAACTACTGATATTTTCCTACTTGGTGACAGTATGAGAAAGAGTTCCTGATTAATTTCATTGTGCTATTATTGATAATGAATAGAAAGAGATTCCTCCGGACAGTAAAGAGCAAGTTTCACCCAGAATGTTGGTCAGCAATGAGAACTTAGATTATGAGAACACTCAGTCCTCTTTTATTGTCATTTAGAAATGCATACATGCATTAAGAAATGATACAATGTTTCTCCGAGTTGATATCACAGAAAGCAGGACAGACCAAAGACTAAAGCTGACAGAACCACATAATTATAACATAGTTACAGCAGTGCAAAACAATACCATAATGTGATGAAGAACAGACCATGGGCACAGTAAAAAAAAGTCTCAAAGTCCCGAGTCGATTGACTCCCGAGTCCCTGATAGCAGGCGGGAAAAGGGAGAAACTCCCTGCCATAAACCTCCAGGCACCGTTAACTTGCAGATACCTTGAAAGCACCCGACCACAGCCGACACTGAGTCCACCTGTCCGAAAACTCCGAGATTCCGATCAGCCTCTCCGATACAGCCTCCCGAGCTCCATCCTCTGCCGAGCGCCTTCGACCTCTCCCCAGCCATTGAAACACGCAAAGGTGAGGATTTCGAGTCCTTCTGCTCCGGAGATTCTGGTTACCACACAGTAGCAGCGGCAGCGAAGCAGGCATTTCAGAAACTTTCCAGATGTTCCTCCGTGCTCTCACGTCTATCTCCATCAAATCAGAATGATGCACGGTCCCCTACTTGACAGATAACAGATATCATCACCGAAGTGGCCAGGCGCGCTGCCATCGCGCCACCATCTTCTCCCCCCTCCTGGGAACTTAAAAGGGTAGTTAGCCTAAAACCCTAAAATCTAGCAGCAATCTTTCTACTTATGTGTTATTCAAAATTTTCACTCTACACCTCCTCTGTTTGGGAATTGAATAGTTTGATCTAAATACACAATGATTTATAAAAAGCAATCCCCCCTCCCCATCTTTTGACCCATGCGAAAGACTTTAATCCTCCCTTTGCAATCAATAATTTCACCATGGACGATCCCAAAGAGGTAGGTTGGGCATGGGGTTAGCCAACAGAAGCTCCAAAAGCATCGTCCCTGGGAGAAGAAGGTGCCAAGAAGATGGACGACACCTGAGGAAAACTCACAAGACTGGCCCAGGACCGAGGGCTCTGGTGAGCCGCTGTCGGTGGCCTGTGCCCCAGTCGGGGTGACGAGGCTGAACTAAATGAACTACTTTTGCAATAAATGACTTCAGATTGGTTGTGTAACAGAATAACACCTATTGGACTATCCACCATTGATTAGCTAACCTTGCTGGAATAAAGAACATTGGGCATCAAACAATGCAACACAGGACGAGGTTGTTAGGCCCATGAGGTTTGACCTGAGCACACAGAATCGGGATCAGAATCTGGTTTATCATCACTGACATATGTTGTGAAATTAGTTTTTTGTGACAGCACTGCAGTGGAAGATATAAAAGTGTCTGTACATTACAAATTATAAATAATTAGCACAAAAGAGGCTGATAATGGCACACATCACAAACTCCATTCCTGCCATATTGGACATTCACCAATATACCTACTGATAGAACACCCCACGACAGATGCCACAGCATCTCTCGTGCACCTGACCCTGACACACCAAGACAACAAGGGACACTGATGTCAGAATTCTGATTCTGCATTTCATTTTGGCATTCAGCACTATTGTGTCACTGACCTTGGTGAACAAACTCCTGCCCCTCTGTCTAAATACTCCACTGTGCAACTGGGTGTTGGACTTCCTAATGAACAGACCTCAGTCAGGATCACAACTGCTCCTCCCTCCCCATCATCCTCAACACGGGTCCCCACCAGGGCTGTGTGCGGAGCCCACTGCTGTACACTCAGCTCGCACATGCCTGCACAAACACACAAGCAATCACATCATTGTGTTTGTTGATGACACGACAGTGGTGGGGTCATCAGCAACGACAATGAGACAGCCTACAGAGAGAAGGTGGAGGAGCTCGAGTCCTGGTGCCAGGCAAATGACTTCTTCCTCAGTGTTAACAAAACCAAGGAGATGGTTATCGACTTCAGAAGGACATGTACCACTCACACCCCTCTTTACATTGACAGCACAGCAGTGGAAATTGCAAGCAACTTCAAACTCCCAGGAGTGTACATCACATACAGCCTCTCATGATCATGACATTCAACACAGTCAAGAACGCTCACCAATGCCTCTCCTTTCTAAGGAAGCTGAGGAGAGCTGGACTATACACATATGTACTCACATCATTCTACAGCAGCGCAGCAGAGGGAGCATCCTGACAGGCCACATCAGTGCCTGGTACAGAAACTGCACTGTGATTGACCGGGAAGTTCTATGACAGGCAGTCATTACTGGCATCAGCCTACCCACCATCAAAGACATGCTGTATCTACAGAAAGGTGTGGAAAAAGGTCAGTAACAGCTTGAAGAATCCCACCCACCCTCCTCATGGACTCTGACCCATTCCCATCGGGGAGGAGGCTACGTAACGTCCACACCAGGACCACCAGACTCAAAAACAGTCACTTTCCCCAAGTGGGGAGGGCGATCAGCCCATTGACCCCTCTACACCCTCAACCACCATTGCTTTATCATTTCCTGTCAGTCACCTTACGCTCAGACACTCCTCTGCCTAGCGTCACTTTATGGGCATACAATCAATATGTCTATAAGCTACCTTATGTATTTATATTTACTGTGCATCTTTTTATTATTGTATTCCTTATTTTATGTATGTTTTTTTTTTGTGCTGCATAAGATCCAGAGAAGCAATTACTTCATTCTTCTTTACACTTATGTACTGGAAATGACATTAAAAAATCTTTAATTGTGACAGCAAAGTAGTTTTTATGGATTAATGCACCATTCAGATAGCTGATGATGGAGATGAAGAAGTCGATCCTAAACTTAAACTGAATTACACAAACCCCCTTCTACTTGTACATAATATATTTCCCTGCAAAATCTGCATATTCATGTGTCAACAACAGCCTCTTAATGCCACGATTGTATCATTTCCACAGCCGATTCCAGATACCTACCACTCTCTGAGTAGAAGAACCAGCCCACATCTCCTTTAAACTTTGCACTTGTCATCTTTAATGCACAGCCTCCAGTATGTCAGCTCTGTGGGCTGAACTCAGCATATCGTCAGACCGCACTGGTTGTTCACACAAACAATACATTACACTGAATACTTCAATGTTTTGATGTTGAAGCCTTCTGTCGGTCGGAGATGGCCACAGATGTTGCGTCCCAACAGTTTATGTAATACACAAGCCAGGGCAGTATGGCATGGAGAACAAACTGCTGCCCATGTAACAGGCTGCCCCTCTCCACACAGCTGATGAATCCCAAAGAAACAGCAGAGACGATACAGTTTGGCACCAGCAGCATCACAGGAGTTGACTGTCAGCATTGAACTCAACAATGGACTGCCTTAGGGACTCCAGCTCCGGATTTTTCCTCAGGGTTTACTCCAAAAGCCGTCTCCATGAGTGGTATAGCCACAAGGCAGCGGAGGTTTGAGATCAGAATTTACCTTCTCCTAGGTGAGCTGCCAACCACGGCTGACGAGCCCCGAAGCGACAGGTTTTAAGGCACCAGTAACCCGCCTTTGCCTCTTCTCCTGTCAGCAGAAAAGGTTCTGCTGGGCTTAATAGCTAAGCCACACGTGAAGGCCAGGAGCTGGACTTGGTTGTCAAAGGCTATTTGAGAGGCATGGCATTGGGAGCATTTAATAGCAGTGGGAGCTTATCCCCACTACCACTCCCACCTGTAACAACCTTAAGGAATCCTTAGAAATAATTTTTGACTTGGAAATGTTTTGATGTAACTGATAAATAAAGCTAATCTTTAAAATCAGATAGGTAGACATTGGCATCCAGAACTTGATGAGCCTTCAGGATTCTTCATAGATGACAGAAGCTTTGTTGTGTTCGGTCAAGGTGTGTACTTCCTGGACTTAAAGGATGGTGCTGAGCTAGAAGGTTCAAAAGGTTACGTCCTTGCTGCTATTACTGATTTTCTGAGTTCATTAATTTATTTAATGTGTAACAACAGAGAATTCTTAGTCTGAGTAACAGGCAGCATATTATGGATGCTTTCGACCCCAGTACTAATACCTGATGAAAGCTGAAGTGACTAGAATCATTTAAAATTCTATGATTCTATTGTACCCCCCTGAATCTCTTCATTCAATATCCCACAACCACCCCACCCTCCACCCCTTCCCCCGCCGTACTTTGTGAATCAAAATTGGTGAACATTCCAATTTTTATTCATCTCAAAGAATTTTTCTCCCACTAAACAAAAGCTCGGCTCTTTCAAAGATGGTCACAGAGCACTGAGAGCTTCGAGCATTTTCCACTTGCCGCAACCGGAGACTGATGGAAAGGTGTTAGAGAGGGGCTTGAGCAGAGATGTCCCAGAGGATAGCTGCGCACCATTTTAATAATTCTGCACCAATCTATACACTTCCAAGTGTACAGGCCCCTCAGAGAAGAGATTTTTCAGTTTACAAAACAAAGACGTGGCTGTTCCAGGCCCTTTCAAACACCAGAAGAATTATTTCACAGAGCACAGAAATACTGTTGACCTTTAGATCTTTTGCTTGCTATAGGGAACCTTGCATTTTTTAAACCCACAATGTAGCTTCAATTGACCATTCCTAATGATGCATTAACACTTCACAACCGCCTCCAAAACCATCGGCTTGATCAGAGATCTTATTGCCTTTTATCGAAAAGCAACATCCAGCGTAAACTTCACTATTCAGACGGCAGAGGGCTTGTTAAAACTCAGTTCACAGAAATAATCTCTGTCATTCATTGGCTGTTTGCAAGCACTGAATAATTTCAGAGGCAGCAAGACACTATTGCAACATTTGCAATTTCATTAGCAATTTATTGATTTTGCACTTTTGTTTCAATAAATGTGTTAATGTTTCTCTTTCTTCCCCCCCTTATTCTATAAATTGCAAGACACCTATTAAATTGTTAATTAAGTTGGGAGCATTGGCCTCTGTGGTAATGTCAATTTTTTGATCTATTTGCTGCTTGTACACCTTTCCAAACAGCTGCTTAAGTCAACAATGGAAGAAAATATGCTTATGTTAATTATCCTCTTTGATTGACAGAGCTGCTTGTCCAATCAACGGTCTTGGCACGCATGTCGATGGAGAGGTTCAACAACGAGGTAATAAAACAAACTGGTGCCCCTCTCACCCTTTCTCTTCTCCTCCCCCACCCTCATAACCTGCCAATCAGCTCCCTTTATTCCATGGTCCATTCTCCTCTCCTATCAGATTCTTTTTTCTTCAGCCTTACCCCTTCCACCCATCAGCTCCGAGACCCACCCTCCTTCCCCCTCACCTGGTCTCACCTGTTACCTGCCAGCTCGTACTATAGCTCCCTCCACCCGCCCCCCCCACCTTCTTATTCTTACTTCTACCCCTCTTCCTTTCCAGTCCTGATGAAGGGTCTTGGCCTGAAACATTGACTATCTATTCCCTTCCATGGACGTTGCCTGACCCGTTGAGTTCCTTCGGCACTTTGAATCCGTAACTCAAGATTTTCAGGATCTACAGAGTCCCTTATGTGTCTACAATGATAAAAACACCAACACCAGATTAACAGTGCCTTCATCACATTACCTGAAGAATTATCATGCCATGAAATAACTCTATCACTTATACATAATAATAAGCACAGTTCAGAAATGGTTTGTAAAGCCCCAGGGATATCATCAGCAAGCTGCAAGACACTCCATCTATGCAAATGCTTTCTTTCTTTCTTAAAGAGCAGGTGGAAAGAAAACGTGAGGATTTAGTTGGAAACCTTGAGTTTAAAAGCATTTAAAAATGCAATTTAAGACTGGCAAGAAAATAATCCTTGCACAGAATAAAATAAGAGATTGTGGGAGGCACTCTGCAGGTCAGGTGGTATATCTGAAACGAGTGAATGAGTCGATGTTTAAGTCTGATGGAGCTATTGAACTGAAACAGGATCTCTGTCTGCTTCCTTGCTGAAGACGCTATCTCACCTGGACAGTACCACCAGCATTTGCTTTCAAATTTCTAGCATCTGCACCATTTTTTTTTACCATAACTTTTCTTAGAAGGTTTCTATCATGTAGGCAAAAAGCCCTTCTCTTCATTTCGCCTCAAATGATCCAGAAGGTACTTTGTTGAAACCTCTTACTTTATTTCAATCAATCATAAAATTATAAGCACAGCAACAAGCCCTTCATCCAATTGAGCGCACATCAACTATCAACCACCAATCTACCTCACACAACATTAATCCCCATATTCATTCTCCGCACATTCACATCAAACCATAGACTCTCCGACAGTTTGTAATCCCTGTTTTTACACAAACCCCAGACATGCTCACACCTCATAATGCCCACATTGATATCAAACCCCAGGCTCTCCGACACCTCGTAATCCCCAAATCCACATCAAACCCCAAACTCTCCCACACCTCGTAATCTCCATTTCCATATCAAACCCCAGACACTCTCACACCTCATAATGCCCACGTTGATATGAAACCCCAGACTCTCCGACACCTCGTAAACCCCAAATCCACATCAAACCCCAGACTCTCCCACACCTCGTAATCCCCATTTCCATATCAAACCCCAGACCCTCCCACACCTCTACCAGCTGGAGGAAATGTACAGTGACTATTTCACCTTCTAACCTGCATGTCTTTGTGATCTGGGAGTAATCTAGAGCAGAGCAATCTCTCAGGGTTACTATGCAGATTCCTTACAGACAGCAGCAGAGGTCAAGATGGTATCTGGATCACTGGAGCTATAAAGCAGCAGCTCTTTTGGACATAGATACTGAACTTAGAGCAGTACAGCACAGTACAGGCCTTTTGGTCCACGATATTGGGCTGACCCTTTACCTTACTGCAAAATCCAACTCATTTCCATACAACATTGCCCCACCCTCATGCCTACCTTTGTTTTCATCCATGTGCCTATCCGAGAGTCTCTTATGCGTATCAGCCATCACCCTCTACTCTCTGAGTAAAAAAACTTTCTCTGATCCACCCCTATACTTTCCTCCAATCGTCTTAAAATTCTGCCCTCCTGTATTAGCCATTTCAGCCCTGGAGACAATCTCTGGCTGTCCACCTTATCTCTATGTCTCTTATCGGCGGGTACACTTCTATCAAGTCACCTCTCCTCCTCCTTTGCTCCAAACAGAAAGGCCCTAGCTCACTCATCCCTCATGTGACATGCAGCACAGAAGCGTAGTGGTTAGTGTAATGTTATTGCGGTATGATCGACCCAGGTTCAACTCCCACTGCTGTCTCTCAGGAATTTGTACGCTCTCCTCATCACCACATGGGTTTCCTCCGGGTGCTCCTGTTTCATCCCACAGTCCAAAGACATACAGGTTTGCAGGTTAATTGGTCACTTGGGTTGAAATGGACAGGGCAGAATTTTGGGCCAGAAAGGCCTTTATCATGCTGCCTCTCTGAACAAAACGCCCTCCAATCCAGGCAGCTTCCAGCCCGTCTAAATCCTACACGTCCTTCCTATAATGAGGCGACCAGAACTGAACACAACGCTTCACAGGTGGCCTAACTGGAGTTTTATAGAGCTGCAACAGTACCCCACGGACCTAGAGCTCAACCTTCCACCTAATGAAGGCTGGCACACCAGTAGCTGTGCCACCATGCCACACTGGCAAAGGCAGTTAACTTACCAATTCTCCCTCGGAATTTGTAAAGAAACAGAACTAATGGGAGGAAGCCCTTCTGGACAGCACCCAACTTCGGTGCTGAATCAGGGTAGCTGGCTCTGTGAGGCAACAGCTTGATGGGTCACTTTGATGTTGCACATCCCATAATGACACAGAACAAAGTCATTCTGTCCATCAGGTTAGCTTCCCAGAGGAGAAATTCCATTCGTCCCATAAAACCATAAAATATAGGAGCAGAATTAGGCTATTTAGCCCATTGAGTCTGTTCAGCCATTCCATTTAAGCTGATTTATCTTCCCTCTCAACCCCATTCTCTTGCCTTCTTGCTATAATCTTTCATGCCCTGACTAATCAAGGAACAGTCAACAGCCTCAACATTACATCCTTGTTTTTATATTCTAGCCCACTGGAGATAAAGGCGGGAGGAGAAGATGGCGGCGCGCCTGCGTGTGCGCAGCCCTCCGGTGAAAAATGGTTTCGTATCTGTTAAATAGAGGCCGTGGACAATTCTGATTTGATGGAGAATGGACATGAAAGCACAGAGGAACATCTGGAGAAATTTCTGAAACGCCCGTTCGCTGCTGTCGTTACTGTGTGGTCGGGAATCTTTCAGAGGGTAGGCCTCAAAATCCCCGGCCTTGCCTGGTCTTGGCGACCAAGAAGGAGGTCAAATCGTTCGGACAGAGATGGCGCTCAGTACTCGGTGTCGGAGAGCTGATCAGAGCTTGAAGTTTTCAGATGATTCAGAGTTGGATTGTGGTCGGCATGGCAGGGAGAGTTTTTCTTCCTTCTCCCACCTGCGTGAGATGTGGGACATTTGAGAAACTTTGAACTTTACTGTGCTCTTGGATTTCTTCATCAAGTTATGGTATTGTTGCACTGTTTGCAACTATATGTTATAATTATGTGGTTTTGTTAGTTTTTTCAGTCTTGGTCTGTCCTGTATTTTGTGATATCACACCGGAGGAAATAATGGTATCATTTCTTAATGCACACATTACTAAATGACAATAAAAGAGGACTACGTGTCTTCATAATCTAAATGCTCACATTGCATTTGCCTTTTTCACCACTGACTCAACCTGCAAGTTAACCTTCAGGAAACCCTGTACGAGGACTCCCAAGTCCCTTTGCACCTCGGATTTATGAATTTTCACCCCATTTAGAAAACAGTCCACATTTTTATTCCTTATGCCAAAGTGCTTGACCATACACTTCCCAACTCGGTTTTCCATCTGCCACTTCTACGCCCATTCTCTTAAACTGTCCTTCTGCATCCTGTTTGCTCCCTCAACACTACCTACCCCTTCTCCTATTTTCATACTGTCTGCAAAGTTGGCCACAAAGCCATCAATTCCTTCATCCAAATTACTGACATACAGCATAAAAAGAATCAGTCCCAACACTGACCCCTGCGGAACACCACTAGTCACTGGCAGCCAATTGGGAAATATTCTCTTTATTCCCAGTCTTTGCCTCCTGCCAATCAACCAATGCTCTATCTATGCTAGTATCTTTCCTGTAATACCATGGACTCTTAACTTGTTAAGCAGCCTCATGTGTAGCACTTTGTCAAAGGCCTTCTGAAAATCTAAATACAGATCTGATTCGCTTTTCTCTATCCTTTTTATTTCTTCTAAGAATTCCAACAGATTTGTTAGACAAGATTTTCCTTAGGGTAACTATACTGACTACAGCCTATTTCATTCCTCCAAGCAGCCCGATACCACATCCTAAAACAATCAACTCCAACTTCCCAACCACTGTAGTGAGGCTAGTGTAGTGGCCAATATTTCCTTTTTTCTGCTTCCCTTCTTCATTTAAGGTGTTAACAGAAATACCCCTCTGCGCTTAAAATCTGCCTCCACTATTGCACCACTCTGGACTACTCTACTTAAGTTAGCTCTTCAAAATATAAGATCCCTTTCAAATTAGACTTCTATCTTAAATGACATTGAATTTATGTTCTTAACTGAGACCTGGTTAAAGCCAAATTAATTCAACCAGTTATCTGAACTGTGTCCCCCTGACAGTTTCAGTGTACCAAGGCCTAGAAGCTGAACTGGAGGGCTTGCCACTGCATTCAAAAAGCATTTTATGTGCAATCTATTGTCTGGCAATATTTTGACAAGTTCTGAGGTACAGATGTTTAAAGTTTGTGGTAGTGATCCTGTCCACTGTGATATCATTTATCACTCCCTAAATCCAATGCTGGTTCTTGAAGGTGTTATAGGCAAGGCAGGTAATCAGGACAAGCTCCCACTACCTATTAAATGCTCCCAGTGCTGTGTGTCTCAAATAACCTCTGATAAACAAGTCCAGCTCCTGGACTTCACTTGCAGCTTAGCTAGTAAACCCAGCAGAACAGTTTCTACTGACAGGAGAATGGGCAAAGGTGGGTTACTAGCGCCTTAAAACCAGTCACTTCAGGGAGATGGGGCTCATCAACCATGGTTGACAGCTCATCTAGGAGAAGGAAAACTTTGATCTCAAACCTCCTCTGCCTTGTGGCTATACTAACTTATGGGGAAGGTTTCGAGAGTAAACCCCAAGGAGAAGTCCAGAGCCGGCGACTCTAAGGTAGTCCTACGTTGAGTTCAAGACTGACTGACAACTCCTGCGATGCCGCTGGTACTAAACTATATCAGTCTCTGCTGTTCCTTTGGGATCATCAGATGTTTGGAGAGGTGGAGCTTGCCACATGGGCATCAGATTGGTCTCCATATCGTACTGTCCAGGCTTTGCACACAGGCTTATGCATCACGTAAACAGCTGGGACGCAATATCCATTGTCAACCTTGACCGACAGAGGGCCTCATAGCATAAATCCAATCCTGTTTTCTCCCAGAATTCTCAGAATCCTTATCCTCTATTATATTGAACTATGAGCAGATTCTCATCTATAGTGATTTTAATCTTCAAATTAATGATCTCTCAAATGCGAATTCAATGGAAGCTGAATTCATGAGCTTACTAGACAGCCTAGATCTCACCAGGCATCTCATCGATTTTGAAATACACTTGAGTTAGTGACAACAAAGTGTTAAATATAATTAATGGCTCTCTGTCTCATATCATCTTGAGTACTGTTAGTGCCCTCCTGCCTAGAACCAAGAACACAAATGAAATTACAGAAAAAGTCAGTTTCTTGCTGCATCACAATTTAAAATCTCTGCGCTGGCTAGTTTATCTGACCCATGTGACCACAAATGCTCAGTAAATGAAATGGTTGATTCTTTCAACAATATCCTAACAAATATATTAAACACAGTCGCCCCACTTAAGGTTAAAAAGAAATCACTGAGTTAAACGACGGCTTGGTTAAACAATTCTGTCCGTGAACTCAAGAGACCATGCAAAGTAGGTAACAAAATGGAGCAAAACTGGACTAGAAATCCACCATAATATTTTCAAAGAAAAACTAGCCTCCTTTAACACTGATGTACACCCAGTAAGAAGAGACCATTTTTCCAAGATTTTACAGAGAATAGCAGCAATTCAAGGATATTGTTCTCGGTTAAACCGACTGTTGAACTCTGACCCAACCTACAATGTCTTCAGTCAGGCATCTACCAGAAAATGTGAGGAATTTGCAATGTTTTATCAACAAAATTATTTCCATTAGGGATTGAATAGCTACAGAATCTGGTAACTTCTAGATGGAGAGAGAGAGAGAGATAGATAAATAGATAGATAGACATAGAGAGATAGATAAATAGATAGACAGATAGATAGAGAGACAGAGAGATAAATAAATAGATAGATAGATAGATAGATAGAGAGATGGAGATAGACAGATTGATAGATACTTTATTGATTCCAAAGGAAATCACAGTGTCACGATAGCATTACAGATATGCAAGTGATAGAAAAAATGTAGGAAAGAATTTTAAAAAAAGTTACCTTAGAAATAGGATGTACAAGATTTACAAGTCAAAGATGACAAGATTTACAGGATTTACAAGTTCACACTGATAAGATGGTAGTGCAAGAATTACCGTAACATTATACAGTAATGGGTGCACGTTTACACCGTCCACATAAGAAGTGATGGTACTATTGCACAGTGTGTCCGCGATGCAGGGTGTGGTAAACAGAGCTATACAGAGCTTAAGCAGAGGTCCGGTAAACAGTGGTTAATAACAGACTAACAGGAGAGTCATCACTTCCCTGGCTATAGGTTAACTCATTCTAGAGCCTAATGACTAGGAGTAAGAATTACCTCATAAAACGCTCTTTGGAGTGGCGCAGTTGTCTTAGTCTATCACTAAAAGTGCTCCTCTGTTCAGCCAAGGTGGCATGCAGAGGGTGAGAAACATTGCCCAGATTTGGCATGATTTTCCATAAGGTCCTTTGTTCTACCACCGCCTCCAGTGTGCACAGTTTGACTCCTATAATAGAGCCAGCCTTTCTAATCAGTTTATTGAGCCTGTTGGTATCACCCATGTTGATGCCATTGCCCCAGCTCACCACTACATAGAAGATTGTACTGGTGACAACAGACTGGTCGAACATGTGAAAGAGAGGCCTGCATACTCTTAAGGACCTCAGTCTCCTCAGGAAGTAGAAGTGACTCTGGCCCTTCTTTTCACAGCCTCTGTGTTGATGCTTCACTCAAGTCTGTCATCCAGGTGCACCCCCAGGTACCCATAAGTCCTCACCACATCCACCTTCTCACCAACAATAGTAACAGGAAGCAATGCAGGCTTAGTCTTCCTAAAGTCCATCCCCATCTCCTTTCTCTTACTGATGTTGAGCTGCAGATGATTCAGCTTGCACCATTTGACAAAATCCTCCACCTGGGTCTTGTATTCATCCTCCTGTCCTCCCTTATACACCCAACTATTGCTAAGTCATCAGAGAATTTCTGCAGATGCCATGACTCAGTGTTATATCTAAAGTCCGAGGTTTACTGTCCCTGTGGGGCCCCGGTGCCGTTTATAACCATGTCTGGCACACAGCTCTGAAGCTGTACAAACTGCGGTCTGCCAGTCAGGTAGTTCATTATCCAGGATACAATGGAAGGGCCAACTTGCATTGAGCAGAGCTTTTCCCCCAGCAATGAATGCTGAATGGTATTGAGGGCATTTGAGAAATCAATAAACATGATCATCGCAGTGCTGCCCTGCTTATCCAAATGGCAGTAGGCTCTGATCAGCAGGTAGATGACAGCATCGTCGACTCCAATGTGCTCCTGGTAGGCAAACTGCAGGGGATCAAGGGTTGATCTGACCAGGGGTCAGAGGTGAGCCAGGACCAGCCTCTCTAGGGTCTTCATGATGTGTGAGGTCAGGGCCACTGGATGGTAGTCATTCAAGACTTTCAGTTGGCCCGTGTTGGACCACACATGATGTTTTCCACACAGTCGGGATCCTTTCCAGGCTGAGATTCAGATTGGAAACGCACTGGAGAGCTCCACAGAACTGCTCAGCACACTCCCTCAGGACCCTGGGGTTCACGCTGTCCAGTCCCAATGCTTTACCTTGTCTGAGTTTCCCCAGAGCTCAGTAGTGAAGGTGAGTCCGTGATGACTGGGAGCTGCGAGAGATGAAGATTGGGACAATAGCAGTTGGTATGTGAAGGTGGGGGTAGTAGGTGCAGGGCAAGGAGGGGATGTAGTCAGTAGTAGCCTGTGTTGTTTATCCACATGGTGAACTGGAGAGGAGAGGAGGAGGAGGGGAGGCATTGGTGTCGAGGGAGTATTGGGTGCTTCTGCACCAGGACTGCTGTGCTGAGGGGAGTGTGAACAGGAGGGCAATTGTCAAACCTAATGAAGAATTGGTTTTACTCATTAGCCCATTCATGGCTGCATTCCGAGGCTCTACAGCTAGGATGATTGAAGCCAGTGATGTT
Source organism: Mobula birostris (assembly GCF_030028105.1). Taxonomy (NCBI): domain Eukaryota; kingdom Metazoa; phylum Chordata; class Chondrichthyes; order Myliobatiformes; family Myliobatidae; genus Mobula; species Mobula birostris. The sequence continues at coordinate 136,397 of NW_027275804.1, forward strand.
CTTCATGCCTCTCCACACCTTCTGTGTGCTCCTCTGCCCAAGCTTGTTCTCCAGCTCTCTCCTGTATTCCTCTTTAGCCACCTTGATCTTCTCCCTTCGCTCTCTCTGCACATGCTTCAATTCCTCCCTGTCTCCTGATCTAAAGGCTCTCTGTTTGTGGTTGAGAAGAGCCTTTAAATCGCTGGTGACCCATGATTTGCTGTTAGGGAAACAGAGAACAGTCCTTGATGGTATTACAGTGTCAACACAGAAGCTGACGTAGCCAGTAATCATCATCATCATCATCATCATCAGGTGCCATGCCCAGTTTGAGCTTTGACTGTAATGGCCCACACACTCCTGTTTCAGGTCAAGTGGATCAATTCACTGGTATTCATTTCCAGTTCTCTGGCTGCTGTTTCCATCATCATTTGTCTTTGTCTTCCTCTTGCTTTCTTCCCTTCAATCTTTCCCATAATTACCGTGCATTCTAACTCCTCTTTTCTAATTACATGTCCAATGAAGTTACATTGCCTTTTCATGATCTCATATGTTATTTCTCTTTTTGTGTTTGCTCTGTTCATAACATCCTCGTTAGACATTCATTTCATCCATGATATTCTTTGCATCCTCCTCAAAACCACATCTCTGCTGCTTCAATTTGTTTCCTCATGTTACTAGATATTGTCCAACATTCTGAACCATATAACATAACTGGATAAACATAACATTTCAGTACTCTGAGGCGGGTTGTCCTGCCTAGTTTAGTATTGGTCAGTATACTCTTCATTCTCGTAAAGGTGTCTTTTGCCATCCCTATTCTTCTTTTGATGTCCATGTCGCACCTGCCATCTGATATCACGCAGCTTCCTAAGTAGCAAAAGTTGTGTACTTGTTTTATGTCTTCCCCATTTATTCTCAGCCTGCAGATAGGATTCTCCTTCGTTTTGGATATCACCATACATTCTGTCTTCTTACAGACCCATTTATGCACTTATTTTTGCAATATTGATGTTAAGGATACTCTCAGAACGAGCTATTCAAGTGCAAAAAGATTTGTTTGTTTGTTTTATCAACTACACAAAAGCATTTGATAAAGTGAAGCACAATAAGTTATTTGAAATATTACAGGAAACTCTAGATCTAGATTCGAAAGACCTCTGCCTAATCAGAAATCTGTACTGGGAACAAACTGCCGCTGTAAGAATAGATGGAGAAGTGAATCAGTTTACGAAAATTAAGAGAGGCGTTAGACAAGGGTGTGTTTTCTCCCCTGATTTATCTAATGTGTACAGTGAAACAATATTACAAAAAATAAGAGACATCTTGGCGGTGTAAACATCAATAATTTCAGATATGTGGATGACGCTGTGTTAATTGCAAGTACGGAGAAAGAACTACAAAACTGAATTGACATAGTAGCCAGTAATGCAATCAGCAAATCCGGTAATGTCCTCCCCATATGGTTTACAAAGCACATTCCAGTCAGTAACCTTCAAGATCTTGATGGCCTCTGGAGACCATTTCTTTACTATCTCTGTGTTAGCTAACTGTTGCTGAACTTTAGGGCTTATATAAAGACATGAGGTGAACCAGGTTGTGATCTGATCTTCCAAGTAGGGGGAGAGCTGTGGAGCTGTATGCATCTTTAATGTTTACATACAAGAGGTCCAATGTTTCATTTTCTCTTGTATGACATTTGACAAACTGATTGAAGGCAGGTAGGGCTGTTGAGAGATAAACATGGCTGAAGTTTCCTGATACTACTGTTACGTACCCCGTAACTGGGTTGCCAAACCAGCAGAAATGGACCACTTAGTTGGAGTCTGGATTACTGGAACTAAGAAAGTTTTATTAAAGAAATAAGTAACACAGTACTCTAATCATAAGGGTATAAATGCAACAGGCTAGCAATGATAAAACACACATGTACACAGGACTAGGATAATAGGAATCAATCAAGCTGTATCGCAGTCTAGGGGTAAAATGATCAGTCTCAAGTGACGCAGAGTTCAGTTCAGCTTAGTGCAGTTCGCAGTAATCGCTGTTGTGCCGTTGGAGAGAGAATATGCAAATCGGATTCAGACAGACCTTTGTTCTTCGCAGTTAGCTTTCGGCACGAGCCCATTTAATATCTTCTGAGGTCACCGACTGTGACCCCTCTGTTCCGGATACGATCGTTCTTCTACGGTGAACCCAGCACCCAGGCAAGGGCGGACACACACACCAGGTTCCCGCCGATCGTACCTTTTCACCCTGTGCGTCCATGGTCGGTCCCGCGAGCAGACCTCCAAAAACTCCCACCAACTTGTGGGGGGGGGGGGCACACCGCACTTCCAGGGTCTCGTTACCTCGTGATCGCGTGGTGTCGTGGTGTGTCTTGCCTTAGTGAACCTGTTCCTTTTATCCCCCTGCTGGGGTATCGCCTGTCCGTCAAACTTCAAACAGTTCAGGTTCAAAGCCACCGGTCTGACAATACTCGGAACTGTGTCTCTTTTCGTTAATCTCTCTTGTCTCTCATTAGAATTTGGAATGTTTCTCTCTTTGTCACTCTGATAATGTGGTCTTTTGTCAGACTACAGTGAATGCATTGGGATGCTGAGTTTGAAGTGTCGCGATGGTAATGTGAATGATGCCACATGCAGCATCGGGACTGCATCAGAGAGTCAGAACATAGACAACGAGCAATATGGTGTGGCTGAACTCACACGGTAGATAATACGGATACAAACTCACAGCAAGTACTTCGATCTCCGGACTGCAGATTCATTCTTTCACAGAAATGTGACTGGGATTACACCATCAATTGTTCACAAGCATGGCAAGCCTACCTCCCTTCCTTTATCACCCTGTAGATTAACTCTGTCTGCTTGTATCATTATAAACCCATTCGCAGTAGCATTGGAATCCCAAATTTGATTGTGTAGCCATGTCTCAGTGAAACACATAATGCTGCATTCCCAATATTCATTCTGTGTCCTCATGAGTATTTCTAGCTCCTTCATTTTATTTGCCAGCGATCTTACGTTTCTCATAATGATAGGAAGGAGATATAGTATCTACCTCCATCTCTTGTTGCGCTGTTTTTTACCTGATCTGCAGCCTCGGCATCTCTGTCTCAGCTCATCTGGAATACTGAGCAAACAGAGGCTGCTTCCCGGCTGCTAGTAGCTGCTCCCTTGTCTATACACTATTGCCTCTGCTCCTGTAGTCAAAACACTCATTAGAATAAAGTATCCTGAGAGTCAAAGGATGATGAAAATGTTCTTAAACAGATAGTTGTCTATTATTATTTCACAGTGGTGCTAGCCAGTACAAAAACAAGTGAAAGAAGCGCGCTAAATATCGTTAAGGCAAACACACTGAGCTATTGTAACAAGCTGTCACCTCATTACATGACCCAACCTCTTAAAAAGAAAGCGACTATCAACTGGTTGGACTGTTCACTGAGATCCTTAACTTCTCGCTTCAGCAGTCTGAGGTACCCACCTGCTTCAACTATACCAGTGCCCAAGAAGAACATGGTAACCTGCCTCAATGACTATCATCCAGTAGCACTTACATCCACTGTGATGAGGCGTTTTGAAAGATTAGTGATGAAACATCAACTCCTGTTTGAGAGGTGACTTGGATCTGCTCCAATTTGCCTACCAGAGCAACAGATCCACAGCAGATGTCATCTCACTGGCTCTTCACTCAACCTGAGAACACCTGGACAGCAGAGATGTATATATCAAGATGCTCCTTATCGACTACAGCTCAGCGTGTAATACTATCATCCCCTCAAAACTAATCAATAAGCCTCAATACCTCCTTGTGCAATTACATCCTCGATTTCCTCACTTGCAGACCCCAGATTAGCAACAGCATCTCCTCCACGATCTCTATCAGTACAGATACACCACAAGGCTGTGTGATTAGTCCCCTGCTCTACTCACTGTACACTTATGACTGTGAGGCTATGCAGAGCTCCAATGCCATATTCAAGTTTGCCATCATTAGGGACCACCACCACCCAGGACATGCTTTCTTCTCACTGCTGCCATCAGGAAGAAGGTACAGGAGCCTCAGGACTCACACTACCAGGTTCAGGAACAGTTATTACCCCTCAACTATCAGGCTCTTAAACCAAAGGGGATAACTTCACTCAACTTCACTCACCCCACCAGTGAACTGTTCCCCCAACCTATGGACTCACTTTCAGGGACTCCTTATTTCATTATCGCAATATTTATTGTTTATTTATTTATTTATTTGTTTGTTTATTTGTGTGTTTATTTATTATTTGTTCTTTTTGTATTTGTACAGTTTGTTGTCTTTTGCAGACTAGTTGAATGCTCAAGTTGGTGAGGTCTTTCATGGATTCTGTTGAGGTTATTATTCTATTATGGATTTATCTCTACAAGAAAATTAATCTCAGGGTAGTATATGGTGACATATACCATACTGTGATCATAAATTTACTTTGAAATTTGAACCTTACAAGTATTCCTCATTCAGAACCCCATAAGATTGTAACAAAGAGCAAACTTTGTATTTGTTGTCTTGAGCCTGTCTCCATTACACTTTTTAAGGACTCTTTGAATAGTATTTTCAGTTTTATTAGGAAAATTATTAACATATCCCTTGAAATTGTAATTTAGCCAGATGCCTTCAAAACTGTGATTGCTAAGCTCCCACATAAAGAGCCAAATCTTGAATGTGAGGTATAAGCTCACTACAAGCCTATTTCAAATTTTCCCTTTCTGGACGAGATTGTTGGGAAAGTCATTTTCAACAAACTCAACAACGTACTGAATAATATTCTAGAAAAGTGTCAGTTAGGTTTTAGAGCAAACTACAGCATGGAGACAGCCTTACCAAAATTGTCAGTGACCTTAGGCTCAGCACTGATGGCAACAGGGTCTCAGTTGTAACTCTTCCAGATCTGAATGCTGCCTTCAGCACAATTGACAACAGGATTCTCCTAGATCATTTTCACGGCAGTGTTGACCTCTCTGGTAGTGCCATTAATTGGTTTTATTCACATACCTTAGAGAGACATTTTTCGTTTGTCTTTCTCCCCTTACAGGACATCATTAGAAAACATAAACTTGATTTCCACAGTTCTGAAACTAAATGAAGATAAAACTGAAATATCTTTGGTTGGTCCCAAAGCCAAAAGAGAGAACCTTCTTGTTAAAGGTGAACTTGGCTCTCCCTGTAAAATCAGAAGTAACAAGCCTGGGTGTCATCCTTGATTCAGATTTGAATTTTAAATCCCACATAAAGAAAGTGCCCAGAGAAGAATTTCTACACTTCTAATGATCCTGAAAAACTAATTCATGCCTTTATTGTGAATAGACTAGATGACTGCATTGTACATTTTACTGACGTTCCAAATTAATCTATTGACAAACTTCAACTCGTTCAGAATGCCGCTGCTAGACTTTTAACCAAAACCAGGAAGAGGGAACATATCACTCCTGTGTTAGCCACTCTGCATCAGCTTACTGGATCTTTTAGAATTAATTTTAAAGCTCTCTTATTTGTTTTTATAAAGCTTTTAATGGTCTGGGACCAGAGTACATCACAAAATTGTTATCTTTTTGTAATCCTGCTTGAAGTCTCAGGTCTTCTTCAGTCAGCCTCTTAAATTTAAACAATATCCCTCAAAAAATAATTTGCAGGTCAGCTTTTATGCACTATGCTCCTAAACTATGGAATTCAATACCTAAGACGATATGGGATGCATACTCAGTTGAAATTTTTAAACACTAGCTCAAAACCTCTTTATTTAAGCAACACACATCAAAGTTGCTGGTGAATGCAGCAGGCCAGGCCTGCTGCGTTCACCAGCAACTTTGATGTGTGTTGCTTGAATTTCCAGCATCTGCAGAATTCCTGTTGTTTACCTCTTTATTTAACCTTGCTTTTAACTAACACCTTTTTATCTTTTATTTTCAAGTTTATTTTTATTTTTTATTTTATTTCCATGTTTGTACTTTTATCCCATTGTATTTTGTGTCATGTGTGTTTGGAATGGTTATATCTATTAAGTAAGTTGTCTTGCTTGTTTATTCTGTATTATTATATCCTGTTGGTTATCATGGATTGTCCTATCGGTAATATGGATCAGTTGCAATATAATTTGTGGGACTCTGACTCTAAAACTGGATCAGGCTTGTATTTACAGTAAGGTATGACGATTCTTGTGAGTTTGTATTTAAAGGAGATTTCGGTGAATGACTTTGCCTGTGTAAGTGATCAGATCGAGTTAGACTGCTACAGAATCCTGAAGTCTGTTGGATTGTTTCTGATTTCTCTTGATATTTTCTGCATTTATCATCTTGAATCTGTTGGTCCTTTATTGTGTGTTTTTGATATTGTTTTTGTGTTAAGCACCTGGTCCTGTATTGCCGCGGGGAACCCCTCTGTTTCTGGGAAGAGGTTTCCAACTGGGAGCCAGGTGTTTGATGCTTCCTTATTAACATCTAATCTGCTCAGATCATGGGGATGTCTTCCCTGGAGGGTCATGCTCTTCTATTGGTTAACTTTATCTTCTATAGGGATAATTTCTTCATTTTTCTGGGTTGTGCTCTCAGTTAAGTTTAGTGGTGTGTACTTCTCATCAGAATTGCATATGCCTGCATGGAGTGCTGAATCCTGTTTTGTTAATAAAAATATATCCTTAGAAGTTTTATGTGATTGTTGTGTAAATTTTCTATGTCTGCTATTCCTCTGTAGTGTTAATCCAAGTGTGTTCGAATGTACATAGTGTTTTCTAAAATTTGACATTTCAGTTCTTACGTTTCTTTGTGAATTTTCCAGATTGCTTTCAGACCAAGATATTATGCCAAAAGAATATATTATAAATTAATGTGGGTATAGTGAAAGTGTTTATTGCCTTTGTTATGTTTTTACTTGTGAGCTCCGTTTGGCAGATTTTCTTAAGCAAAGTAAGTTCCTTTGAAAGTTTTCCCTTTATGATCTATTTTCTTTGCTTGTTGATATCTCACATACTAATATGTTTCATATTCATCCATCAGTCATATTGTAGCTGCTGCTCTGTTTTGTATTCTATTAGCTCTACTGCACCTTTCTTTATATTTAATGTTCTGCACTTATCCAGTCCAAAGTTCATGTTTATATCTTTCAAAAATAGATCTACTATTTGAGTTCATTAATTTAGCTTTATTGATGAAGGAGTATACAATTTCAAATCATTCATCTCTCGAAGGTGTGTCAAGGTATAACTTGTTTGGTTGTTTCTGATTTTATACCCTATTTTCATCTGATTCAGTAAATTAGAGAGTGGGTTTAAAGCTAAACAAATCCATAATGGGCTTAGACAGTCGCGCTGGAACATGCCTCGGTTTATTTTGATTACAATGGTTGTTCTCTTTTGGTTGTTAATAGATAGGGCGATGTAGTACGCCAATGTTTCATCAGATGTTGCAAGAATTTCACAACTATTGGGTGTAGTTTATATATATTAAGAACTTCTATTAACCAGGAGTGTGGGACAGAGTCAAATGCCTTTCAGAAGTCAATTTAGCAACATGAAAGATTTCTGCTCCTCTGTCCACCTTGATTTAGAATGATGGAATCTATGATCAGCTGTTCTTTACATGCTTTCATACTCTCACGGCATCCTTTCTGCTCTTCTGTAAGTATATTGGGGTTATCTAAGTGAGTGGTGATTAGCTGTGAGATGCATGATGTTACAATTTTATATATAGTTTGTAAATGTAATAGGATGATATTTTGATGGGTCATTTGTGATTTCTCCGTTAGGTAAGAGATAAGTTTAATCTTCTGTCAAAAATTTGGGCACTTCTTCAGGATTTTAAGAAAATTGCTGATATGTATTAACAGGTACGGATGAAAGCAAGTAAATTTTTATATCAATAATTATGAATATTATCACTTTGAGTACTCTTCCAGTTGTGGGTATTTTTATAATCTCTTTCAGCATATTGATTGTAACTTCAGGTGTTCGCCTATTTTCAATTGTGCGAGTGCGTACATTTTCCTCCCTAATCCAGCTGGCTTCTTGATTGTGCATCACCTTGTTTGAACAAGAGTTTATTATCTCTGTGTTTGTTGGTAATTCTGTGCTGGGGTTGGTGATATTTTGGTATGTTGAATTTAGTTTCAAAGGCCTGTATAAACCTTTTCCATTGATTCTGAAATGATAATTCTGTTTTCTTTCTCTGACATATTTCAAGTATCTATTTAGTCTGGCATTGTATGCACCAAGCTGTTGTTTTTAGTGTATCTATAAATTCTACAATATTTTTGTTAGGTTGATCATATCTTGTATGGACCTTATATTTCCTCATTATTTCCTGAGCTTTTCTCTTAACTTCCTTGCTCAGGTTATCATTTTATTCTTCATTAGATGGGCTATTTCTGCTCTTAAGGTTTCAATTTTGTTTCTTAATCTCTTCTGCCATTTTGGAGTTCTCTTCTCATCATTTTTATTATTATTGTTATTAATGTTGCAATTTATTTTTTTCTCAGCTCAAGCTGATAAATCCTGAGGTACAGGCATAGCCAAGCATGCTCATTTCTCCATTAACACACATCAAAGTTGCTGGTGGATGCAGCAGGCCAGGCAGCATCTCTAGGAAGAGGTACAGTCGACATTTCGGGCCGAGACCCTTCGTCAGGGCTAACTGAAAGAAGAGCTAGTAAGAGATTTGAAAGTGGGAGGGAGAGGGGGAGATCCGAAGTGATAGGAGAAGACAGGAGCTTTCCGACTATTCTACTGGTGTTTAGTATTGTGGCTTTCTGAAGATAAACATAGATATTGCTTTGTAGGCCTAATTGTTTGATGTTATTGTGTAGTGCCTTTGGGATGATACCAGTTGTAGATATTACTATTAGGACAATGTATACTTTGTTTATGTTCCAAAGTCTTTCAATTTCCTCTTTTAATTCAGCAGTTTTCTGGTGTTTTTCATTTATTGATTATGTATGTTCGGAATGGCTATTTCTATTAAGCAAATAGTTCTTGCTTGTTTATCCTGTAATTATATCCAATATCATCTGTAGGACCTTTTGATTTTATTTTTGTGTTAACCACCTGGTGCTGTATTGTCACAAAGAGCCCTCTGTTTCTGGGAAGAGGTTCCCAACTCTGAGCCAGGTGTTTGACACTTCCTTGTCAATATCTAAACTGCTCAGATCATGGGGATGTCTTCTATGGAGGGTCATGCTCTTCTATTGGTTAACTTTTTCTTCTATAGTGATAATTTCTTCATTTTTCTGGGTTGCACTTTCATTTAAGTTTAGTGGTGTGTACTTCTCACCAGAATTCCATATTCCTGTTTTTGTTGATAGAAGTATATCAACAAAACTTCTGTTTTATCCGACGGTTGAGTACATTTTTTATATTTTTTATTCTTCTTCCTCCTTCTGTCCTAGGTAGTGTTAATCTAAGTACATTCAAGTGTACATAGTGTTTTCTAAAATTTGACATTTCATTCTTATTTCTCTTTGAAAATTTTCCAGTTCGGTTTCAGGCCAAGATATTATGCCAAAAGAATACATTAATATAGGTATAGTGGAAGAGTTTATTGCCTTTGTTGTATGTTTACTGTTGAGTTCAGTTTGGTAGATTTTCTAAAGCCTTGAAGTAAATTCTGTTGAAAGTTTCCCCGTGATCACTCTCCGATCTATCTTCTCTGCTTGTTGATATCCCAGATACTGATCTGTTTCATATTCATCCATCAGTTGTATTGTGTCCTGCTGCTCTGTTTTATATTCTACCAGCTCTACTGCACCTTCCTTTATGCTTTTGCATAGTAGGGAAATTAAGGTTTATGGGGAAAAGACAGATAGGTGGAGATGGGTCCATGGCCAGGTCAGCCATGATCTTATTGAATGGCGGAGCAGGCTCGATGGGCCAGATGGCCGACTCCTGCTCCTATTTCTTATGTTTAATGTTTGCACATCTCATCCAAAGTTCATGTTTATATCTTTAGAAAATAGTTCTACTATTTGAATTAACTGCTTTAGCTTTACTGATGATGGAGAGAATTACTTCAAATGTTCCATGTATAGAAAGTATGTCAAGGTGTAATTGGTTTAGTTGTTTCTGATTTGATACCTTATTTTCGATTCAATTAGAGAGCGGGTTTAAAGCTAGGTAAAACCAAAGTGGGCTTAGAAAGTTGCCCTGGAAAATGCTTCAGTTTATTTTGATAACAGTGATTGTTCTTCTTTGGTTGTTAATAAACAGGGTGATTAGAGTACACCAATGTTTCATCAGATGTTGCAGGAATTTCAAAAGAATCTATTATCAGTTGTTCTTTACATCCTTTCATACCTTACAGCATCCTTTCTGCTCCTTCTTAAGTATATTGTGGTTGTGGAAAGGAACAAAGAGCCGACTAAGAGTCAGGACTAAGAGAGGAGAGGTGATACGGCCAGGACAGAGAGAGGAAAAGGAAGGATTGGAAAGGATTCCGAGGTGATTGAGAACAGAATATATAGTATATTGTGCAATCTGTGACTGCAAACATCTATCTATTTTGGCCTGTGATGGTAGTGGATAATGAACAGTTTAAGGTAGATCCTTGGATGCAGAGGAATCAGTTCAAATCTCTCTACGGTATCTCTATAACTTAAATAAAACTGACTGAGGCCTCCATTGGTCAGAGTCCACCATGGATGTGGCATCCTAACTGTCTAGATATGCAAGCCTAGGCAGTACAATGTGGAGAGCAAGCAGTTGTCCACCTCTCCACGCAGCTGATGGAACGGCAGAGACAGATACAGTCTGGTACCAACAACATCACAGAAGTTGCCAGTCAGCACTGAACTCAATGTGGACTGCCTCAGGGACTCCAGCTCGGGATCTTTTTCCTTGGGGTTTACTCCTGAAGGCTTTCCCATGAGTAGATACAGACGCAAGACAGTGAAGGTTTGAAATCAGTTTTCCTTCTCCTAGATGAACTGCCACTCATGGCTGACAAACCCCAACTGTCCAAAGAAGAAAATTGTATTTAGAAGTAATTACAATAACCATTGAATTGTCCTATAATTCATTTGATTCACTCAGGTTCACCAAGGAAGCAATCCGCTGTCCTTACTAAGTCTGTCTACCCATGACTCCAGACCCAGAAATATAGTTATCTCTTGACTGCCCCCTCAGGGAAAATTAAGGACAAAGCAGTAATTTCCACATCAGTGAACACATGAAGTAAGGAGGATTCAGTCATTTCAGCTCATTAATTTCCTGGCGAAAGGAGGAGTTTGACTCTGAAGACGTGTGCTCAAGAATGACAAAACATCAAAGTTAATGGCTGCATCCAGCCACAAACCAGAGCGACTGCTGATGAAATTAAATGCCATCACAGCTAGATTATCCTATCCCTCTCAGTTCTCCCAGGGTTGTATCAAACACTGGGTTTACTCTTGACAACTGCAGCCCAATGAAACTCCATTCCAATTTGCTGTACCCCACATTAAATCTCGGAACACCCACAATTACAGAGGATTGATATGAAACGTGGCTGAACCTCATTCAGCATTGTACCCATCTCCACAAGGTGCTGTGCAAGGAGAAGCTTTAGCCAGAGGGCAGTGAGTCTGTGGGATTCAATGTCACAGTCAGCTGTGGAGGCCAAGTTCTTGGGTTTATTTAAAGTGGAGGTTAAAAGATTCATGATTAGTAAGAGCATCAAAGGTTTTTATTTATTTTATTTAGAACATAGAAATCTACAGCACGTTACAGGCCTTTCGGCCCACAATGTTGTGCTGACCATGTAGCCTACTCGAGAATCTGTCTAGAATAGCTCTCTATCTAGTGGTGCAGCATGGAACAGGCCCTGCTGACCCTTCGAGCCACACTGCCCACCCTGAATAACCCTCCCCTAACCATGGGACAGTTCACAATGACCAATTTACCTCCCCGGTACATCTTTGGACTGTGGGAGGAAACCGGAGCACCTAGGGAAACCCCTCACATTCCACAGGGAGGGTATACAGAGACTCCTTACAGACAGCACGGAATTGAACTCCGAATTCCGGAACACCCTGGCCTGGAATAATGTTGCACTAACCGCTCTGCCACTGTGATGTCCCGGGTTATGATGTGCTGCCATTGGTGAGGATCCAGAGGAGGTTCATGAGAGTGATTCCAGAAATGAAAGAATTAACGTATGAGGAGCTCTGGGCCTGTACTCACTGGAGTTTAGAAGAATGAGGGGGGATCTCATTGAAACCTATCGAACGTTGAAAGGTCAGACAGAGTGGACGTAGAGAGGATGTTTCCTGTAGTGGAGGAGTCTAGAACCAGGAGCACAGTTTCAGAATAGAGGGACATTCATTTAAAACAGAGATGAGGAGGTGTTTCTTTAGCTAAAGGGTGGTGAATCGGTGGAATTCATTGCCATAGATGGCTGTGAAAAATACTATAATTGAAGTGGAGGTTGATAGGTTTTAGATCAGTCAAGGTTTCAAAGGTTACAGGGAGAAGTCAGGAGAATGGAGTTGAGAGAGACAATAAATCAGCTATGATGGAATAGCAGAACAGACTTGATGGGCTGAATAACCCAATTCTACTCCTATTTCTTATGTTCTAATGGACCTTGTCAAATGATCCATGTAGACAACACTGAAACCTCTACCTTTATCATCACCTCAGTCACTTCCTCAAAAAACTACCAAGTTAGTAAGACATGACCTGTCCTGCACAAAGCCATGCTGACTCTCCCAAACTATAGTTATCCAAATTCTCATAAATCCTATCCTTAAGAACAGTGGTCCCCAACCACTGGGCCGCGGACTGGTACTGGGCCGCAAAGCATGCGCTACCGGGCCGTGAGGAAATGATATGATTTGGCGGTATGATGAGTAAAAAACAAATGTCGCTTGAGAGTTCCTTTAGAAGAGAAGGTAGGGGACATAAAAGGCCTAACGATGATGATAACGCAGAGACAGCTGAGGCTGAGACTACAAAAAAAAAGAGAGCTTCCTTCAACAGAAAATACGACGAGTCGTACATAAAATATGGCTTTATTGCGACTGGTGACTCGCACACTCCAAGCCCCTGTACGTGATATGTGGAGACAAGCTGTCTAATGAGGCAATGAAGCCCTCAAAACTGCTTCATCCCTTGAGTCCAAGCACCCTGTACTTAAAAGCAAACCCGTTGAGTTTTCTGAGCGGAAAAACGTGAGCAAGTGGGACAGAAGCAAGTGCTGAGAGCCACCACCTCCACAAATTCTGCTGCTCTGAGAGCATCGTACTTAGTGGCTAGCTGTATTGCTAAGGCTAAGAAACATCTATTTGAGCAGCTTTGCGAGGAAATGGATGCAGAGTACAAACACTTCTCTTACACACGGAAGTCAGGTGGCTATCAAGGAGTAGAACCCTGGCCAGGGTCTTTGAGTTTAGAGAGCAGCAACAGAGATTTCTTTCAGGAAAAAAGTCGCCACTGGCAGCACACTTCAGTGACGAGGAGTGGATAGCAAAACTCGCTTATCTGTGTGACACCTTCAATCTGCTCAATGAACTCAATTTGTCACTTCAGGGAAGAATGACAACTGTCTTCAAGTTGGCAGATAAAGTGTCTGCTTTCAAAGCCAAACTGGAACTGTGGGGACGGCGAGTGGACAGGGGCATATTTGACATGTTCCCAACATTAGCTGGGATTTTGGGAGAGACTGAGGCTGTACCGCCTTTCTCACAGCTGGTGCACGATCACCTAACTTCACTGTCCACAGAATTCGAGCATTACTTTCCAACCGCAAATGACCCAAGACGTGCAAAGGAATGGGTCTGTGACCCATTTGTGAATGTCCCCAGTGAATCATCCATGTCAGCGCAGGAAGAAGATCAACTCCTCGAGCTTGCAGATGACGGTGGGCTGAAAAGTATGCTTGACATAACATCTCTGCCAGCATTCTGGATCAAAGTCAAGGCTGAATATCCTGAGATAGCCACGAAAGCACTGAAAACGTTGCTTCCGTTTCCAACATCATATCTCTGCAAAGCAGGATTTTCTGCAATGAATGCAACAAAAACTAAATTATGGAATAGACTGGACATAAGGAATCCCCTTCGAGTATCACTGTCTCCCATCACCCCTCGATGGCACCGTCTCATTGCAGGGAATCAAGCCCAGGCCTCCCACTGATTCAGTGATATTGGTGCGTTGCAATGATTTTATATGTTCATAAGAGGAAACTATGCATTGTGTATTTAATATCCAAGCGTTACTTAAAATGTTATGATGCTATTGACTTATAAGTGTCTTATAATTGACTTATCACTATATTCATGCGAGGAAAATATGCGCTGTGTGTTTAATATTAAATTCATTAGATAAACCCTTCTAGAAATGAAATTGAGTGTATTAGCCACTTATACGTGACTTATAGTTGACTTATCACCTATACTCCGGTCATGATTAACACTCCCACCCTCACCCCCGACGGCTGGTCCGCAAGAATATTGTCAATATTAAACCAATCCATGGTACAAAAAAGGTTGGGGACCCCTACCTAAGAATACTCTCCAGTAACTTCCCTACCACTAACATGAGACTCACCAGTCTATAGTTTCCAGGATTACCCATTTTCCTTTTTGAATAATGGAACAGCATTAGCTACTCACCAGCCCTCTTGGAACTCACCAGTGACTAGAGAGGACACCAAGATATTGTTCAAGGTCCCATCCTTCCCCCATTCAAAGTAACTGACTTTGCAAAAGTGTGTATCTACAATTAAGTCATGAGACTGCAGATGTTAGAGTCCAATGGAAGGGTCTTGACCCAAAAAGTCAACTGTCTACTTATCTGTGTAGATGCCTCTCTACATTCAGAAGTTTGTTTTCTTTTATCTCCAGTGGAGCATCAGCCTGCCTTATCAATTGGAGGATCTGTTAGAAATATTATTTTGTGTAGAAATTTAGAGATCCAGTACAGTAACAGACCCTTCCAGCCCAACGAGCCCACTCCACCCAATTACACACATGTGACCAATTTACTAACCTATTTGCCTTGGGAATGTAGGAGGAAACCAGAGCACCCAAAGGAAACCCACACAGAGAATGTACAAGCTCTTTACACACAGTGGTGGGATTGAACCTGGGTCACTGGAAATGTAAAAGCATTGCACTAACTGCCACGCTACTGTGCTGTCCCTATCTGCTCCAGGAAGTTTTCTTCCAACCAGTGATTCCTCGGTGCTAGCTCAGCACACATTCCCAGCTTTCTGAAGAGGGAAATAGCCAATTAACTATATATGGATGAAGCCATTTGGAAACATGCTTCCAAGCTTCCTCGGAATAATGGATAGAGCTGTGGATTTCAATCCCCCAAAGCACTCAGAACGCCATTTAATAAAAGAGGAATTTGAGTTAATCACTGTAAAGCAATGGTCCCTCGGCATTATTCTCTACACGGTATAAAGTTATGAAATGTTGAATCCTCTGACTCCCAGGGAAGAGCAGTGCCACAGGAGATCCACTAGACTGTCAGTGGTGTGATGTGTGTAGATTGTGCATCATATGGGAGCTGTATCTCATTTGCACCGCAGATGTACTGCAGTTTAAGAGACATATACTATTTATAGGAATGCTAGAGCTCTTTGAGATGATGGATAAATCAGTGCAGGCTTCTTCATTTACAATTCAGCTTATTCTGTTGTCAAATATTGGCTTCTCGACTAGAACAGACAAAAGACTTCCCATTTCAAAGCAAATATGTGCACGGGCCTTGCACAAGCCATTATCAAGCATTATCGGAGCTTTTACCCAGTGTGTTTAGAAATGTTTTGTTTCATTCCAGTAAAGCTCAGAGCAAGCCTTGAGTGCACCTTACAAGTACTTGAGGTACCTATGTAATATATTAGCTGATTGTTCAAGGCTTGTCCCAATGCTTGGGCAAATAGACAGGTAATTAAAGAGCATCGCAAAGGAGAAAAGAAGAAACAGAGTGATTCAGAGAGGGAACTCTGGTGCTAGAGGGGTTTGACAGATGAAGGCACAAGCGCCAGTGGTGAAGTGATTAAAAACGCAAGAAGCTCTGCAGATGCTGGAAATCCAGAAAAACACACACAAAATGGTGGAGGAACTCAGCAGGCCAGGCAGCAGGAATAAAGAGTCAACATTTTGGACCAAATGGAGGGACCTGATAAAAGGACTCAGCCTGAAACATCAACTCTTTATTCCTTTCCATTACCTGTTGAGCTCTTGCAGCACTTTCTGTGAAGTAAGTAAATTGAGGGACAAGCCCTAAAATCTTGGTAGGTTTAGAACTGGAGAGGGTTACAGGAAAAGAAATAAGGAGAATGAACACACAGAGGTGGCTGGAAGCTCATGGCAAGAAGAGTTTTCTTCCTTCAACCGTCTGCGTGAGATGATGGGACTTTTGAGAGACTTTGAGACTTTTTTTACCGTGCCCATGCTCTGTTCTTCTATCAAATTACAGTATTGCTCACACTGTTGTAACTATATGTTATAATTATGTGGTTTTTGACACTTTTTTTTAGTCTTGGTTTGTCTTGTGTTTCGGTGATATCATTCTGGAGGAACAAATTGTATCATTTCTTAATGCATGCATTATTAAATAACAATAAAAGAGGACTGTGTGTCCTCATAATCTAATCTAATATAATATTGAGGCCCTGGTTAAGAAAATAAAAGGAGATCCACAGCAGGAATAGGCAGGTAGGAACAAATGTGGAGTAAGAAATTATAGTCATAGTCATAGCCATAGTCATACTTTATTAATCCTGGGAGAAATTGGTTTTTGTTACAGTTGCTCCATAAATAATAAATAGTAATAGAACCTTAGATAGTTAAATAGTAATATGTAAATTATGCCAGTAAATTATGAAATAAGTCCAGGACCAGCCTATTGGCTCAGGATGTCTGACCCTCCAAGGGAGGAGTTGTAAAGTTTGATGGCCACAGGCAGGAATGACTTCCTATGACGCTCTGTGCTGCATCTCGGTGGAATGAGTCTCTGGCTGAATGTACTCCTGTGCCCACCCAGTACATTATGCAGTGGATGGGAGACATTGACCAAGATGACATGCAACTTAGATAGCATCCTCTTTTCAGACACCACCGTGACAGAGTCCAGTTCCATCCCTACAACATCACTGGCCTTGCGAATGAGTTTGTTGATTCTGTTGGTGTCTGCCACCCTCAGCCTGCTGCCCCAGCACTCAACAACAAACATGATAGCACTAGCCACCACAGACTAGTAGAACAATCTCAGCATTGTCCGGCGGATGCTAAAGGACCTCAGTCTCCTCAGGAAATAAATACGGCTCTGACCCTTCTTGTAGACAGCCTCAGTGTTCTTTGACCAGTCCCGTTTACTGTCAATTTGTATCCGCAGGTATTTGTAATCCTCCACCATGTCCACAATGATCCCCTAGATGGAAACAGGGGTCACCGGTATCTTAGCTCTCCTCAGGTCTACCACCAGCTCTTTAGTCTTTTTCACATTAAGCTGCAGATAATTCTGCTCACACCATGTGACAAAGTTTCCTACCGTAGCCCTGTACTCAGCCTCATCTCCCTTGCTGATGCATCCAACTATGGCAGAGTCATCCGAAAACTTCTGAAGATGACAAGACTCTGTGCAGTAGTTGAAGTCCGAGGTGTAAATGGTGAAGAGAAAGGGAGACAAGACAGTCCCCTGTGGAGCCCCAGTGCTGCTGATCACTCTGTCTGACACACAGTGTTGCAAGCACATGTACTGTGGTCTGCCAGTCAGGTAATCAAGAATCCATGATACCAGGGAAGCATCCACCTGCATCACTGTCAGCTTCTCCCCCAGCAGAGCAGGGCGGATGGTGTTGAACGCACTGGAGAAGTCAAAAAACATGACCCTCACAGTGCTCGCTGGCTTGTCCAGGTGGGCATAGACACGGTTCAGCATGTAGACGATGGCATCCTCAACTCCTAGTTGGGGCTGGTAGGCGAACTGGAGAGGATCTAAGTGTGGCGTGAGCATAGGCCGGAGCAGCTCCAGAACAAGTCTCTCCAGGGTCTTCATGATGTGGGAGGTCAATGCCACCGGTCTGATGTCATTGAGGCCGCTGGGGCGCGGCGTCTTCTGCAAAGGGACGAGGCAGGACGTCTTCCACAGTACAGGAACCCTCCGGAGCCTCAGGCTCGGGTTGAATACATGGTGAAGTACTCCACATAGCTGAGAGGCACAGGCTTTGAGCACCCTGGTACTGACACCATCCGGTCCTGCAGTCTTGTTTGGGTTGAGACGTTTCAGCTGTCTTCTCACCTGTCCAGCTGTGAAGCCCACCATGGTGGTTTCGTGTGGGGAAGGGGTATAGTCATGAGAGCAGGGTGGGGGACTGTGAGGAGGGGTAGGAGGGGAGAGTGGAATATGTGTTGGTTGGGGGACGATAACAGATGGCTCATGTGTGGGATGGGCAGGGGCCACAATGTCAAATATGTTAAAGAACAGATCTGTTAAAGAAATGCAAGAGAACACTTAAGAAATAAATCAGGAGGGATAAAAGAAGGCATGAAGTTGCTCTAGCATACAAGATGAAGGAGAATCCTAAGGGCTTGTATAGGTATGTTAAGAGCAATGAGATAGCAAGGGACAAAATTGGTCCTCTGGAAGATCAGAGTGGAACCAAAGGAGATGGGGGAAATCTTAAATGGAGTTTTTGTATCTGTTTTACTTGGGAAACAATTACAGAGCCTGTAGAAGTGGGGCAAAGGAGCAGTGATGTCCTGGACCCTGTACTGGATATAGAGGTGAAGATGTTTGCTGTCCTGAGGCAAATCGGTGTGCATAAATCCCCAGGGTCTAACAAGGTGTTCCCCTGGACCCTGTACTGGATATAGAGGTGGAGATGTTTGCTATCCTGAGGCAAATCGGTGTGCATAAATCCCCAGGGTCTAACAAGGTGTTCCCTTGGACCTGTACTGGATATAGAGGTAGAGATGTTTGCTGTCCTGAGGCAAATCAGTGTGCATAAATCCCCAGGGTCTGACAAGGTGTTCCCCTGGACCCTGTACTGGATATAGAGGTGAAGATGTTTGCTGTCCTGAGGCAAATCAGTGTGCATAAATCCCCAGGGTCTAACAAGGTGTTCCCCTGGACCCTGTACTGGATATAGAGGTGAAGCTGTTTGCTGTCCTGAGGTAAATCAGTGTGCATAAATCCCCAGGGTCTAACAAGGTGTTCCCTTGGACCCTGTACTGGATATAGAGGTGGAGATGTTTGCTGTCCTGAGGCAAATCAGTGTGCATAAATCCCCAGGGTGACAAGGTGTTCCCCTGGACCCTGCCAGAGGCTAGTGCAGAAATTGCTGGGGCCCTAGCAGAAATATTTAAAATATCGTTAACCAGAGGTGAGGTGCCGGATTGCTAATGTTGTTCCATTATTTAAGAAAGGTGCTAAAAATAAACCAGGAAATTATAGGCTGGTGAGCCTGGCATCAGCAGCGGGAAAGTTATTGGAAGGTATTCTAAGGGACTGGATACATGAGTATTTGGATAGACATAGACAAAGATAGTCAACATGGCTTTGTGCATGGTAGGTCATTTCTAACCCATCTTAGAGAGTGTTTCAAGGAAGTTAACAGGAAAGTTGATGAAGCCAAGGCAGAGGATGTTGTCTGCATGAACTTGACAAGGTCCCTTGTGAGGGGGTTGATCAAGATGGTTCAGTCGCTTGACATTCAAAATGTAGTAGTGAATTAGACTAGACAATGGCTTTGTGGGAGACGCGAAAGTATGTTAGCAAATGGTTGTCTCTCTAACTGGAGGCCTGTGACTAGTGGAGTGCTGCAGGGATCAGTGCTGGGTCAATTGTTGTTTGTCATCTATATCAGCGATCTGGATGATAATGCAGTAAATTTGTAGGTGACACCAAGACTTGGGGGTGTAGTGCGCAGAGAGGGAAACTATCATGGCTTTCAATGGGATCTGGACCAGCTGGGAAAACAGGCTGTAAAATGGCAGATGAAATTTAATGTAGATAAATGTGAAGTGCTAGACCTTGGGAGGATCAGCCATTGTAGGCTTTACACAGTGAACGGTAGGGCACTGAGGAGAGGGTAGAACAAAGGAATCTGGGAATACAGGTCTGTAATTCATTGAAAGTGGCGACACAAGTAGATAGGGTCGTATAGAAAGCTTTCGGCCCATTGGCTTCCATAGATCAAAGTACTGAGTACAGCATTTGGGATGTTATGTTGAAGTTGTATAAGGCATTAGTGAGGACTAATTTGGAGTACTGGGTTTAGTTTTGGTCCCCTACCTACAGGAAAGATGTAAATAAGATTGAAAACGTGCAGAGATCATTTACAAGATTGTTTCTAGGACTAGGGGATCTAAGTTATAGGAAAACGTTGACTAGGTTAAGACTTCATTACCTGGAAATAGAAGATTGAGGGGAAATTTGATAGAGGTGGACAAAATAATGAGTATATTAAATCATGCAAGCAGGCTTTTTCCACTGGGGTTGGGTAAGACTATAACTAGGGAATAAACAGTCGACGTTTTAGGCTGAAACCCTTCAACAGGATTAGGGAGGAAGAAGCCAGAATAAGGTGGTGGTGGGGGGGGGATGGGGGGGAAACAGGGGAGGGATGGAGTACATGGAGGCATGTGATAGTTGAAACTAGGTGACGGGGAATGTGGGTGAGGGAGTGGTTGAAGTAACAAGCTAGGAGATGATAGGTGGAAGATGTAAAAGGCTGAAGAAGAGGGAATCTGATAGGACAGGTCTGTGGACCATGGAAGAAATGGAAGGAGGAAGAGAATCCAAGGAGGGTAATGGGCATGTGCTGAGAAAAGAAAGGATAAGAGGGTAACTAGAATGGGGAATGAAAAAAAGAAAAGAGAAGGGAGGAGTGTGAAATTACCTGAAGTTAAAAAATTGATGCTCATGCCAGCAAGTTGGAGTCTACCCAGATGGAATGTGAGTTGTTGCTCCTCCAACCATGGAAGTTGAGGAGGTCATGTTGGAATGCGAGTGGAAAATCAAACTGAGATAGGTAGCCACTAGAAGATCTACTTTCACATGGACAGTGCACAAAAATCTTAGTTGTTTTCTTTGGATCAGTGGAGGCTGAAGGAGACCTTATAGAAATTTATAAAATTATTAGTAGCATAGGTAATCGACAGCCAGTACCTTTTTTCCAGTGTTGAAATGTCTAATGTTAGAGGAGATGAATTTAAGGTTAAACGGGGTAAGCACAAACAAGATATGCAGGGCGCGTTTTTTTAATTGAGTATTGGTGGGTGCCTGAAATACACTGCCGGGGTAGTTGTGGAGCCAGACACAATAGGGACATTTTAGAGACACTTAGATAAGTACATGAATGGAAGAATATGGACATTGTGAGGGTGGAAATAATTAGTTTAGTTCGATATGTAAATAGTGTTTTTACCAGTTCTTATACTACAGTGTTCCATTTCCTAAAGCAGACCATAGTGGAAGTTCTAGGCAAGTCCCCAGATGTGCTCTTTTTTCCCCTCGGTTTTGTGCAATTAAAGGGCCTTCAAAATCCTAACTTCCAGAATTTGACAAATTGCCTTCTTATCCTCTTCTTTTTGAGAGGGACTTTTGTCCCCACTCTGTAAGTTAGACTGTGTTATGCTGTATAGAATAATGTCCCTTCAGAACAGAGATGAGGAGGAATTCCTCTAGGGCAGAGGATGGTCAAGCTATGGAATTCATTGCCACTGACAGCTGTGGAGGTTAAGTCATTGAGTACCTTTAACACAGAGATTGATAGGTTCTTGATTAGTTAGGGTGTCAAAAGATACAGAAAGAAGGCAGGAGAATGGAGCTGAGAAGGAAAATAAATCAGCCATGATGGAATGGCAGAGCAGACTTGAAGGGCCAAACAGCCTAATGCTGCTCCAATGTCTTAACAGAGACAATTAGCCTGCCTCAGCCACTCACATGAGTGTGAGGAGCAATTTCAGAGTTTGGAGATAGTAAGTACTGTACTGGACTCTAATTAAGAAGGCATTTCTTAAAATGCTATTTTTATTCTTATAGTCACTGCTCTTACCTGCATGGAAGTATGATTTTGTTACTAAATTCTGCTGTCTGTAACGTTACCACTGGTGAGGAAAATGTGGGCAGCAATTATTTTTATTTTAGGTAAGTGGAAAGAACATCAGCTGGCCTAATGCATGCAATGCCCAGAAATGGTTTGTGGCAAAATGTGCCAGAAATGTATTCAAATTATACATGGAACATTCACTCTGATAGGAGACAAGCTGTCAGGAAAGCCGGTGATTCTCACTCAGAGTGTAATCATGATCCACGGGATTTTGTCACAGTGCACTATAATAGTTTGAAGTCTCAACAAAATTATTAGAAACTGCTTCTTGTG
This sequence comes from Mobula birostris, assembly GCF_030028105.1. Lineage (NCBI taxonomy): Eukaryota > Metazoa > Chordata > Chondrichthyes > Myliobatiformes > Myliobatidae > Mobula > Mobula birostris. The sequence continues at coordinate 158,713 of NW_027275804.1, forward strand.
CATGCGAAAAGAGCTCCGTAGGCATTGCTTGTGAATTTTAGTTATCATTGTAATACAAGAGATGGATCACCCAATCTTAACACAACGAGTTTCCACAAACTGAATGTGATGATGGAACTTCACATCATCAAAGTTTCTGGTGAACGCAGCAGGCCAGGCAGCATCTCTAGGAAGAGGTACAGTTGAAGTGTCGGGACGAAGGGTCTCGGCCCGAAACATCGACTGTATCTCTTCCTAGAGATGCTGCCTGGCCTGCTGCGTTCACTAGCAACTTTTATGTGTGTTGCTTGAAATTCCAGCATCTGCAGATTTCCTCATGTTTGCTAACTTCACATCATGCTCACTGATAGAAAAACAAGTGATAGCTTTTGAGTCTAAGGGAGCATTCAGTCATTCACTGATCAGCCATACCTTGCTCTTCGCCACAAAATGCTTGAGTTGACCTCCCACTGTAACATTAGAGATTTTTTATGTTTTCCTCTGTACTTAATAAATAAAAGCGCAACACGCATGAAATGTTAGAGAAACGCAGGAGGTCAGGCAGCAACTACGAAGTCGATGTTTCAGGACAAAACCCTTCATTGGGACTTTTTCACTGACGACAGTTGTCTTCATAGCAACACACACAAAAAGCTGGACTAACTCAGCAAGTCAGGCAGCCTCGATGGAAATGAATAAATAGTCGACTATTCAGTCTGAGTCCCTTCTTCAGGGCTGGAAAGGAAGGGGAAAGACACCAAAACAAAAAGCTCGGGACCGGGGAAGGAGGATAGCTAGAGGGTGACAGGTGAAGCCAGGTAGGTGGGAGAAGTCAAGGGCTGGAGAGGAAGGAATTTGATAGCAGAGGAGGGTGGACCATAGGAGAATACAAATGGAAGATAGGACCCAGGGGGAGGTGTTAGGCTGGTGAGAAGAGCTAAGAGGCCAGAGCGGGGAACAGAAGAGCAGTTGGAGAGGAACTTTTTTACTGGAAGGAGAAATCAATTTTCATGCCATCAGGTTGGAGGCTATGCAGACATAAGGCATAAGGCATTGCTCCTCCACCTTGAGGGTGGTCTCAGCTTAGCACAAAAGGAGGCCAACTACTGATATGTCGAAACTGGAATGGGAATGGGAATTGAAATGTTTGGCCACCGGGAAGTTTTGCTTTTGGCAGATGGAGAAGGGGTGCTTCCCTGTTCACAAAGGGACTCACCTATTTAGAGAAGGCTGCATCAGGAGCTTGGACACAATAGGTGACCCTCGCAGTGTTGTCTCACCTACAAGGACTGTCTGGGGTTCTGAATGGAGATGAGGGAGGAGGTGAATAAGCAGGTGTAGCACTTTGGCCGCTTGTAGTGATAAGTGCTGGGAGGGAGATTAGTGGGGAGGGACAAATGGACAAGGGAATAGCGGAGATCCTGGGAGAAAGCAGGGCGGGGTGCGTACAGATATGTTTAGTAGTAGGATGCATTTGGAGATGGAGTTGTCACTATAGATTACTTTTATTCTGAAGGGTCTTTGTCATATTAATAGGAAACAAAATTATCGAAACTTCAGAGTGAAACCCCTTATGTTTTTTCCTAGATCATAGAAGCAACACATGAATCTCGGTACAGCAATCATGAAACATGCCTGGGTTAGACAGTGGCAGTGACGTGACAATCAGACTCTTGGCTTTACAACCTACCTCATTATCGTCTTGCACCTTGTTGTTTACCAGCACTGCACTTTTTGGTGTCTTTTACACTTCATTCCGCATTGTTATTGTTTTACTCTATTCTAGTTCAATGCACTGTGTAATGATCTGATCTGCATGAACACTACGTAAGACAAGCTTTCACTGTATCGTGACGCATGTGACAGTAATAAACCAATCCCTATAGCCAGACCATAATGTAACAGTTATATGAATGTAACCAAAACCCAGTAGGAAACATTGCTAGAATGGATTACAGCCAGAGATAAAAAAAGACCTCTGCAGTCCATCCAGCTCTGCTTATCGCCCAACACCTTGCTGCACATCGATCAGAGAAAGGCCAAACTAAATGCAGAAAATGCTGTAAGTGCTCGGCAAATTAATCAACATCTATGGAAGAAGGTCATTACAAGGAACTATGAAGAGTTACTCACTCTTCCTTCAGTTAGTCCTGACGAAGGGTCTCGGCCTGAAACGTCGACTGCACCTCTTCCTAGAGATGCTGCCTGGCCTGCTGCGTTCATCAGCAACTTTGATGTGTGTTGTATGAAGAGTTAATTGGGAACACCTTTGCTCTGGCAAGTACACACCAGGCATGTGGAGGGTGTTTAAAGATCAATTGCACTGAGTACAGGAAAGGAACGTTCCTGTTAGAAGTAAGGACGGGGTTGGAAAGATAACAGAACCTTGGATGTCCAGAGAGGTGATGAATTTAGTCAAGAAGAAAGAGGAAAAGTATGTAAAGCTTTGGAAGTTGGGATCAAACGGAGCACAGAGAGGAGTATAAAGAGCCAGGAAAGTACTAAAGAAGGGAATTAGGAAAGTCAGGAGGGGCCATGAAAAGTCCTTGACAAGGTAGCATTAAGGGAATCCCTAGGCATTGTAGAGATTGTTGAGACTTCAAACCATTATAGTGCACTACGGCAAGAGGATAACCAGAGAGGGGGTAGAACCACTCAGAGATACAGAGGGAAACATTTGCCTGGATGCAGAGAATGTGAGTGAGGTACTTAATGAGTACTTTGCTTCAGTATTTACCAAGAAAAACGATATAGAGGACCAGGAGATCGGTGTGTAAGTATGTCAGTGTGTTTAAAAATTCATAAAGAAGGATGTGATGGGTTTCCTAATGAGTATTAAAGCGGATAATTCCACAGGGCCTGATGGAATTTACCCCAGGTTATTGAAAGAGACAAGAGACAAGATTGTTGGGGCCTTGACCAATACCTTCATGTCCTCTCTAGGCACAGGCAAGCTCCCGGTGGACTGGCGAGTGGCTAATGTAATTTAAGAGGGGAACAAGCGAAAATCCTGTGAACTATAGACCGGTGAGTCTCATGTCAGTTGTAGGGAAATTGCTGGAGAAAATTCTTAGGAATAGGATATACGGAGACATGGCCTAATTAGGGAGAGCCAGCATGGCTTTGTCTGGGTAGGTCGTGTCTTACCGACTCATTGAGTTTTTTGACACGGTAACAAGAGAGATTGATGAGGGTCGGGCAGTGGATGTTGTCTACATGGATTTTAGTAAGGCGTTTGACAAAGTCCCTCATGGGAGGCTAATCCAGAAAATTAACTTGCATGGGATCTGCGGCAAATTGACTGTTTGGATAGAGAACTGGTTTGACAGAGGATTGTGTTGAAGGGACCTATTCGAGCTGGAAGTCTGTAATTAGTGGAGTTCTGCAGGGATCTGTGCTGTAACCTCTGCTGTTTGTGATGCATACAAATGACCTGGAGGGAAATGTAGATGGGTGGTTTAGTAAATTTGTGGAGGATAGCAAGATTGATGAAGTTGTGGATAGTGTAGAAGACTGGCAAAGAATACAACATGATACAGACCAGTTGCAGATATAAGCTGAGAAATGGCAGGTGGAGTTTAACCCAGATGAATGTGAGGTGTTGCACCTGAGTAGGGTAAATGCAAGGAGAACTTGGGGTTCAAGTTTATAGCTCCACGAAAATGGCTACATAGGTTGATAGGGTGGTTCAGGCAGCTTATGGAATGCTTGCTTTTATTGGCATTGAGTTCAAAAGTCAGGAAGTTATGTTGCAACTTTATAAAAATATGGTCAGGCCACATCTGAAGTATTGTGTACAGTTCTGATCACCCCACTATTGGAAGAACATTGAGGCTTTGGAGAGGGTGCAGAACAGGTTTACCAAAATGCTGCCTGGTTTAGAGGGCATGTGCTATCACGAAAGTCTAGATAAACTTGGGTTGTTTTCTCTGGAACAACAGAGCTGAGAGAATATCTAAGAGAGATTTATAAGAGTTGAGAGGCATAAATATACAGGGAGTATATGTTTCCCAGGGTCGGAATATCTAATACCAGATGGTGTGCATTGAAGGTGAGAGGTGGTGGGTTCAAAGGGGGATGAGAGGGGTAATTTTTTTACTCAGACAGTGGTGGATACCTGGTATGGGGCTGGAGGAAAATACATATGAGGCCTCTACGAGATGTTTAGATGAGCATATGAATGTGAGGAAGATGGAGGGATAGTGTAATAGGAGGGATTAGTTTTTTGGGGGTTGATTTACTTTTGGGTTGGTTTGGCACAACTTTGTGGACCGAAGGGCCTATTCCTGTGTTCACCTGTTCTGTGTTGTAAGGTGAAAGGTGACCGTGGTAGATGGAGTAGAGCTACTTTTACAGTCAGATTGATCAAAACAGAATGTAGACCAGTCTAACCTGCTCACACTCCGAACCTGCACCATTTTAGTGTTCCTTGCAGAGGCAATCTTTGCCGACATTCCTACTGACAGTCTGCTTCTCCCTGCAAACACCAGTCAGAAGCCAGCCAATACCTGTCATCCAGATCACATCTTTTCTTTCTCCTGCAGGTTGCTTGGTGTGTTGACCTGGAAAGAGATCAGATCTAGCCAAAAACTGCATAACACTTTGAATTTGAGATGCTGTTGGGCATTTTCTGATATCAGGGCTGAAAATGTGTAAATAGAGTCAGGTGAATTTGTCATGAAATTCAAATCAGGGCAATTTGGAAACTGTGGATGAAGTTGGGTCCAGCCTTATAGAATCTTAGAACTATGGACCACTACAGCACAGAAACAGGGCCTTTGGCCCATCTAGTCCATACCAAACTGGATGGGTCTTACTGTTGAATCTCCTGTTAAATCTAAGTAAACATTATCACTCCCTCAGCAATCTGGAAAACAACTTCTGTAAAATTCTGTTGTTATTCCAGATAGATGAAAGAAACAAATATCTGAGCCTTCACAACCAAAGCCCAGCGGTCCGTGTGAGACAAACATTATTCTCTGATCCCACCATTCTGTGGATCAGATTTATAGAACCAAGGGACATTTACAGAAGTTCCATATTGGTTACGAGTGCGCGAGCCAGCTGGTCCCACACCCTCGTCTCCTCCCTAATGCTCTGCAAGTTCTTTCTTTTCATGTACTGATCCAGCTCCCTTTTGAATTTACCTCCAGCACTAACCACCTAATCATGGCTCGTAATGTCCTTCAGTTCACCTTTGGTACTCTTAATTATCACTTTGCTAGAATACCACTAACTAATTCTTCATCTTCTTGACTTTAAGTTGCACCTGTCAGATTTCCCTGTTACACCAAACGAAAACCATTCTGTTGTGTATTTAACATTTCAATAATGTTGTAAATATATTGTTTGATTAAGCATTTTTGTTGTTTACATAATTCATTATGGTATGGGTTACACATAAAAGTATGTGAATGGAATACGTCATCACATCACCATGTCATATGTGCAGGTCTCATTAAAGTACAAACGAAACATACACAAGTTAACCCCAGCTCTGGGTTGTTCTTTCAATTAGTTTTATGTTGGAGATAGAAAACACAGCAGTGGCAACAATGAAGTTTAAAAATGAACCCGAGACAACTAGCTATCTGTTACAGTGCAGCGTGTTTATTTCTTAGGAAGGGAAGAAAGAGACGTTTGAGTTTTAAAAAAGCTCAGTACATTTTTTTTTCCTGGAAGGAGAGGAAGACGTTCGAGTTTAAAAAAGGCAGAAAATGGTCGAAATTCACGGGTTCATAAACAGTGAGAATCAGAAGATAAAAAATAATTAAAAAATAAAAAGCAGAAATGGCTGGCTGTGTCGGAAAGATAGTCAAGTTTGATTACACAAAAGCTAACTGGGTGTACTATGCTGAACAGTGGAGCTACAAAACATAATGCATTCCATCTTCTCCAGAACAGTCATGCCCTTAAAATCTTCCACTCCTGGAAGTCTGCTGCCTTGCTACAGATTTTATCTTTGACTTAAAGGGTGTGAGCCAGACTGGATTCACCACCCCACCCTGTGTGCATTGAGACCAGTACTCATTACTTCATTGATCATGGACTCTATCTGACAACTGAAGCCCTCCAATGATCAGGGCCAATTGTGGATGTTGTGTCCTGGCTGTCTACAAGATGTGCATGCCAGTATGCAAGTCAGGACAGTACCGTGCTGCGAGCTCCCTCCCTCCACACAGCAGGGACTGTTACAGTTTGGCACAAGCGGTGTGGCCAGAGGTTCCAGACAGCATTGCACTCAGCTTAGTTAGAGACTGCCTTAGAGAGTCCAGCTCAAGATTTTCCCTCAGGACTTACTTCTCCATGAGTGGGTATAGCCAGAAGACAGAAATTTTTGATCAGAGCTTTTCTCCTCCTGGTTTAGCTGCCAACCACAGCTGATGAGCCCCAACTGCCCGATAACTGGTTTTAAGACATCAGCAATCCCTCTTTGCCCCTCTTCCTATCAATAGAAACAGTTCCACTAGGCTTTGTAGCTAAGCCACATGTGAAGGTCAGGAGCTGGATTTGGTTGTCAGAGGCTATTTGAGGCACACGCCATTGGGAACATTTAATAGGTAGTTATAGCTTGTCCCTGTTACCAACTCCAGCTATAACAACTTTAAAGAACCATCTGACATAACAGTTAAAGATAAAGATTAGCTTTATTTGTCATCTGTACATCAAAATATTGAATCATGCAGTGAAATGTGACATTTCATGTCAACAACCAACATGGTCCATCCATAGATTGTGCCGGGGGCAGCCTGCAAATGAACAATGCTTCCAATGTTAACATAATGCCTGTATCTCACTAATGCTTCCAATGTTAACATAATGCTCGTAACTCACTAATGCTTCCAACATTAACATAATGCCCGTATCTCACTAATGCTTCCAACATTAACATAATGCCCGTATCTCACTAATGCTTCCAACGTTAACATAATGCCCGTAGCTCACTAATCTTAACCCGGACATCCTCAGAATGTGGGAGTATCTGGAGGAAGGTCACATGGTCACAGAGAGATCGTACAAACTCCTTACAGGCAGAGGAGGTAATTGGCCTAAGACGGGAGATTGGGACTGAGAGGGAAATGGATCAGCCATGACGAAATGGCGGAACAGATACAGTGAGCCAAATGGCCTAATTCTGCTCCTGTATCTTATGATCTGAATTCTGATTAGTGATTGTTGGCACTGTAAACAACTGTGCCAACTTATACGCTACCACGCCACCCAATTCCATAAAACTCAGAATTACAAATCTATTTTCAACCATTTTATCAGCCTGCACTGCCTCCTTCAATCTTCATTAGAATTGCTTCATCTAGTTTAAATTGCCTCTTCTCGCTCTTCCCAACTAATGTCATTGTTAAGTTTCAATGGCCAGTGGTCCACCTATTGCAACAGACTTCCTGGGCATGTCTTCCTTCTCTACATTTTGCAACCCCTACATTCTTTTGTCTAGAGGGACTGTTGACATTTTGGGGACAAGACCCTCCATCAGATCCTGATCAGGTCTCAATCCAGAACATCAACCGTCCCTCTGCCAATACTAATGCTACCTGTCCTGCTGAATTTCAGAGTTCAAGGACTTTGAATTTCTCTCGAAGTTTGCTTTTTGCTCCAGATTCCAGCTTCTTCAGTATCTCTTGGTCAGTTGCCAGATCTAGTGAAGGTTTAATGTTCATGTTGTTGAATGTTAACAGACGCAGAGATCACAGATGCTAGACGTGGATGTTCATGTAGTGCCCACTTGCAGTCTAACCAGGGCCTCACCCTTATCTGATTCACTGTCACCTCCAATCTCTCAAGGGCATGGTAAGGTTACATTCGCCTGACAGGCCACAAAAATATCACACGCTTTCTGCAAGCGATGCTGTAATCTCCCCGGAGAGCGATCAATTCAAAGAAACCTCATCTCAGGCTGTGCTTAATTGGAAAAGATTCAGGCTGACGTAGCTTTTCTTTAATATTGTTGCCCAGTGTTACAGGCCTGATTCAGTAATCAGATGATTCAAGAGGAGGAATACCAGTGTCAAAGACTCGACAAAACAGAGACTTCCAACAAATAACAACCTTCAGGCAAGAAAGTGTTGTCGAAAGCCGGACATCTGTCGGGGAGGATGTGATAGCTTTTCCTTTACACCAAAAGAATTCGGCCCCCTATGGAACCTATACCAAGGAAGGGGATCAAGTCCGAGGCAGACTGGAGGTTAGAGAAGACAAAAGGGCCTAAATTAAGAGCTGAAATGATTCTAGCTGAAATGCCAGATTGAAATGATTCTGATTCAGATTTATTTATCATATGCACATTGGAACATAGTGAAATGCGTTGTTTGCGTCAACAACCAATAAACCTAAGGATGTGCTGGGGGCAGCCTGTAAGTGTCGACACACATTCCGGCACCAACATAAAATCACAACACAAGGCGTGACAACACGGAATACAGCAAGCACCAACTCAACAGCAAAGCAAGCCCCGATCCTCCCTCCCACCCATCCACACACAGGGGCAGCCAGACCTCCAGTCTCCAAGCTTCCGCCATTCCAGACTTCTGATCAACCCGCGGGCTTCATTCTTCACTATCAACCCCCAGACTAGCTGATAACGGGACCCCAACTCCAAGGCTCGACTGCACGCTCACTGACTTACTGGTCCTTGTACAGTGAGTCCTTCTTGCACAGAGACCTGATTTATGGAACACACATCAAAGTTGCTTGAATTTCCAGCATCTGCAGAATTCCTGTTGTTTACCTGATTTATGGACCCACTAACCTGGGACAGCCCAACATCCACGGGTCGAGAGACTCCATCTTATAGCCACGGCGATACATAACGGGAAATGTAATTCGAGACTAAAGACTGATTGGTCGATCCCCAGCAAAGTTCATATTGAATAAGTGAAGGACAATGGCACCTTAGTTTCATATTCTAAAATATGAACAGTTCTCAAATGGCCTTGAAAGCAGAGGGCTATTGGAGTTGGACAAGGTTTCGGTGCTAGCAGATATGGGCAGACAGCACAGTAGAGTAGAGCATTGCTTTACAGCAGCGGCAAGCACCAAGTGGGGTTCAGCTCCTGCCGGTGTCTGCGAGGCGTTGTGCGTTCTCCCTGTGAACGAGTGGGTTTCCCCCGGGAGCTGCAGTTCCCACCCCACGTTTCAACGTCATATGGGTTAGGGTTGGTGAGTTGTGAGCATCTCATATTGATGCCAAAATCATGGTATCACTTGTGGGTTGCCCCCAGAATACTCTCGCCTTCCCCCACTATTACACCGTAGGGATCTGGCCTCCCTCCCCCACCACTACTACACCGCAGGGAGCCCCCTGCATACACCAGGAAATCGGCCTCCCCCACTACTACACCACAGGGAAACCCCTGCATACACCAGGGCTCCGGCCTCCCCCACTACTGCACTGGCCTGCCTTAAAACCCAGATCTCTACTGGTTTGACAATGGATTCCCAGCCTTCACATTAGCAAACAGAACAAAGACCAAATATTTTAAATTACTTTAAAGTTTTAAATTATTTCTAAGTGTGTTTAATTAGCATTGTTTTTTAAATTTTTAATAATTCATTTTTTAATACTTACTTCAATTATAGCAGTTCTTAAACATCTCTGAAGGTCCAAAGTATTTGAAGGCAGTGGCAGCTTCATTAAAAGCTAAAGCTGACCCCTCCTATGCCACACCCATCCCCCAACATTTCCCTGCTGTGCCAACAGATCTATGTCATCACAGCAACACGCAGAACCTGGAGGAACCCAGCAGTCAGACAGTGTCTATGGGAAGACATTGTAGGGCCCAAGTATCTACTTCTTGTCTCTCTGTATTGTATTTGTGTTAGGCACCCTCTTTCTAGATTACGATCAAGTGGGTTTGGGTGGTGCACGGCACTGGGTGTGCCGGTTAAAATAAAACAAATGTAGTCACCTGTTCACCTGTTTTGGCAGCTTAGAGAGGGGGTGAGTAGGGAGCACATTTTTTTAACCGCTTGTCTTTGATCACTTGTCCTTGTTTGAATTTGATCCAATTACTTTTTCATGAATTGCACAAGCATCGAATGATTTTATTATCGGCTTCTAATAAAGGATTAGATGTACTGTTTTGACAAGGGATCCAGTTATTCGGAAGTACGATATTCCCTTACTTAATAATTTTTTTTGCCTCGCTGTGTACTGTTGCAATGAAACAACAAACTTCACGACAAACAGTGCTGTGCAGAAGTCTCAGGCGCACACACACACACGTATATATATATATATTTGTGTGTGTGTGTGTGTGTGTGTATGTATGAGTATATATACACACACACACACACACACACACACACACACACACACACACACACACACACACGTATATAGATAGATAGAGAGCCTAAGACTTCTGCACAGTCAATGTGGAATGGAGGGTGAGTTTGTAAGTCTGGCAGGAGCAATAGACGCTGGGAATGGCGAGGGGGGAGTGCGGTGTAAGGGGTGTGAGGCAGGTTGGCAGAGAAGGAGTGCCGGGTGGGCGGGGGAGCTGCAGGTGTGGACACCCCAAGCTCTGGAACACCAGGCAAAGTCATTTGATTCCAAACAATCAGTTTATTGATCATTGCAGAATGTCTCTTTGGTGCTTCCCGCTCCCTTCCTCTTTTTCCAACCATGATCCCCCTCTCCCCGCCCCCTTCCCACTCTCAGTCCACAATAGAAACCCATATCAGAATCAGGTTTATCATCACTGACATATGTCATGAATTTTTTTTAACGTGGAAGCAGTACAGTGCAATATATAAAATTACTACAGTACTATGCAAATATCTTAAGATTTGCTAGCTATCCACATATATATATATATATATATATATATTTATGCCTAAGACTTTGCACAGTTCTGTATTGAACCTTTCCCTATAACTCAAGTCCCTGTAACATCCTGTAAATTTCCTCTGAACTCTTTCAAACTTACTTACATCTTTCCTGTAGGTAGATGACCAAAACTGCACACAATATTCCAGGTTAGGCCTCACCAGCATCTTATACAACTTCAACATAACACCCATCTCCTGTACTTACTACTTATGAAGGCCAATGTGCCAAAAGCTCTCTTTACAACCCAATCTATCTGTGACACCACTTTGAAGAAATTATGGATCTGTATTTCTAGATCTCTCTGTCCTGCCACATTCCACATTCCTCACTGTGTAAGTCCAATTCTGGTTGATCCTCCCAAAGTGTAACCCCTCACGATTGCCTGCATTAAATTCCATCTGCCATTCTTCAGCCCATTGTTCCAGCTGGCCGAGATCTCACTTTAATACCCTTGCTTGCTGTTCTATATGCCCCAATATGGGAGTCATCCCTAAATATTCTGATCCAGTTTGCCACATTATCTTCCAGAGTGTTGATATAGATGACAATCATGGAGAAAACCTGTTTTGGATTCCTCTCTGAAACCTGCTCAGTGCATGTAGATCGTACAAAGCAACTGAAGCCACCAAAGCAAAGCCTAATCATTGCCTATAGATAGCACACAGCCGCAGGGTAGTTAGTCAGATCTTTTGCCTTCTCAGTTAGGTTAGCCACTGATTTATGAAGCTTTTCTGCTTAGCTGAAGATGATGCAGTCAATCCAAACATAAATATAATGTTGGTATCTCTGTAATTCTAAAATTGTATGCGCTTGTACAATCAAATTGAAATCCATTTTATTTTTAATGAATTCTCCAGAAATAAATAATTCAAATTGCACATTTTAATGCACTCTATAAAAGGAATAATTTCACCTGAAAGTTTTACTGCATCTGATTAACAAACTTTTCTTTTAAGTTTTGTCATTCTTGTGGATTCGTTGCGTAATGCTTTTCATGATATCAAGCCACCCAAAAGACCTTAGAATCAATGAAGTATTGCTGAAATGTGCTCCTTTTGTAACGGTGGAATGATAAACCCCATCAACAAGATTACAGGTTTTTGCGGCTGAGGTGGACACAAGATCAGGTGGAGAAGACCTTAAAGAGAAAAAGAACATAAAGTTTAGCTTTATTTGTCACATGTGGTAGTTGGCATCCATCTGTCTCAAAGGATGCTGTGTGATGATGATCACCATCACAAACCTGGGTGGATGTCATCAGGCGGTGGCTGGGAACGGACCCAAGTTCAAGACACAGACACTGAAGTACTAGGGACAGGACTAGGAGACAGGCTGAGGGCAAGGACGTGGACACGAAAACCAGGAACCCAGAACAGGACTGGACAAGAGAGCGAGGAGCCCGGGCTTGGACTCCAGGTCAGAGACTGGACAAGGGCCCAGTACCTGGGTCTTGCCTCTGGCTCAGACCCCAGAACTAGGCAAGGGCGAGGCTTGGCAGGCAGGCAGGACGAGGCTGGGGTCTTCAGGCTTGAGGCTAGAGGCTAGAGACTTGAGACGAGGCTTGGCAGGAGGCAGGAGGATGGAGTCTTTAGGTTTGAGGCTAGAGACTTGAGGTGAGGCTTGGCAGGAGGCAGGAGGCTGGAGTCTTCAGGCTTGAGGCTAGGCAGGAGGCTGGAGTCTTCAGGCTTGAGGCTAGGCAGGAGGCTGGAGTCTTCAGGCTTGAGGCTAGGCAGGAGGCTGGAGTCTTCAGGCTTGAGGCTAGGCAGGAGGCTGGAGTCTTCAGGCTTGAGCCTAGGCAGGCTCCTCCTGGGCAGGGCGCGGATCACCACCCGACGGAGGCATGGGACAGGAAGGGACAGAACCAACCACAGGTAACGGCAAGAAAACCTGGCTTACCCAACGGAGGCAAGGGACAGGAAGGGACAAAACCAACCGCAGGTAACGGCAAGACGGTCTGACTTACCTGGGCTGAGGCAAGGGACAGGAAGGGAACTAGGTCCAGGGTGACTCCAGGACAAGACTGCAGGTGAGACGAGGCAAGATTTACCAGCAAGACAAGGCAGGGCTTCAGACGAGGAAACAGAAGGCAGAGGAAGGAATTCAAGGAGTAAGGACAAGAATAATCCAGCAGCCACACCCTGGTCTCTGAAGGTATTTATGCAGCCAGCCCCAATGAGTATCAGCTGCCTCAATTAGAACTCAACAAGAACAGAAACAGGGTAGACATGAAAACCTGGAGCAAGGGTCGATGGACCAGACCATGAACTGGAATATGGACTTCATGGACCGGATCATGACAGTGGAAGGTATGGAGATCCTGAGATGCCCAGTCACCAAGATCCCCCTCTCACCCTCACCGGTGCAGTCTAAAGGAAAGCTTATGAATCAATATGTTTGGCACCAGCTTGGCTGCAGAAGCTGCTGGAAGGATGTCCAGCCGCCTCAGGGACCCCACTCTGGATTTGCTGTCTGGGTTTACCCTGTACTCTTTGACTTTTCTGAGGCTGCCCACAAGGCAGAGAGGATTTTTATTCATGGTGGGGGATTTGGTTCACCAGCACCAGGGTGTGTCCACATGCCAGAGGGCCTGTGTGCTACGTGTGCAGGGGCCAGACCTCCTCCCTGTCCTCAATAGTTCAGCCTGAATCTGAAAGGAGTTCAGTTTCCATGTGGTGCCAGTGAGGAGCTTGCTGTTGGAGAGGCTGTGTACTGGCAGGGAGAGACTTACACATTCAGCTCTCCTTGTTACGAGACTGAAGCTGAAAGCAGGAGCAATAAGCACTACCCACTACACTACCACACTAGACGCATCACAATAACCATTTTGTCATATGTATTATATATCAAAGCATACAGCACAGTCTGAGGATTGCTGGGGCACACTTCCGTCACCAACATAGCATCCCCATAGCTTACCAATCCAAACTCATACATCTTCGGGATGTAGGAGGAAACACACAGGGTCACGTGGAGAACCTGCCAGGCAATGGCAGTGGGGGAAGTTCCAACAGGAACCTGAGGGGCAACTTTGTCATCCAGAAGGTGGTCTGCGTAAGGAACAAGCATACCAAGATAGTGGCAGAGGCAAGGACATTAGCGACATTTTTAAAAATTAGAATCAGAATCAGGTTTAATATCACTGACGTATATCATGAAATCTGTTGCTTTGCAGCAGCAATGCAATGCAATACACAAATAATTACCGTAAGTCATGATAAGAAATATGTAAAAAGGGAACAATAGTGAGGCAGTGTTCATGGGTTTACGGACCATTCAGAAATCTGATAGTGAAGGGGAAGAAGCTGTTCCTAAGACGTTGATTGTATGTCCTCAGGCTCCTATACCTCCTCCCTGATGGTAGAATCGAGAAAAGGACATGTCCTGGGTGCTGAAGATCCTCAGTGATGGATCTTGCCTTCTTGAAGATGTGCTTGACAGTGGGAGGCCAGGTGCCGGATGAAGCTGGCTGACTCTATGCTCTCCACAGCTTTTTTTCAAACTGTTCAGTGGAGCCTTGATAGCAGGCGGTGATGCGACCTCTCAGAATGCTCCCGGCAGTACATCTGTAAACAGTCGCTAGATTCTTTCTGATACCATATCTCCTCAACTCCTGATGATGCATAGCTGCTGGTGCCCATCTTTGTGATTGTGTCAATGTGACGGGCCCAGGATTAATCCTCTGAGATGTTAACACTCAGTATCCTGAACCTTTCCCCCAGTGTTCCTGAGAGCTCAGCCAAACTGGAACTGAGTTGACAAAGTACATTTTCCACATTGAGAAGTGGGCTGGTTTGCTGTTCTTCACTTTATCAGAATCCTCGAAAGAAGTTTCCAGTCTGAGTACATCTTTGCTGTTGGCACTGGTCCTTTTGTGACAGTCCCCTCTGACTAACACTAAAGATACGCTAATCCATACAACAATGATTTCAAAACACCATATTAGATCATCTAACCAGGAATAATCGTGCTCGGGAAACTTGGTTATCACTCACCTCTGGATCTGCACATTCATACACACACCTCACACCTGCCACATTCCATTCATACACACACCCCACACCTGCCACATTCGATTCATACATACACCTCACACCTGCCACATTCCATTCATACACACACCCCACACCTGCCACATGCCACATCCCGTTCATACATACGCCCCACACCTGCCACATTCCATTCATACACATGCCCCACACCTGCCACATCCCATTTATACACACACCCCACATCTGCCACGTCCCATTCATACACACACCCCACACCTGCCACATCCAGTTCATACACACGCCCCACGCCTGCCACATTCCATTCATACACACACCCCACACCTGCCACATTCCATTCATACACACACCCCACACCTGCCACATTCCATTCATACACACACCCCACACCTGCCACATTCCATTCATACACACACCCCACACCTGCCACATTCCATTCATACATACGACCCACACCTGCCACATCCCATTCATACACACACCTCACACCTGCCACATCCCATTCATACACACGCCCCACACCTGCCACATTCCATTCACACACACACCTCACACCTGCCACATACCATTCATACACACACCTCACACCTGCCACATTCCATTCATACATAGTAACATATAGAAAATAGGTGCAGGAGTAGGCCATTCGGCCCTTCGAGCCTGCACCGCCATTTATTATGATCATGGCTGATCATCCAACTCAGAACCCCGCCCCAGCCTTCCCTCCATACCCCCTGATCCCCGTAGCCACAAAGGCCATATCTAACTCCCTCTTAAATATAGCCAATGAGCTGGCTTCAACTGTTTCCTGTGGCAGAGAATTCCACAGATTCACCACTCTCTGTGTGAAGAAGTTTTTCCTAATCTCGGTCCTAAAAGGCTTCCCCTTTATCCTCAAACTGTGACCCTTTGTTCTGGACTTCCCCAACATCGGGAACAATCGTCCTGCATCTAGCCTGTCCAATCCCTTTAGGATTTTATACGTTTCAATCAGATCCCCCTTCAATCTTCTAAATTCCAACAAGTACAAGCCCAGTCCATCCAGTCTTTCTTCATATGAAAGTCCTGCCATCCCAGGAATCAATCTGGTGAACCTTCTTTGTACTCCCTCTATGGCAAGGATGTCTTTCCTCAGATTAGGGGACCAAAACTGCACACAATACTCCAGGTGTGGTCTCACCAAGGCCTTGTACAACTGCAGTAGTACCTCCCTGCTCCTGTACTCGAATCCTCTCGTTATAAATGCCAGCATACCATTCGCCTTTTTCACCGCCTGCTGCACCTGCATGCCCACTTTCAATGACTGGTGTATAATGACACCCAGGTCTCGTTGCACCTCCCCTTTTCCTAATCGGCCACCATTCAGATAATAATCTGTTTTCCTATTTTTGCCACCAAAGTGGATAACTTCACATTTATCCACATTAAATTGCATCTGCCATGAATTTGCCCACTCACCCAACCTATCCAAGTCACTCTGCATCCTCTTAGCATCCTCCTCACAGCTAACACTGCCACCCAGCTTCGTGTCATCCGCAAACTTGGAGATGCTGCATGTAATTCCCTCATCCAAGCCATTAATATATATTGTAAACAACTGGGGTCCCAGCACTGAGCCTTGCGGTACCCCACTAGTCACCGCCTGCCATTCTGAAAAGGTCCCGTTTATTCCCACTCTTTGCTTCCTGTCTGCTAACCAATTCTCCATCCACATCAATACCTTACCCCCAATACCGTGTGCCTTAAGTTAGCACACTAACCTCCTGTGTGGGACCTTGTCAAAAGCCTTTTGAAAATCCAAATATACCACATCCACTGGTTCTCCCCTATCCACTCTACTAGTTACATCCTCAAAAAATTCTATGAGATTCGTCAGACATGAATTTCCTTTCACAAATCCATGCTGACTTTGTCCGATGATTTCACCGCTTTCCAAATGTGCTGTTATCACATCTTTGATAACTGACTCCAGCAGTTTCCCCACCACCGACGTTAGGCTAACCCCTCTATAATTTCCCGGTTTCTCTCTCCCTCCTTTTTTAAAAAGTGGGGTTACATTAACCACCTTCCAATCCTCAGGAACTAGTCCAGAATCTAACGAGTTTTGAAAAATTATCACTAATGCATCCACTATTTCTTGGGCTACTTCCTTAAGCACTCTAGGATGCAGACCATCTGGCCCTGGGGATTTAACTGCCTTCAATCCCTTCAATTTACCTAACACCACTTCCCTACTAACATGTATTTCGCTCAGTTCCTCCATCTCACTGGACCCTCTGTCCCCTACTATTTCTGGAAGATTATTTATGTCCTCCTTAGTGAAGACAGAACCAAAGTAATTATTCAATTGGTCTGCCATGTCCTTGCTCCCCATAATCAATTCACCTGTTTCTGTCTGCAGGGGACCTACATTTGTCTTTACCAGTCTTTTCCTTTTTACATATGTATAAAAGCTTTTACAGTCAGTTTTTATGTTCCCTGCCAGTTTTCTCTCATAATCTTTTTTCCCCTTCCTAATTAAGCCCTTTGTCCTCCTCTGCTGAACTCTGAATTTCTCCCAGTCCTCAGGTGAGTCACTTTCTCTGGCTAATTTGTATGCTGCTTCTTTGGAATTGATACTATCCCTAATTTCTCTTGTCAGCCACGGGTGCACTACCTTCCTTGATTTATTCTTTTGCCAAACTGGGATGAACAATTGTTGTAGTTTATCCATGCAACCTTTAAATACTTGCCATTGCATATCCACCGTCAATCCTTTAAGTGTCATTTGCCAGTCTATCTTAGCTAATTCACGTCTCATACCTTCAAAGTTACCCCTCTTTAAGTTCAGAACCTTTGTTTCTGAATTAACTATGTCACTCTCTATCTTAATGAAGAATTCCACCATATTATGGTCACTCTTACCCAAGGGGCCTCTCACGACAAGATTGCTAATTAACCCTTCCTCATTGCTCAAAACCCAGTCCAGAATAGCCTGCTCTCTAGTTGGTTCCTCAACATGTTGGTTCAAAAAACCATCCCGCATACATTCCAAGAAATCCTCTTCCTCAGCACCTTTACCAATTTGGTTCACCCAATCTACATGTAGATTGAAGTCACCCATTATAACTGTTGTTCCTTTATTGCACACATTTCTAATTTCCTGTTTAATACCATCTCCGACCTCACTACTACTGTTAGGTGGCCTGTACACAACTCCCACCAGCGTCTTCTGCCCCTTAGTGTTACGTAGCTCTACCCATATCGATTCCACATCTTCCCGGCTTATGTCCTTCCTTTCTATTGCGTTAATCTCTTCTTTAACCAGCAATGCCACCCCACCTCCCCTTCCTTCATGTCTATCCCTCCTGAATATTGAATATCCCTGAACGTTGAGCTCCCATCCTTGGTCACCCTGGAGCCATGTCTCTGTGATCCCAACTATATCATAATCATTAGTAACAATCTGCACTTTCAATTCATTCACCTTATTACCAATGCTCCTTGCATTGACACACAAAGCCTTCAGGCGCTCTTTTACAACTCTCTTAGCCCTTATACAATTATGTTGAAAAGTGGCCCTTTTTAATGCTTGCCCTGGATTTGTCAGCCTGCCACTTTTACTTTTCTCCTTAGTACTTTTTGCTTCTACCCTCACTTTACACCCCTCTGTCTCTCTGCACTGGTTCAAATCCCCCTGTTGTGAACTAACCTCCTCACGCCTAGCCTCTTTAATTTGATTCCCCCCCCCAACCATTCTAGTTTAAAGTCAGCTCAGTAGCCCTCGCTAATCTCCCTGCCAGGATATTGGTCCCCCTAGGATTCAAGTGTAACCCATCCTTTTTGCACAGGTCACGCCTGCGCCAAAAGAGGTCCCAATGATCCAAAAACTTGAATCCCTGCCCCCTGCTCCAATCCCTCAGCCACGCATTTATCCTCCACCTCATCGCATTCCTACTCTCACTGTCGCGTGGCACAGGCAGTAATCCCGAGATTACTACCTTTGCGGTCCTTTTTCTCAACTCCCTTCCTAGCTCCCTATATTCTCCTTTCAGGACCTCACACCTCACACCTGCCACTTCCCATTCATACACACGCCTCACACCTGCCACATTCCATTCATACACACACCCCACACCTGCCACATCCCATTCATACACACACCTCACACCTGCCACATCCCATTCATACACACACCCTGCACCTGCCACATACCATTCATACGTACACCTCACACCTGCCACATTCCGTTCATACACACGCCCCACACCTGCCACATTCCATTCATACATACGCCTCACACTTGCCACATCCCACCCGTACACACACCTCACACCTGCCACATTCCATTCATACACACACCTCACACCTGCCACATTCCATTCATACACACACCCCACACCTGCTACATTCCATTCATACACACACCTCACACCTGCCACGTCCCATTCATACACACACCCCACACCTGCTACATTCCATTCATACACACACCTCACACCTGCCATTTAAGTAACACACAGTGCTGGAGAGACTCAGAGTCAACACCTTTCCTGATCATACCAATCAGTTCAGATGAAGAGTCTTGACCTGAAGTGTTGATTGTCCAACTCCCTCCAGCCTGTCTGCTGAGCTCCTCGGCATGGTGGTGTAGCGGTGAGTACAATGCTTTACCGTACCAGTGACCCGAATTCAATTCACACTGCTGTCTGTAAGCAGTTCATGCATTCTCCCCGTGACCGTGTGAGTTTCCTCCAGGTACTCCAGTTTCCTCCCACAGTCCAAAGATATACAGCTTTAGGTTATTTGGGCATTGTGAATTATCCTGTGATTGGGCTGGGGTTAAGTCGGGGGGCTGCTGAGCAGCACGGCTCAAAGGGTCAGAAGGGCCTGTCCCACACTGTATCTCAATAAATAAATTTGAGATTATAGCATCTCCAAGTCTCTTGTTTGAGTGAGGCCTATGTCGGCCAGCCTCGACCATGGATGTGGCATCCTAGCTGTCTAGATACGCAAGCTTGGGCAGTACAGTAATATGGAGAGCAAGCTGTTGCCCATATTATTGTACTGCCCAAGCTTGTGTATCTAGACAGCTAGGATGAATCCAAAAGAATGGCAGAGACCGATACAGTTTGGCACCAGCAGAGTCACAGGAGTTACCAGTCAATGTTGAACTCAACATAGGACTGCCTTAGGAATTCCATCTCTGGACATTTCCCTCAGGGTTTACTCCCAAAGACTTCCCCATGAGTGGGTACAGCGCAAGGCAGCGGAGGTTTGAGATCAGAGTTTTCCTTCTCCTAGATGAGCTGCCAACCACGCTGACGAGCCCCCTCTGTCTGAAGTGACTGGTTTTAAGGTGCCAGTAACTCGCCTTTGCCCCTTCTCCTCTCAGTAGAAATAGTTCCACTGAGATTAGTAGCTAAGCCACACATGAGGGCTAGGGTCTGGACTTGGTCTTCAGAGACTATTTGAGGTGCACCACACTGGGAGCATTTAGTAGGTAGTGGGAGCTTGTCCCCATTACCACCCCTGGCTATAACAACCTTAAGGAACTTACCACTTAAGTGTCAGCTGGGACAGAATACATTGAGGAATTTATTGGCCAGCACTAATTGCCTTAAATGTGATCCATACACAAGGAACATAGGGATAACGTAGGAGAGTGAAGCTGACCCTGAGATTATTTCAGCCTTGATGTTGTTGAATGACGGACTATGCTCAAGAGATCAGTCAGTTTATTTCAGCTCCTGTTCCTATTGTCCTTCATTGAATGTTACTGGATTGCTTTAAGATTCAACCCCATTACTGTGTGTCTGAAGACAGAAGTATATCAGCCAGGATAAGGATGGCAGATAATTAGAAGGGTACTTTGGTTTCATTTTAGTTTGTTTATTTTGTAGATGAACTGCTACACACCGGGCAATGGCTTAATCTGAAACAACAAAGAAAATAATGATTGCTTATCTTCAGTCTAGCTCAAGCTGCCTAAATCAGGATTTCCCAACCTTTTTTGTGCCACGGTCCCTTACAATTAATTGAGGGGAATCCCTGGTCTACTGACTGCATCCTTCAATCATACTCAATAAAGGAAGGCCATTCTACACTGCGGGCTCTTTGAAAGTGCTATTGGAATTAGCAGGGATACACGAGGGCCAGATTTGTGCTGGAGTATGTTTCAGAGTTCTACATCCAGCAATTGCATATTGGTGCAATCACAAAGACCCACCAGCAGCTATGCTTCGTTAGTAGTTTGAGGAGATGTATTATGTCACCAAGCACCCAAGGAGATTTCTACACAAGTACCGTGAAGGGCATTCTGAGTGGCTGCCTCGCCCCACGCACAGGATCAAAAAAAGCTGCAGAGGGTTGTAGATTCCACCAGGTCCATCATGGTCATGAACCTCCCCACGATCGAGGATATCTCCAAAAGGCAGAACCTCAAGAAGGTGGCATCCATCACGAAGGACCCTCACCATCCAGGAGATGCCCCCTTCTCACTGTTACCATCAGGAAGGAGGTACAGGAATCTGATGATGCACACTCAACGCTTTAGGAACAGCTTCTTCACCTCTGCCATCAGATTTCTGGACTGAACATGAATCCATGAACTTTACTTCATTATTTTACTCTCATTTGCACCGTTGATTTGTTTACTTATTTGTTTGTTTGTTTATTTCCAGTTCTAACTTATTATAATTCTTTATGCATTGCAGTGTACTGCGACCACAAAGTAACAAATTTCACAGCACATGTCAGTGATAGTAAACCTGATTCCGATTCTGGGCGAACGCAGAAGTCCAAAACGTACTGGCTCAGCATCCAGCCACTTTTCATTTCTGCTTCATTGCTGGAGTTGTGTGGGGATCTCACAGAGATTCTGCAGCTTTCCCTCTGGCTAATCAGCCCTTAGGTTCAGCGATGAGACCAGCCGTAGAATCCATAAGCCCAAATGTTTGAGTGGGGATGGTGGGAATCAAAGAAAGAAAGAGAAATAATATGCTTTAATTATTTGGCTCTTAAATGTTTTAATGATTTTTAAATGCTTCTTAGAGCTTATAATAACATCAAAAATAATAATGCTCATTCATTTTAATTTTAATTACTTTTAAATGTCAGGGATATGTAAAAACTAATAAAAAGCCTCCTCACTTAAACAATATTTGAATAAGCTTTACAAACTTTGAAGCTCAGCAAATTTGAACATGCAGTTCCCAAGAACAGTAAGCAACACTGGCTGCCAGCAATGCTGGGGCGGGCTGTCGACCTCGCACCCCCTCCTCCCGCCGAGTGCTACTCTTCCCCCACCTGAGGGTACAGCCATCCCTGGCAAACAGGAGTCCACAACAAGTCCAACAGTCCTGATGGCAGTCGCCGACACCAATGCCGCCAGGGGCACTTTGGGATGTACGGAGCCCCGCTATTTGGTGAGGCAGAAGTCTGAGCACTCGGAGTGTTGCTTCCTTCCTTCAGCCTCGCTGGGTCGGTGGTGGCCAAGGGCTGACATGATGAGAGCTGGTCCTGCTGCAGCACGGTTGCCTTCTGCTGCTCAGGCAACCGCACCCGCTATACCGCATCGGAGATGATGTCGAGCACCTCTCCTGGTCCCTTCCCGTGGCTTCCCAGACTGAGGGATAGACCCTTCTTCCGGGAGCCACCACCAAGTACTGCTGCACTGGCACCCTAGACTGGCAGCCTGGCCTCTTCTGGGATGTGCGAGCACTGCAGCAGTGCACGAACAGCTCCACGTCCTGCCTGTACCCAGGCCATTAGAAGCGCTCATACAGTCTACCCAACATCTTTGCAACTTCGAGATGGCGGCCCCCACCAGCCTGTGCACCGACCACAGCACTGTGGCGCGGAGACCCTAGGGGACCAACAGCTGCTGGAGATATCTGTCACCGTCGGACAACTGCCACCGCCAGAACATCAACCCATCGCGCACCTCCAGTATTCCCCACTGTAAATAGAGGGCTTTGGTCTCTGGGTCCAGGGTAGAGAGATCTGCCCACTCCGGCAAAGGGAGGGCATACAATGAAGCCACAGCTAGTGGAAAGATAGAAGGTTGGGAAGCTTTTAAAAACTTGCAGAACAAAACTAGGAAGGTCATTAGAAAGGAATTTATGAAAGGAAGCTGGCGACTAATATGAAAGAAGATACTAAAAGCTTTTTTAAGTATATAAAGGGTAAAAGAGAGTTGAGGGTAGATATAGGACCAATACAAAATGATGCTGAAGATATTGTAATGAGAGATGCAGAGGAAATAAACGCATATTTTGCATCAGTCTTCACAGTGGAAGATGTCTGCAGTATAACAGACATTCAAGAGTGTCAGGGAAGTGAAGTTTGTGCAGTGAAAATTACAACTGACAAGGTGCTGAGGAAGCTTAATGGTCTGATTGTGGATAAATCTTCTGGACCTGATGGAATGCACCCTTGGGTTCAGAAGGAAGTAGCTGGAGAGATTGCAGAAGCATTAACAATGATCTTTCAAGAATCAATGGATTCTGGCATTGTACCGGATGACTGGAAAATTGCAAATGTTACTCTGCTATTTAAGAAGGGTGGGAGGCAGCAGAAAGGAAACTATAGACCTGTTAGCCTGACATCAGTGGTTGGGAAGTTATTGGAATCGATTGTTAGGGATGAGGTTACAGAGTACCTGGAGGCACATGACAAGATAGGCCAAAGCCAGCACGGTTTCCTGAAAGGAAAATCCTGCCTGACTAACCTACCGCAATTTTTTGAGGAAATTTCAAGCAGGGTGGAAAAAGGAGATGCAGTAGATGTGGTGTACTTGGATTTTCAGAAGGCCTTTGACAAGGTGCCACACAAGAGGCTGCTTAGCAGGATAAGAGCCCATGGAATTACAGGGAAGTTACTAGCATGGATGGAGCATTCGCTGGTCAGCAGAAAACAGAGCGTGGGAATAAAGGGATCCTATTCTGGCTGGTTGCCAGTTACCAGTGGAGTTCCACAGGGTCAGTGTTGGGACCACTGCTTTTTACGATGTATGTCAATGATTTGGACTATGGTATTAATGGATTTGTTGCTAAATTTTGCCGATGGTACAAAGATAGATGGAGGAGTGGGTAGTGTTGAGGAAACTGAGAGCCTGCAGATAGACTCAGATAGTTTAGGGGAATAGGCAAAGAAGTGGGAAATGAAATACTATGTTGGAAAGTGTATGGTCATGTACTTTGGTGGAAGAAATAATGGGAAAGACTATTTAGATGGGGAGAGAATTCAAAATGCAGAGATGCAAAGGGACTTGTGCAAGATACGCTAAAGGTTAATCTCCTGGTTGAGTTGGTTGTGAAGAAGGCAAATGCAATGTTGGCATTCATTTCTAGAGGTATAGAGTATAAGAGCCGGGATGTGATGTTAAGGCTCTATAAGGCAACCGTGAGGCCACACTTGGAGTATTGTGTGCAGTTTTGGGCTCCTTATTTTAGAAAGGATATACTGACATTGGACAGGGTTCAGAGAAGATTCACAAGAATGATTCCAGGAATGAAAGGGTTACCCTATAAGGAATGCTTGGCAGCTCTTGGGCTGTATTCCCTGGAGTTCAGGAGAATAATGGGGGATCTCATAGAAACATTCTGAATGTTAAAAGGTCTAAACAGATTAGATATGAGAAAGTTATTTCCCGTGGTAGGGGAGTCCAGAACAAGATGGCACAACTTCGGGATTGAAGGACATGCATTAAGAAATTACTTTAGTCAGAGGGCGGTAAATCTGTAGAATTTGTTGCCACGAGTGGCTGTGGAGGCCAAGTCATTGGGTGTATTTAAGGCAGAGATAGCTTCTTGATTAGCCAGGGTATCAAAGAGTATGGGGTGAAGACAGGGGAGTGGGGATGACTGGAAGAATTGGATCAGCCCATGATTGAATGGCGGAGCAGGCTCCATGGGCCAAATGGCCTACTTCTGTTCTGATATCTTATGGTCTCACACTCAGCCATTCCCTCACCTGGGCCAACACGGGATCACTCACCTGTTTCTTTTTGCAGCTGCTGGTCCATGGTGGCAAGATCGTCAGTGGCTGACACCTGAAGCGCTGTCACCGTCGCTTGCTCCTGGTTCAGCAGTGTTGCGTAGGGCAGCTGCCAGATGTGCTGCACTGCCCTGGGCCGCTGTGAAACCGGTGGTGATTGTTGCCGCTTCTGGGTTCGCGTTCTGGATCTGCCCTGCCAAACAGCCACAGCTTCGGCACCGAAGTAGAGTGTTGCCCCCGACACATCCACACAGATCCCCCAGCGGGACAGCAGGTCCAGGCCAATGATGCAGGACTCTCGGATGTCGGCGAGCCACACCTCGTGCTCTGCTGTGTTTTTCCCCACTGCGATGCGTAGCTTCCTCTTCTCTCGCATCGCCGTACAGTCACCGGTGACCGTCGCCAGCTGGAGTCTGCCGTCGTTGTCCACCCAGGCAGGGATGGCTGGTCCATGTTGGGGAGAACTGCGGGACAGATGATGGTGATGGTTGACCCTGTGTCCACCAACGCACGGCATCTGCTGGCCTCCACCATGCAGTCCACGTATAAGCCTTAAGGCTGATTTATACTTCTGCGTCAACTCGACGCCGTAAGTACGGATTCGCTGCGAACCCTACGCAGAGCCTACGCGGATCCCTACGCCGTAGCCTGACACGCACCTCTCCCAAAAGGTAACTATGCGTCGCAGCAAGGCAGACCTCAACAACTGTGATTAGTCCGCTTGGTAGCATCGTATTTCCTCCTACGCTGCAATAGCTTCCCATTGGGCGACTGAAGGGCAGGGAAGGAACTCTGGCTGCAATGCTTTCCATAAAGCTTTACAGACATCCAAAATTATGGATGGGATATTTCACTTTTACCAGAAAAGACGCTCGCTTTAAACTTGTTTACCCCGAGAAAGACTACCATGACCATGAAGTCTTTCGTGGGCAGGTGTGTGCGCATGCACAACGTGCCGGAATTGTAGGCCAACGCAGACACACCAACGCACAAGCATAAATGCTCACAAGGCGTGTAGGCCACTTGCGTATGTTACGGTGTCGAGTTGATGCACAAGTATAAATCAGCCTTCACTCTGTCCCAAAATGGCCCACCCTGAGGGGTGACAATGGAGGTGTTCTGCTGGAAGACTCGGGTGGCACTGTCTGCTCGGCGTTTCCTGATGGCTGCGCTGGGCTGTGGCATGGTGCTGATGCAGCGCAGTCCCAGGCCAAATGAACTGCCTCACCACACCGGTAGCAGAGGTCGTTTTGTGGGGTTGGACCTGTCTCATGGGCTCCTCCTCACCCTCAGTGACACAAGCCCGGGCTTGCTGCATGCGGGGCGATGCTGGAACACCTTGGGAGTAAAATTGCTTCTGCCTTCTCTGCCTCGTCCAGCGATGATGGCGACGTCAGGCGAACACACTGCCAAAGGTGCTCCGGCGTCAGCGCCTTCACAAAGGCGTGGAGGGCAAGGGAGCTGGGGGTAGCCATGCTGAGCACCGTGGCGGAGATGTGCTGCGAATGCCTACAGGCTTTCTCCCACACGCCACCGTCTGCTGCCCAGTTTTCCCCACATTGCTTCTGCCAATGGCCTCTCAATGTCACTGCAGTGCCAATATGAGCGCCCTGTAGTCACACTGCTCCGCCGGACATCCCCCTCCAGTGCCATGCCAAGGCGCACCACCGTCTCGGTGGGACTGCATCCGTTGTGCCATGCGGCAAGTATGACTTGTGCCAGGTAAGGCTCCAGGTGGCCAGTATCTGGGGAGCTTCAGGGTGGTCCGTGCGGCATCAGTTGCTGAGGCCCATTGGTCTTACTCTTGCTTTCGAGCCATCGGCGGTGCCTGCCATGTTGCCCATCCTGCCATGGCTGTGGCATTTTCGGTTCCCCGATGCGGGCCGCGAGGGAAGAGGGTGATGCTCTGCTGTTCCCCTCCCCTGGTTGGGAGAGCCTGAGTCTGCTCGCCCCTTGGGGTTCCCTGGGAAGGAACGATGCTCGGTTCGCAGGTCCTCCCTCCGGGTCAGCGTCCCGTTTTCAGGATCCCGGCCCGAGGGTGCGGGGGAGGCATACGACTCAGTCCCTCGACTTATTCCCCGGGTCTTAAGGCACTCCATCCACGTCGTAGCTCTTCAATCTCACCGTCAGTTTATAATCCCACTCCTGATACTGACGTGGCGAGCATTCGGTCCACGTTGACAGATGAGAAAAGCTCGTTTAACTCAACAGCGATTTTTATTGCAAAAATCACAAAAACAGACCGGGCACTTTGACCCAGGGAGAGAACCCTCACGGTCACATGCAGACAGGGAAGGTGACCATCACACACCCCGGTTACAGTCAGGGTGAGCCACAAACACATGCGAATAACCGTATAACCCAAGCTGAAATGGAACAGTAAATTAACTTGAAAACCCAACCATAACCACAGCTGTCTAGGGCATGAAAGGGAGACACAAGAGGCTACTGATGTTGAAATCTGGAGCAACACAAAACACGCAACAGGCCAGGCTGCATCCGTGAAGCTGAATAGACAGTCGCTATTTTGAGTCTGAATTGGGGGATAGAGGGGAGATAATCAGTATACAAAGGTGAGGGGGGTACCAAGAGCTGGTAGCTAGGAGGTGAAGAGAGGAAATACTGTGCACACAAAATACTGGAGGAACTCAGCAGGTCAGGTAGCATCAATGGAAATGAGTAAATAGGTGATATTTCTGGCCAAGAAACTTCTTCAGGACAGGAAAGGAAGAATGCCGGAATAAAAGGGTTGGGGAGGGGAAGGAGGCTAGGTGGAAGGTGATAGGTGAAGCCAGGTGTGTGGGAAAGGTAAAGGGCTGGAGAGGAAGGAATCTGATAGGAGTGGAGAGTGGACCATGGGGGAAAGGAAAGGAGGAGGGGACCCACAGGGAGGTGATAGGCAGGTGAGAAGAGATAAGAGGCCAGAGTGGGGAATAGAAGAAGAGGGGGATGTGGGCATTTTTTGTACTGGAAGTAGAAATCAATAGTCATGCCATCAATTTGGAGGGTCCCAGATGGAATACAAGATGTTCCTCCTCCACCCTGAGGGTGGCTGCATCTTGGTACAAGAAGAGACCATGGACCAATATGTTGGAATGGGAATGGGAATTAGAATTAAAATGTTTGGCCACTGGGAAGCCCCATTTTAGGTGGATGGAGCAGAGGTGCTCGACAAGCGGAACCTTAATTTACAAAGGGGCCTCACCAATGCAGGGGGAGCACCGGATATGATAGACGACCCCAGCAGATTCACAGGTGAAGTGCTGTCTCACCTGGAAGGTGAAGGGAGGTGACAGGCAGATGGAGAGGGGAGAGTGGAAATAGTGAGAGAGGCTGGGAGGCGGCACATGGAATTTGACAGGAAAGGAATGAGAAGTGTGAAAACATGTATGGGAGGTGGGGAGAGCAGATGGGAACAGTGGGGGAAGTGACCAGTGGGAGGAGAGTGCTAGTGATGGGCAGATGAAGAGGGGGAGGAGAAGGAAACAGAGTGTTGGGAGCTGAGGTGGATGTAGGGAGAACTGGGTCCATCAGGAGGAGGGAGAAAGGGAGCGAGGAGGGACAGAACATCCCTATCCTGGTGTTGAAATGTTTTACAAAATATGTAACTGAGTTTTTTGTGCAAAACTGTCCAGAAGCTCAGCCAAGCAACTGGAATCTGAGAGTGTAAACCCATGCAAATACTAATCCCTTCCTCCTCGTCTCCTTCTGTCAAATGCTTTCTTAGGGGCAGATTACAATGTATTAAAAAATAACTCCAAAGGCAATTGAATCGGATCTCTGGTTAGCAAACACTAAGTACTCCATTCACTGTCAATATGTTCATCCACAACCCTTCCAAAATCCCACCTACCTTCCCCTCAGAAACTATTAGATTCTGCTCAAAGAAACACACGGGATTCTGTAGGCACTGGAGATCTTGAACGGACACAAACAAAATGCTGGAGCGACTCAGCAAATCCGACAAAGTCTATGGAAAGGAATAAACAGTCTATATTTTGGGCTAAGGGAGGTGATGGGCAGGTTGTGAGGGCAGGGGAGGGGAAGAGAAGAGGTAAGGAGGGGTACAGGACAGGGGAGGGGAAGAGAAGAGGTAAGGGAGGTACAGGACAGGGGAGGGGATGAGAGGTAAGGGGGGCACAGGACAGGGGAGGGCAAGAGAAGAGGGAAGGGGGCACAGGAATGAGGGAAAACAAAGTGAGGGGAGTGAAAAAGGAATGCAGAGGGGAGAGGTTACCAAAAATTAGGGAAATCATGATGCTGTCAGGTTGGAATCTATCATGACATAAAATAAGATGTTGCTCCTCCAATCTGCATGGGGCCTCAACATGGCAGTGGAGGAGACCATGGACAGACATGTCAGGGTGGGAATGGGAAATGGAGTTGAAATGTCCTTTCCCTCTCTCTGGCTTCCCACCTTCTTCCCTTTATTCCATGGTCCACTGTCCTCTCCAATCAGATTCCTTCTTCTTCAGCCCTTTGTCTCTTCCACCTATCGTATCCCAGGTTCCCACATTACATCATTCCCTTTCATCTACCCTCTCCCACCCACCTATCTTCTTCCTCTCACCTGCATTCACAGCTTGCACTCCTCTCCATACCTCTACCTTTCTATTCTGGCTTCTGCCCTTCTCCTTTTCAGTCCTGATGAAGAGTCTTGGCCTGAAAAAACAATTGTTCAATTCTCTCCATATGTCTTGCCTGAGCTTCTGCGTTGCTTGAGCATTGTGTATGTTGTGTTATTCTCCCCTCCTTCCTATTATTGGCCCACCACTCATCTGCATGGTAGGGACAAAGTACAGTGATCAAGTCAAAGTTTCAAGGGTTCATTTATTACAACTGTGAAATTCTTCTTCTCCGGGTAGCCATGAAACCAAGAAGGGAAAGAAAGGTAGTATGATCATCAATCCCCAAATCCCCCTCCCCGCATAAAAAAAACTAACAGAAATGAATGAACAAAAACAGACCAGGCACATCAACCCCCTATCCCTGCTCCCACACACAAAGATGAAACAAGCACATCAACTCCCAAATTCTCCTCCCCACACTAAAAAAATGAATAGAAAGATCGGGTGAAAAACACAGAATATAAAAATCTAAGTTTTTCAAAACTCGTTAGATTCTGGACTAGTTCCTGAGGATTGGAGGGTGGTTAATGTAACTCCACTTTTTAAAAAAGGAGGGAGAGAGAAACCGGGGAATTATAGACCGGTTAGCCTAACGTCGGTGGTGGGGAAACTGCTGGAGTCAGTTATCAAGGATGTGATAACAGCACATTTGGAAAGTGGTGAAATGATCGGACAAAGTCAGCATGGATTTGTGAAAGGAAAATCATGTCTGACGAATCTCATAGAATTTTTTGAGGATGTAACTAGTAGAGTGGATAGGGGAGAACCAGTGGATGTGGTATATTTGGATTTTCAGAAGGCTTTTGACAAGGTCCCACACAGGAGATTAGTGTGCAAACTTAAAGCACACGGTATTGGTGTGGGTGGAGAGTTGGTTAGCAGACAGGAAGCAAAGAGTGGGAATAAACGGGACCTTTTCAGAATGGCAGGCGGTGACTAGTGGGGTACCACAAGGCTCAGTGCTGGGACCCCAGTTGTTTACAATATATATTAATGACTTGGATGAGGGAATTAAATGCAGCATCTCCAAGTTTGCGGATGACACGAAGCTGGGTGGCAGTGTTAGCTGTGAGGAGGATGCTAAGAGGATGCAGGGTGACTTGGATAGGTTGGGTGAGTGGGCAAATTCATGGCAGATGCAATTTAATGTGGATAAATGTGAAGTTATCCACTTTGGTGGCAAAAATAGGAAAACAGATTATTATCTGAATGGTGGCCGATTAGGAAAAGGGGAGGTGCAACGTGACCTGGGTGTCATTATACACCAGTCATTGAAAGTGGGCATGCAGGTACAGCAGGTGGTGAAAAAGGCGAATGGTATGCTGGCATTTATAGCGAGAGGATTCGAGTACAGGAGCAGGGAGGTACTACTGCAGTTGTACAAGGCCTTGGTGAGACCACACCTGGAGTATTGTGTGCAGTTTTGGTCCCCTAATCTGAGGAAAGACATCCTTGCCATAGAGGGAGTACAGAGAAGGTTCACCAGATTGATTCCTGGGATGGCAGGACTTTCATATGAAGAAAGAATGGATGAACTGGGCTTGTACTCGTTGGAATTTAGAAGATTGAGGGGGGATCTGATTGAAACATATAAGATCCTAAAGGGATTGGACAGGCTAGATGCAGGAAGATTGTTCCCGATGTTGGGGTTGTCCAGAACGAGGTGTCACAGTTTGAGGATAGAGGGGAAGCCTTTTAGGACCGAGATTAGCAAAAACTTCTTCACACAGAGAGTGGTGAATCTGTGGAATTCTCTGCCACAGGGAACAGTTGAGGCCAGTTCATTGGCTATATTTAAGAGGGAGTTAGATATGGCCCTTGTGGCTACGGGGGTCAGGGGGTATGGAGGGAAGGCTGGGGCGGTGTTCTGAGTTGGATGATCAGCCATGATCATAATAAATGGCGGTGCAGGCTCAAAGGGCCGAATGGCCTACTCCTGCACCTATTTTCTATGTTTCTATGTTTCTATAAGTCTTGAAAAAAGTCTATAGTCCAAGTCCACATCCAAAACGCAGAAAACCTGGGCAACACTCTGCGGGCACAGCGGCAGGCTCTCCCCTCTCCTGTGGTATAGTACAGCAATCCTCAGCGATGAGAAGTCAGGCAGCTGGGGTTCACCCTCTACTTTCGCTTCGATGCTTCAATCTCCCTCGTCGTTTTAATCGGTGAACAATGGGAGTTTTAATTGGTGAAATGGAGTCAAACATCGGATTGCATCCTGTCCCATAGCCAGCCACCGCGAGGCTCATGTATGCTGCCTCTGTTTCCCAGATTCCTCTCAGAGACTGCAGAGCACTGGAACACCCAAACAAACTCCAAACTTCAACATTCGCCTCGATGTTTCAATCTCCCTCATTGCTTTGATTGGGGAAGTAGAGATAAACATCAGCTTGCATATCATCTCACAGCCTACTTTCCTCCTCTGCCTGTCGGAGACTGCCATGTGTCTGGGATGTGGGAGGGAAGCAAAGAACCTGGGGGAAACCTGTTCATCACAAGGAGAGCATGCAAACACCACACAAACAGCACTGGGGACAGATTTGAGCCCAGGCTGCTGGAACTCTGATGCAGCAGCTGTAGAAGTTGTGTCATAACACCACACAAAACATGTTTAAAGCTGCCTTCAATTTCAGGCTAGATCTGTCTTAGGCATCTCTCAAAAACAACACAACAGTAAGCATAACACCGTTACGGGTTCAATTCCGCTGCTGTCTGTATGGAGTTCATACGTACAGTTTTCCCGTGACAGCATGGGTTTCCTCCGGGTGCTCCAGTTTCCTCAGCATTCCAAAGACATGCAGGTTAGTAGGTTAATTGGTCACAAGGGTGTAACTGGGTGGTGTGGGCTCGTTGGGTTGGAAGAGCCTGTTACCATGGTGTATTTCTAAATAAAAATGTATAGACTGCCTACCCTTCAGAATGTTCCATTCAGGATGTTTTTTCTCTCTTTCTGCAGACTACAACCATCGCAACTCTTAATCTTCCCCTCTTCATCCTCCTGACCCCTTTGACCTACCCAGTGGAAATACCAAAGGTTACCGACAGCTGACCGGAAACAATGGCCAATCAAAGCAGTTAATTTCCACATGCATATTCCAAGGACACGCCCATTCTAGTCCCCAAAACAGCCCAAAACCAAGAAGATTCAGAGATTAAGGGAGCTAGGGCTTTACTCTCTGGAGAGAAGGAGGATGAGAGGAGACATGATAGAGGTATACAAGATATTAAGAGGAATAGATAGAGTGGACAGCCAGCGCCTCTTCCCCAGGGCACCACTGCTCAATACAAGAGGACATGGCTTTAAGGTAAGGGGTGGGAAGTTCAAGGGGGATATTAGAGAAAGGTTTTTTACTCAGAGAGTGGTTGGAGCGTGGAATGCACTGCCTGAGTCAGTGATAGAGGCAGATACACTAATGAAATTTAAGAGACTACTAAACAGGTATATGGAGGAATTTAGGAGGGGGGGTTATATGGGAGGCAGGGTTTAAGGGTCGGCACAACATTGTGGGCTGAAGGGCCTGTACTGTGCTGTATTGAAATATGTTCTAAGATCACAACTGAAGATAATCTAGAGGGGGTTCACGAGAATGATCCCAGGAATGAAAGGGTTAACGTATAAGCAGCATTTGATAACTCTGAGCCTGTACTCGCTGGAGCTTACAAAAAAAGAGGGGGATCACATTGAAATCTTTGAAATTCATTGGCATAGATGGCTGTTGAGAGTAAGTCGTAGGGTACAGTTAAAGTAGAGGTTCACACACAAAATGCTGGAGGAACTCAGCTGGTCAGGCAGCATCTATGAAAATGAATAAACAGTCGACTTTTCAGACTGAGCCCTTTTTACAGGACTGGATAAGGAAGGGGGAAAGATGCTAGAATCAAAAGGTGGGGGATGGGAAGGAAGACTAGCTAGACAGTGATGGGTGAAGCCAGGTGGGTAGGAAAGGTAAAGGGCTGGAAAGGAAAGAATCTAATAGGAGTGGACCACAGGAGAAAGGAAGGAGGGAGGTGATAGGCAGGTGAAGAGAAGAGGTAAGAGGCCACAGTGGGGAATAGAAGAACAGGGATGGAAGAGGGGAAAAAATTACCGGAGGGAGAAACCGATGTTCATGCAATCAGGTTGGGGAGGCTATCTCGGTGTTGCTCCTCCACCCTGAGGGTGGCCTCATCGCGGCAAAAATGGAGGCCGTGGATCAACATGTTGGAATGGGAATGGGGATTGAAATTAAAATGGTTGGCCACTGGGAAATTCCACTTTCGGTGGATAGAGCGGAGGTGTTAGACAAAGCAGTACCCCAATTTATGTCGGGTGACATAAAAGCTGCATCGGGGGCACCAGATACAATAAATAACTCCAACAGATTTGCAGGTGAAGTGTTACCTCACCTGAAAGGACAGTTTTGGGACCTGAATGGAGGTGAGGGTGAAGGTGAATGGGCAGGAGTAGCATTTCTGTCACTTCAAGACATTTGGCATGTCAACAAATACACTCAAAAACTTCTATAATTGTACGACGGAGAGCATTCTGACAGGCTGCATCACTGTCTGGTATGGAGGGGCGACTGCACAGGACCGAAAGAAGCTGCAGGAGGTTGTAAATCTAGTCAGCTCCATCTTGGACACCAGCCTACAAAGTACACAGGACATCTTTAGGGAGCGGTGTCTCAGAAAGGCAATGTCCATTATTAAAGACCTCCAGCACCCAGGGCATGCCCTTTTCTCACTGTTACCATCAGGTAGGGGGTACAGAAGCCTGAAGGCACACACTCAGCGATTCAGGAACAGCTTCTTCCCCGCTGCCATCCGATTCCTAAATGGACATTGAAGCTTTGGACACTACCTCACTTTTTTTAATATACAGTATTTGTACACTTTTTAAAATCTATTCAATATACCTAATTGATTTACTTGTTTATTATTATTACATTTTATTTTATTTATTATTATTTTTTCTCACTCTGCTAGATTATGTATTGCATTGAACTGCTGCTGCTAAGTTAACAAATTTCATGATACATGCCGGTGATAATAAACCTGATTCTGATTCTGACTTGCAGGGATATGTGCCAGGAGGAAGATTAGTGGGGAGGGACAAATGAACAAGGGAAACACAGAGGCAGTGATCCCTGCAGAAATTTGGAGAGGTAAGGATGTGTTTGGTAGTAGGATCCTGCTAAAGATGGTGGAGGTTATAGAGGATGATGTGTTGGATACAAAGGCTCACGGGGTGGTGGGTGAACATAACAGGAACTCTATCATTAAGGTGGCAGGAAGATGTCTAGGAAATGGAGGAGATGTGGATGAGGGCAGCATCAACAATGGAGGAAGGGGAAACCATGTTCTTTGAAGAAGGACGATGTCTTTGATGTTCTGGAAACTCAAGCCTCATCCTCGGAACAGATGCAGTGCAGACGAAGAATAAAGCTGAGGACGACAGGTGCTTGATTAGTAAGGGTCACCACAGAAAGCAGGAGAATGGGGTTAATAAATCAGCAATGATCGAATGGCAGAGTGGGCTCGATGGGCTGAATGGCCTATTTCTGCTCCAATGTCATGGCCTTATGGTCTAATGACTGGTACATATGAGGTTACGAATTGCTAGAAAGGCAAGCGAGAAGGAAAAGTCAACAGAAAGAAATGAAAGTAGTTAAGAAATGAGAGTAGAAAAATACAGAAAGTAATGTTTACTGATCTGGATCCCATGGGATCCCATGGATTTGGATCCCATGGGATTATCACACCACTTGATGTAACTTCCAGACACCTAATCACAGGCAGAGTTAGACATGTCGTTCGAGTGTCTCATCACACTATCTCGCCAAGGACTCAGCTCAGAAGTGTACAAATAGGCCATGCCTATGCACAAGACAAATTGTTCTCAAACATGTCAGATTATAAACAGGTCAGATGCTTGTGAGTATTTCTCAATCATGGCTGAAAGGAAGATAATAGTTGGGAACTTAACATCTAAGGATATACATTGTATCAAAAGGACAGGCAGATAGGCAGAGAGGGTGGCTCTGTTAGTAAAAAATGAAATCAAATCCTTAGAAAGAGGTGACATAGGACCAGAGATGTAGAATCCTTGTGGGTAGAGCTAAGAAACTGCCTGGTAAAAAGACTCTGATGGGAGTTACAGACAAGCCTTCGAATGGGAAGCAGGATGTGTGCTACAGATTACAACGGGAGATAGAAAAGGCATGTGAAAAGGGCAATGTTATGATAGTCATCAGGTTTTCAATATGCAGGCAGATTGGTAAAATCAGGTTGGAGCTGGAACCCAGGAGAGAGAATTTGTAGAGTACCTCTGAGATGGTTTTCTAGAGCAGCTTGTGGTTGAGACCACGAGGGGAATGGGTGTTATATAGTCATAGTCATAGTCATAGTCATACTTTATTGATCCAGGGGGAAATTGGATTTTCGTTACAGTTGCACCATAAATAATAAATAGTAATAAAACCATAAATAGTTAGTAATAAAACCATAAATAGTTAAATAGTAATATGTAAATTATGCCAGAAAATAAGTCCAGGACCAGCCTATTGACTCAGGGTGTCTGACCCTCCAAGGGAGGAGTTGTAAAGTTTGATGGCCACAGGCAGGAATGACTTCCTATGATGCTCTGTGTTGCATCTCGGTGGAATGAGTCTCTGGCTGAATGTACTCCTGTGCCCAACCAGTACATTATGTAGCAGATGGGAGACATTGTCCAAGATGGCATGCAATTTGGACAGCATCCTCTTTTCAGACACCACCGTCAGAGAGTCCAGTTCCATCCCCACAACATCACAGGCCTTACGAATGAGTTTTGATTCTGTTGGTGTCTGCTACCCTCAGCCTGCTGACCCAGCACACAACAGCAAACATGATAGCACTGGCCACCACAGACCCAGATTTGATTGGGGATCTTAAGATAAAGAAATCCTTAGGATACAGTGATCATAATATGATAGAATTCACTACACAGTTTGAGAGGGAGAATCAGATATATCAATATTATAGTGGATTAAAGGGGATTACAGACACATGAATGAGGAGCTGACTAAAGTTGACTGGAAAGTAACACAAGCAGGGATGAGGCCAGAGCAGCAATGGCTGGTGCTTCTGTGGAAAATTCAGAAGGCAGAGAAAAGATACATCTCAAAAATGAAAGAAGTATTCTAAAGAGAGGATGAGGCAACCATGGTTGCCAATGGAAGTCAAAGACAGCATAAAAGCAAAAGGAAGGGAATAGAAGATAATACCAGACGTTTCTTCGGATACATGAAGTGTAAACGAGAGGTGAGAGTTGGTATTGGATCACTAGAAAACATTGCTGGTGAGGTAGTAATGGGATGGCAGATGAACTGAATAAATATTTTGCATCAGCCCTGGAATGGAAAATCCTACAACAGGTAGTAGATAGCCATCCATCACAGGTAAACCCCTCTGTTCAGAGGGTAAGCCCCTTTGAAACACTGTTGCAGGAAAGCTGTACCTTATCAGGGACCCCCCAGCACCCAGGATATGCTCTCTTCTTGCATCAGAAACTCAGGACTCACACCACCAGGTTCAGGAACAGTTACTATCCCTCAACGTACTGCTGTGTTTGGTACAGTAAATAAAGGCAATGGCATGCCTCCTTTATATTTACTTATTTGTTTATTTAGTGTCACAGCACAGTGTAGGCCCTTCTGTCATTTAGAACCACGCTGCCCCAGCATCCCCACAACCCCTATTAACCCTAAACTAATTGCGGGACAATTTCCAATGACCAATATAACCTAACCGGTATGTATTTGGAAACTGGAGTCCTCCCACATTCAGAGACTCCTTACAGAGGAGCGTCGGAATTTAACTCCCAACTCCGGAACACTCTGAGCTGTAATAGCTTCGCACTAACCGCTACAATACACTGGTGCCCATATTTCTTTGGGAAAACAGGCATAAAATGAAAGGTGAGAAGAAATTTGTTTACACTGACTGCCTTTCTTGCCAAATCAGCTAGGTTGCTTCAGCCAATGGGACCTTATTTGTGAAAAATGAGAAGTGAATGTGTTTTTACAGCTCTTACAGCCGTTAACAGGTTGGTAGAAGTGGCTGGTCTTAAAACATGGCAATGTGTTCATTTAATTATCACAAAGAAAAAAAGGCAGCAATCACAATGTGTCTGCAATAATGATCCATTAACCACTTCACAAGCAACTAATGAGTGGCTTTAGAAAGAAAGAAAATCAGTCTCCCAGCTGTGCAGCACTTTGGTTTTTTTACAGGCTACACAACACTGCTTTCAAACGTCTATTTGCCACAAGGCGTGCTGCTTTTTGACATGACCATAGTGTAAACTTTGTGTCCTGTCCCATCAACCTGGCAAGGGGTTTCTACTGAACAAGTAAAAGACAATCTATATTTTAAACGTGTGTCAGTATCAGCAGCTGCTGCTGTACAGATAGATCCTGGTTCTACCTACTCAATTTGATTTTTGTTTAAACTTCTTGGCCTTGCTAAGTTTTCTCCTTTTGAGTATGTGATGATTTCCCTTCTGGAGTTACTATAGAAACTGCTTCCACCATCCCTCCAGCACAAAGTCTTCAGTATCCAACACAACTCACTTCCTCAGGACACCTCTTCTGAAATCTCTTCAGATTTGTTCCTGGTTACCAAGACTCAATTTCATTTACAACTTTGGCAACTTTTCACCATTAGGCTTCCAGTACAATTTTTGATGGATATATCAGTTTATTGATCTATTTATCTATCTACATGTTTATCTACTTAATGTATCTGCTCACATGTACTCTCCTTCTCTTGCACATACGAGAGGAAATCTGTAGATGCTGGAAGTTGAAATATCACACACACAATGCTGGAGGAACTCAGCATCTATGGAAAAAAGTACAGTCGACATTTTGGGCCGAGACCCTTCAGCAGGACTGTTCCTGCAGCATTTTGTGTGTGTGCTTCTCTTGCACATACAGTCTTTCATTCCTCGTTCTCCTTCCCTCCACCCCTCTGATGTAACAATGGAAAAGATTGAAGGCTGATTTATACTTGTGCGACAAATGGACGCCGTAACATACACACGTGGCCTTCGCGTGGTGCGAGCATTTATACTTGTGTGTTGGTGTGTCTGCATCACTCCGCAATTTGGGCACGTTGCGCATGCGCACACATCTGCCCATGCAAGGCATCATGGTCATGGTAGTCTTTCTCAGAGTAAACAAGTTTAAAGTGAGTGTCTTTTCTCGTAAAAGCGAAATGTGTCCTCCATCATTTTGGAGGTCTGTAAAGCTTTATGGAAATCATTGCAGCCAGAGTTCCTTCCCTGCCCTTCAGTTGCCCAATGGGAAGCTATTGCAGCGTAGGAGGAAATGTGATGCTACCAGGCAGACCAATCACAGTTGTTCAGTCTGTGTTGCCGCGATGCATAGTTACATTTTGGGAGAGGTGCACGTCAGGCTACGGCGTAGGGATTCCCGTAGGCTCTGTGTAGGGTTCATGGTGATGCCGTACTTACAGTGTCGAGTTTACGCAGAAGTATAAATCAGCCTTGAGATGTGATAACGCAGGGAGGAGTATACATAAGGTGATCAGTAAGAAGATTTCAAAGAGACTAGTGAGCAGAGATTAGCATGAACAACTGTCAGAGTGGGGAAAAGAACTGAGTGTGGTGTAGAGTGCAAAGAAGGGTGATGATAATGTTGCAAGAACTTGAGGGTTTGAGCTCTAGAGAGAGGTTGGGCCGGAAGGACTTTACTCCTTCGAGTGTATAAATTTGTGTGGTGATTTTACAGAAGTGTATAAAATCCTGAGGAGCATAAATCAGGTGAATGTGTGCAGTCTTTATCCTGGGGATGGAAATCAAAAACTAGAGGGCAATAGTTTAAAGTAAGAGAAAGAAGATTTAAAAGGGACCAGAGGAGTAACTGATTCACAGAGAGAATGGTCTATATATGGACAGGCTGCCAGGGGAATTGGTTGAGGCAGGTACAATCACAACATTTAAAAAACACTTGGACATCTACATGGATAGAAAAGGTTTAAAGGGAGATGGGTTGATCACCATGTTTCTCTTTCAATTACTTTTAATGTTCTGGAGTTGCAAATCATAACTATGGTGATGAGGAAGTCTTGAATGAACACTAGATGATTACGTACCTATTAAAGTGTAGTGAGACTTTTGTGTTTAAAAAAATGCATCACATTTCTTTTTCTTCAGAAGAGAAGAAAGACACTTGAGTAAAGTAAGGCAGAAGATGGACAATTCCACAGAAGCATAAACAATGAGCACCGGGTGATAATAATAAGCAGAAATGGCTGGCTACATCAGAAAGATTGATGCATTCGATTGCACAACAGATAACTCAATTTTATATACTGAGTGAATTGAGCAATATTTTGAAGCAAATGGAACAGACAATGAAAAGCAAGTAACACACACAAAAATTGCTGGTGAACGCAGCAGGCCAGGCAGCATCTCTAGGAAGAGGTACAACTGACATTTCGGGCCGGGACCCTTCGTCAGAAGAAAGAGATAGAAGAGATTGTAAGAGATTTGAAAGTAGGAGGGGGAGGGGGAGATCTAAAATGATAGGAGAAGACAGGAGGGGAGGGATGGATCTAAGAGCTGGACAGTTGATTGGCAAAAGGGATATCAGGCTGGAGAAAGGAGAGGATGATGGGACGGGAAGCCTGTGAAGAAAGAAAAGGAGGGAGGGGAGCCCGGAGGGTAAAGAGCAGGCAAGGAGTTATGGTGAGAAGGACAGAGGGAGAAAAAAGAGAGAGAAAAAAAGAGGGGAAGCTAAAAAAAAATTTAAAAAATATTAAATAAACAAATAAGGGATGGGGTGTGAAGGGGAGGAGGAGCATTAACGGAAGTTAGAGAAGTCAATATTCATGCCATCAGGTTGGAGGCTACCCAGACGGAATATAATGTGTTCCTCCAACCTGAGTGTGGCTTCATCTTGACAGTAGAGGAGGTCGTAGATAGACATATCAGATTGAGAATGGGACGTGGAATTAAAATGTGTGGCCACTGGGAGATTTTGCTTTCTCTGGTGGACAGAGCATAGGTGTTCAGTGAAATGGCCTCCCAGCCTGTGTCGGGTCTCAGCAATACATAGAAGGCCGCACCGTTAGAACCAGACACAGTATATCGCCCCAGCCGACTCACAGGTGAAGTGTCGCCTCACCTGGAAGGACTGTCTGGGTCCCTGAATGGTGGTGAAGGAGGAAGTGTAAGGGCATGTGTAGCACTTGTTCCGCTTACAAGGATAAGTGCCGGGAGGGAGATCGGTGGGAAGGGATGGGGGGGACGAATAGAGAAGGGAGTTGCGTAGGGAGCGATTCCTGCGGAAAGATGTGCTTGGTGGTGGGATCCCACTGGAGGTGGTGGAAGTTATAGAGATTATATGTTGGACCCGGAGGGTGGTGGGGTGGTAGGTGAGGACAAGGGGAACCCTATTCCTAGTGGGGTGGTGGGAGGATGGCGTGAGAGCAGATGTGCGTGAAATGGGAGAGATACGTTTGAGGGCACAGTTGATGGTGGAGGAAAGGAAGGGCCTTTCTTTAAAAAAGGAAGACATCTCCTTCATCCTGGAATGAAAAGCCTCATCCTGAGATGCGGCGGAGACAGAGGAATTGCGAGAAGGGGCTGGCATTTTTGCAAGAGGCAGGGTGGGAAAAGGAATAGTCCAGGTAGCTGTGAGAGACCTCCCTCCGGGCTCCCCTCCCCCCTTCTGTTTCTCCCCAGGCTTCCCGTCCCATGATCCCCTCCCTTCTCAGCCTGGTATCCCTTTTGCCAATCAACTTTCCAGTTCTTAGCTCCATCCCTCCCCTCCTGTCTTCTCCTCTTGATGTATACCCTAAGTTATGTTTTATTATTATTATTATTTCTAATTTTTCTTTTTGTATTTAAACATTTTGTTGTCTTTTGCACTTTGTTTGTTTGTCCTTCCTGTCATGCGTAGATTTTCATTCTGTTTCTTCTACTTAATGTGAGTGCCAGCAAGAAAATGAATCTCAGGGTTGTACGAGGGGCGATTGATAAGTTTGTGGCCTAAGGTAGAAGGAGTCAATTTTAGAAAACCTAGCACATTTATTTTTCAACATAGTCCCCTCCTACATTTACACACTTAGTCCAGTGGTCATGGAGCATACGGATCCCTTCTTTGTAGAACAGCGTCTTGGAACTCCAGAAAGTGGTCCACAGCAGGGGTGATTGATAAATTCATGGCCTTGGGTAGAAGGTGATTAGATTTGATTAGATTATGAGGACACGCAGTCCTCTTTTATTGTCATTTAGTAATGCATGCATTAAGAAATGATACAATGTTTCTCCATTGATGAGTTATTAACTTCAAACTTTCTGTATAATCACTCAAAGTGTTGAACTGCATGTACATGTAACGAGAGCTGTATAACTCATCTCTGTCTACCTTTGGCCACAAACTTATTAATCACCCCTCATATATGATAGCATATATGTACTTTGCTAATAAATTTATTTCCAAGTTTGAACTTTGACTGTTCAGGAGATGGGGGTAGAAGACAATCCAATTTTGTGTAAAATCAATCGAATAGACTTTTGGCACATTGTCTTTCATTAACCAGTACAGTTATGTTAAAGTTGTTTAAGATGTTGGTGAGGTCTAAGATGGAGTATTGTGTGCAGATCTTGTCACCTGCCTACAGGAAATACATCAATAATATTTAAGGAGTTCAGAGAAAAATTACAATGATGTTGCTTTGACTTGAGGTAACGTTTAAGTAGGTTTGAACTTCATGAGTGCCACAACCACACATTTGGCATCACAGTAGATACGGCAATTGCACTTGTGAATATGCACGTGTCAGCTAGTTATTACTTAATTGTGATAGTATTTAACTCCATTCATTCTGTCGTAGTAGTTGTCGAGACTTGGACACGGAAATAGCCACGCTTCGTTATCTCCATTCCGCCTTGCCTGAGAAATTGCGCTGTCCAGTCAACTGACTCTGAAGACTAGTGGTATTCGTTTTATATTTAGTTGTTCTTTTTAGCCACAGTGTAGACCTTATTTTCCATTTCAGTGTTTTAATTAACGGCCCCATTTGGCCTAGCATTTATTGTTTTGTTTTCCCTTTAACACTGTTCGCATTAAAGTCTGTGAACTATAGACCCGCTCCAGTGTCTCTCACTCCGCACTTGGGCCATATCCGAACCCAGGTGACAGCAAGTCTTGACAACGCAAAGATGGGCCCAGCGGAGAGAGAGCAGCTGACCTTGGTCATGAGATTGATTGGCCAGTGATTCGTCGAGGCAACAATGTTCTGTTGGAATTCCTATGTATGAGCTCTTGTTTCTGTTTCCAGTGCAATGCAAGAATCTTGCCAACTAATAGACTCAGCAAAGTTTGAACAGTGACATTTTGACATTGGTGGCTTGAGGAGAGGCTGCCTTTATTCTGAGTGCATGTCCTGACTCTACATTCAGAGAGTCCCAAGTCTACATTCCAAGCTTCTCTAGTCTACATTGAGTTTCTCCAGTATCCATTCCAAGCTTTTCAAGTCATAAGAACGCAGATTTCCAGCTTTGTGGTCCTGTGACTCCGCTCTGCGTAGCAAATGAGCGCTTCAAGCAAGCTTATCAATTGATTCAACAAATCATTATTCAAGTCAATAGAGTAAATTCTAGTAATAATGTAAATGCTGATCCCTGGCTGCTATGCACATACACAAGTAAAGTAACCCTATCAAGAGTATTTTTAACTCCTTGATGAAAGTCATGGTATAGACTGGGAAAATTGAACTCTCATGTAGCAAATTAAACAGATCTACAGAGAACCACCTAGCTTGGCGATGAAAGAAACCTGTCTATGCTGTCTTGATCTGTAAAACTGAGAGTATATCCTAATTGCCTCTGGAAAAAATGTGAACGATGAAACACTGTGAACAAGATCTAAAAAGGTTTCCAGCAAGAAAATGAATCTCAGGGCACTCACATTAAAAGTCTGCTGCGTTGCACACGAAATGCTGGAGGAACTCAGCAGGTCAGGTAACGTCTATGCATGGGAATAAACAGTTGATGTTTCGGGCTGAGACCCTTCATCAGGACTGCAGCATTTACCCTTTATATACCTCTCATAATTTTGT
This sequence comes from Mobula birostris, assembly GCF_030028105.1. Taxonomy (NCBI): domain Eukaryota; kingdom Metazoa; phylum Chordata; class Chondrichthyes; order Myliobatiformes; family Myliobatidae; genus Mobula; species Mobula birostris. The sequence continues at coordinate 202,266 of NW_027275804.1, forward strand.
ATACCTCGGTCAAATCTCCCCTCATTCTCTTATTGTCACCCAGGTTCGGACATGGCCCAAGTGCAGAGTGAGAGACATTGAAGCAGATCGATGGTTCACAGACTTTAACGCGAACAGTGTTAAAGATAAAAGAAAACAGTAAACGCAAGGCCAAACAGGGTCATAAACTTAATGTGAGTGCCAGCAACAAAATGATTCTCAGGGTTGTATGAGGGGTGATTGATAAGTTCGTGGCCGTCTGATAGGACTAGGCAGAATAACAGCTTGAAATGGGCTTGAACTGTTGAGAATGTTGAACTCAAGATGGAAACAAACTGTGTAGGCAGAGCAAATATGAAGGCAATCGAAGGTTTATCGACCTATTGCAGCAGATGCAAGGTGAGAGGATTTTCAAGTTGGCATGGACAGGTTGGGTTGAATGGTTTGTTTCTTTGCTGTAAATCCCACGTAATCCCACATAAATCCACGGAATGCTTCCCCTAGTGAAGAAGACTCAACAAAATACCCCTTTACCTTGGACAATACTTCCATTCTTGGTAAACCACAACGGTGAAGCAAGGTGTTAATGAGAGATTTGCTTTATTCTTCTGTGAAGATGAATATGAGCATCAAAATCAAAATGTCATTCGTGCATTCATCAACCAACACACAAAAGCCTCAGGCTCAAACTTTAGCACCTTCATTATGCTGAATGAACCCTGTTAAAATATTGTCACTGCTATTTTGTTATACATGCTCAAAATCCAGCACTTTTAACATTTTCTCTCCAAGTTATTATGAATAGAATTCATTCCTTTAAAGAAGTAGAATGGATAAATCTCTTGAAAGGAAATGAACAAATTATCAAGCCAAAGCCTCAGACCATTCTAATTTCGTTCTCTTCAATAATTTTTTGGAAAAATTACAGCAGGATCATCAGTGGAGGACTTATAGTGGAAACAGTTGACAGATAATTTATCCACATTTAATGTTCTCTGAGGGTCACAGTGATGCCTCTCTTCCCGAATTGTCTCAAACCCTCAGGGCAATACATTACCATAAAATCTAGTTTCTGCTTTGCTGCTGTATGATTTTTTTTCTATTTCTCCACATACATTCTTTCAAAGGACCTCATTTTTGGATAAACACCTTACTAGAAAGTTATAGTAGGGAAACACTCAGTAGGGGACTATGAACTCTTGTCTCTGTAGCAGAGCAGAGAGAAAGAGAGGTAGAGAGATGAGCAAACACGAGGAAATCTGCGGATGCTGGAAACTCAAGCAACACACATAAAAGTTGCCAGTGAACGCAGCAGGCCAGGCAGCATCTGTAGGAAGAGGTACAGTCGACGTTTCAGGCCGAGACCTTTTGTCAGGACTAACTGAAGGAAGAGCTAGTAAGAGATATGAAGAGGGATGAGCATGCAGCAGAGAGATAAAGAGAACCCTGACAAAGTTGGTTTCATGCAATGAAATTCTGTAACAGGTTCAACTGCCCTGAGCCGTTCACTGTAGGCTAAAGTGAACTAGAGTATATCAAACTCATGCCTGGATACTAGCCTAGCAACTGCTTCATAAAACTCCAGGACAAGCTTGCCAGTGTAAATATAAGGTAAAAACAGAAATACACACAGCTTACGTAGTACATAGATACTGAAGTTTAACACTGCAAAAGGCATACCTCACTTTATACACAGCCCGTGTCGGGTAGAACCATTTAGGGAGGAAGAAGATAAGAAATAGTAGGAGAATAATGAAAACTTTGGATTGGGTGCATTCATTCTAGGATGGGTGACTCCTGTGTTGATGTCAACTTGTAATAAAGTGAAAGTTTGTGCTACAGGTAAACGCTGGACTCCACGTGAATTCTTTTTATCTACATGTGTGTAGACGATACTCTGATACATGTGATTGAAGTTGGCTCACGTTTTAGAAAATTTAGTTCAGATGGACAGGAGGAAAAACTTGCAAAGTGAAGCCTGAACCGTAGGCCTTGCCTGTAGTTGATGGATTTCAGCAGAGTTTTTTGCAAGTACTCTGAGTCTTCACTGTTGTGTCAGTGGGAATAAAGTTGCTGCTAACAGCAAGGTTTAAGAGATATTTAGATGGGAACATGATCAGGTAAGGAACTGAGGGATATGGATAATGCAATGGCAGGTTTACAATTTAAATTAACTTCATGTCTGCACTGACATTGTGAGCTGCAGGGCCTGTTCCTCTGTTCTGGTCCATCAGTGTAGAAGGTCTGGACCACAGAACATACAACTGCACAATGGCTTTGTCAACATGGCTTTGTGCGTGGTAGGTCATGTTTGACCAATCTATTGGAATTTTTGGATGAGGTTACCAGGAAAGTGGATGAAGGGAAGACAGTGGATATTGTCTACATGGACTTCAGTAAGGCCTTTCACAAGGTCCCGCATGGGAGGTTAGTTAGGAAAATTCATCCGCTAGGTATACATGGAGAGGTGGTAAATTGGATTAGACATTGGCTCAATGGAAGAAGCCAAAGAGTGGTAGTAGAGAATTGCTTCTCAGAGTGGAGGCCTGTGACTAGTGGTGTGCCACAGGGATCAGTGCTGAGCCCATTGTTATTTGTCATCTATATCAATGATCTGGATGATAATGTGGTAAATTGGATCATCAAGTTTGCTGATGATACAAAGATTGGAGGTGTAGTAGACAGTGAGGAAGGTTTTCAGAGCCTGCGGAGGGACTTGGACCAGATGGAAAAATGGGCTGAAAAATGGCAGATGGAGTTTAATACTGACAAGTGTGAGGTATTGCACGTTGGAAGGACAAACCAAGGTAGAACATACAGGGTTAATGGTAAGGCACTGAGGAGTGCAGTGGAACAGAGGGATCTGGGAATACTGATACAAAATTCCCTAAAAGTGGCGTCACAGGTAGCTAGGGTCGTAAAGAGAGCTTTTGGTACATTGGCCTTTATTAATCAAAGTATTGAGTATAAGAGCTGGAATGTTATGATGAGGTTGTATAAGGCATTGGTGAGGCCGAATCTGGAGTATTGTGTTCAGTTTTGGTCACCAAATTACAGGAAGAATATAAATAAGGTTGAAAGAGTGCAGAGAAGGTTTATAAGGATGTTGCCAGGACTTGAGAAACTCAGTTACAGAGAAAGGTTGAATAGGTTGGGACTTTATTCCCTGGAGCATAGAAGAATGAGGGGAGATTTGATAGAGGTATATAAAATTATGATGGGTATAGATAGAGTGAAGGCAAGCAGGCTTTTTCCACTGAGGCAAGGGGAGAAAAAAAACAGAGGACATGGGTTAAGGGTGAGGGGGGGAAAAGCTTAAAGGGAACATTAGCGGGGGCTTCTTCACACAGAGAGTGGTGGGAGTATGGAATGAGCTGCCAGACGAGGTGGTAAATGCGGGTTCTTTTTTAACATTTGAGAATAAATTGGACAGATACATGGATGGGAGGTGTATGGAGGGATATGGTCTGTGTGCAGGTCAGTGGGACTAGGCAGAAAATGGTTCGGCACAGCCAAGAAGGGCCAAAAGGCCTGTTTCTGTGCTGTAGTTTCTATGGTTTCTATGGTTTTCTAATACATGAGTGAATAGACCTGTCAGAAAGCTTCCAGAATTTAGAAGAAAGAGAACAGATCTCACCTAACTTACAAAGCTTTTCAGAGCTGGATGCAGAGCAGCTGCTTCCCTCAGCTAAGCCAGCCAAGACCTGGAGATACAGTTTGTGAATAAGGAGTAGACTATTCAGGACGAAAAGTTCTTCAGGCAATTCTGGGTGGCGGTGGAGGCTCTGTCATTTAACGTCCAGAGCGACACGCTCTTGGTCATTAACAGAATCAGGGGATTCATCCTGATGAAGGGTCTTGGCCCAAAGTGTTAACTGTTTAAATCAATTCCATAGATGCAGACTGACCTGTTGAGTTCCTCCAGCATTTTGTGTGCGTTGCTAGAGAGATACTGCAGAGAAATGGTGTTGAGATGGAAGTTCAGCTGTGATTTTATCACATCAGTGTATTTATTTCCTTGGACATCTGAAAAGATTCAGTTTGTCCATGAGGATTCCCTTGAGAATTTATAGAGGTGCAAAAAGAAGTAGCTTGAAGGGTTGCCTCTCATCGTGGCATAGCAGCTGTTCTGCTCTGCAGACAGGAGCAAACACATCCCAGTCCACCACAGGCTCATCACTTCCTTCCAGCTACACAGTGCATTGCATCAGGAAGCCTGACAGTGATGCTTGCTACCCTGGCCATTTCAGTTTCTCTCTTCGACCTACTGGGAGATGATCCAGGAGATAAAAGCTTGGGCATCAAGACCTTAGTTCAGCTTCTTCCCAATGTCTACCATACTTTTGAACCATTACCTCTTTCACATCCCTTCCTGGCATTGCTGCCAAGCTCGCCGATTCACAATTCTACCTCTCTTGCTTTTTCTGTTATTGTCACTTCAGCATTTCATATTGCTCTGCTCTGATTTGCACCACGCTGATGTTTTATTGTATTTATTGTTGCCGTGTATGCTGTGTACTCCATGTGAGCAAAGAATTTCATTGTGAAATTTCACTGCACCCTGGTGTATTTGACAACAAACTAATTTGAATCTGAATGGTGGTGCAGGCTCGAAGGGCCAATTTCTTAAATTCTTTTATTGATATTTATTTATTGAGATACAGTGCGGAATAGGCTCTTCCAGGCGTGCCACCCAGTAACACCCCAATTTAATCCAAGCAATTTACAATGACCAATTAACCTACTAACTGATTCGTGTTTGGACTGTGTGAGAAAAGCGGAGCATCCAGAGGAACCCACATGGTCATGGGGAGGACATTGTCGTTGTTGTTCTGTTGTTAAGTCAAGTCCGACTCTTCATGATCTCATAGACCATAGAGTTTTCATGGCAAGATACGGAAGTAGATTACCAGGCCTTTCTTCTGCACAGATACTGCTGCTGCCCAGGTTGGGACCCGGCTACAAAGCCCCTTAGAGGCAGTGGCAGGAATTGAACCCAGGACCCCCCACCCCGTACTGTAAAACGTTGTGCTAACCACTATGCTACTGTGCCACCCTATACAAAAAGCAAGTAGTAGATGTAGCAGTGTTAGGTTACAACAAGTGTAAGTTTAAGATTTAATGTCCAGAGAGGCGTGCACATAAGACACAGTGGCAGGTTGACATAAAGAGAGAATAAACTTCAAGGCTGAAGAAAATCTACAAAACAGAGCTCAAAAGCAAAAATATAAAAGGCAATAAATACTTCTGCTACATCTATATTGATGTATTCTTTTGGCATAATATTTTGGTCTGAAGCCAATCTGGAAAATTTACAAAGAAAAATAAAAACTGAAATGACAAATTTTAGAAATCATTATGTACATTCAAATGAGTTTAGACTATCACAACCTAGGACAGAAGGAGGAAGAGGAATAACAGACATTAAAAATTTACTCAACGGTCAGATAAAACTTTTAAGGATATATTTTCATCAATGAAAGCAAGACTCAGCACTCCATGTAAGCGTATACAATTCTGGTAAGAGAAGCCAGAAACAATCTAACACATTATAGAATCCTGTAGAAGTTTAACTCAATCTGATTACGGACACCGGCACAATCAAGTGACAAGCATCATTCATCAAACTCTTGCTTTAAAATACAAACTCATAAAAGACAGCATACCTTACTATAAACACAAACCTGATCCAGTTTTAGAGTCACAGTCGTACAAATTGGAGTATTGTGAGCAGTTTTGGGCCCCTTACCTGAGAAACTTGAGAGGATTCAAAGGATGCTCATGAAAATGATTCCAAGATTGAACAGCTTGTCATATGAACAGCGTTTGATGGCTCTGGGCCTGTATTTACTGCATTTCAGAAGAATGAAGGGTGACCTCATTGAAACCCATTGAATGGTGAAAGGCCTTGCTAGGGTGGACGTGGAGACGGTATTTCCTATGGTGGGAGAATCCAAGACAAGAGGACACAGCCTCAGAATAGAGGAGCATCCCATTAGGGAGTGAGGAGAAATTTCTTTAGCCAGAGAGTGGTGAATCTGTGGAATTCATTATTTAAGGCACAGGTTGATAGGACCTTTATTAGTCAGTGTATGAAGGGATACGGAGGGTGGGGGGTGGCGGGAAGGCAAGAGATTGGGGCCGAGATGAAAATGGATCAGCCGTGATGAAATGGCAGAGTCGACTCGACCAGACAAATGACATAAGTCTGCTCCTATATTTTATGGTCTTATAATCTTATAAATTATATTAAGACTGCTCCATTATTATGGATAGGAAATCTATAATAATGACCTGGATGTAATATTACAGGATAAACATGCAAGAAACATTTACATAATAGATATAGCCATTCCAAACACGCATAACTTACAGAAATCAATAAATGAAAAACATTAAATGTGTACTGAATTAAAAGAGGAAATTGAAAGATTATGGAACATGAACAAGATATACATTGTCCCAATAGTAATATCTACAACTGGTATCATCCCAAAGTCACTACACGATAGCATTACACAATTAGGGCTACTCAGTAATATCTATGTAAATCTCCAGAAAGCCGCAATATTTAACACCTCTAGAGTAGTCTGAAAGTTCCTAGCAATTGAGAAGTTAGTATGCTTGGCTATGCCCATACCTCAAATCTTACCAGACTGAGCTGAGAAAAAATAATAAATAAATAAATAATAAATATCGAGAAGATGAGGTGAAGAGTCCTTGAAAGTGAGTCCACAGGCTGTGGCACACACAAAATGCTAGAGCAACTCAGCCGGCCAGGCAGCATCTCTGGAAGAGAGTACAGTCGACATTTCAGGCTGAGACCCTTCAGCAGGACTGGAGAAAAAGAAGATTTAAAAGGTGGGGGGAGGGGAGGGAGAAGCACAAGGTGATGGGTGAAACCTGAAGGGGGAGGGGTGAAGTAAAGATTTGGGAAGTTGATTGGTGAGAGAGATACAGGACTGGAGAAGGGGGAGTCTTGTAGAAGAGAACAGAAGGCCATGGAAGAAAGAAACGGGGTGAGGAGTACCGGAGGAGGCAATGGGCAGGCAAGGAGATAAGTTGAGAGAGGGAAAAGGGGATGGGGAATGGTAAAGTGGGGGGATGGCATTACCGGAAGTTCAAGAAATTAATGTTCATGTTATCAGGTTGGAGGCTACCCAGACAGAATATGAGGGGTTGTTCCTCCAACCTGAGTGTGGCCTCATCACAATGGTGGAGGAGTCAGAATGGGAATGGAAAGTGGAATTAAAGTGGGTTGTCACTGGGAAATCCTGCTTTTTCTGACCGACATTTGTGGAAACCATAGGTTGTGGAAACAGTTCAGTAACGGGGTGAGTGATGTTGAATGAAGTTATCCTTCTGGTTCAAGAGCCTGAAGGTTAAGTGGTATACCTTTCCTGAACCTGGTGTTGAGGTTCCTGTACTTCTTCCTGATGGCAGCAGCAAGAAGAGAAAACCATGGCCATTGTGTGTTCCCTGGACAAAATATAATTATTCACTTAGACTACACCAGGAGCACCTGACCAAAACTGCAACTTCTAACATCAGGAAGTTGTACAAATACATTCAGTGACCTTTGGTCAATCCTGTCTTCCTGCTGTTCGTATGCAGCGTTCATGTTCCCTCTGTCTCCACGTGGGTTTAGTATCCTCCTTTGTCCCAATGATGTGAAGGTCTGTAGGTTAATTGGCCATGTAGATTGTCTCTGGTGTGTAGATAAGAGGTGGAATCTGGGGAGAGCTGAGGAGAATGTGCTGGGAATCAAATGGGATTAATGCAAGGTGAGTGTAAACGAATTATTGATATTCCCTCCAATTCTTTTATCATCTGTGTGGATCAATCATTGTTCTGAGCAGTAAATTTTTACACGGCCTGAAAAGTTAGTGGCACTTTCAGTGTTTTTTTTTGCATTAGGCATACTATGAATATTTTTTGAATGAAAATTGAAAAGCCACGCGCATTTGGTTTTAGTTATTAACTGAAGCACCCACACATCTTGGAGGAAATTTATGGTTTTACGGCTATTTAATTATTTATGGTGCAACTGTAACGAAAACTAATTTCCCCCAGGATCAATAAAGTATGACTATGACTATGACTAAACCGTGCAGAAGAGTCTGTTTCTATGCAGAACAACTTTCTGATTCTCTGATGAGAGAGGTGCACTACTTCTCCTCCAAGTTCATGGGAGGCTCATTTATTACAACACCACTACCTCAGAAGCATCGCTGGAGGTGAGGGCGAAGGGCCAGCATCCTGGTGAGGTTGAGACAGCATGCAAATCGGCTGCCAATCCCTCACAAATTCCTGGCTAACATTCAGTCCCTGGACAACAAGCTATGCAAACTGAGAGTCAGAATCTCCTAGCAGCGGGAAACAAAGGAATGTAACGGTTTGTGCTTCATGGACACCTGGCCGACAGAAGAGATACCGGATCATGCCAACGAGACCTTTGGGTTCTCCCTGTTCTGAGCAGACAGGTCTTAAAACCTCTCTGGTAAGGTTAGAGGAGGTGGGGTATGCTTCATGGTCAATAATGCTTGGTGCGACCCCCAGAATGTGCATGCCCTCAAATCCTTTTGTTCCCCAGATCTGAAGTACCTGGTGCTGCTGTGTAGACCTTTCTGGCTGCCTAGAGAGTTCATGGCTGTTATTATCACAGCTGTGTATATTCCGCCGCAGGTTGATACTGACCAGGCTCTCAAGGAACTGTACGAGACCATCAGCACCCTGGAGATTACACCCGGAGGCTGCTTTCGCTGTCGCTGGTGACTTTAATCGAGCGTCGCTGATTAAAGCCTCTCCAAAGTTTTGCCAACACATCCAGGTGAGCACATGGGGAGATAGTGTACTCAGCCACTGCTACTGTCCCTTCCACACACTTACAAAGTGCTCCTTCGCCTGCCATTTGGAAAGTCGGATCACTCTTCCATCTTTCTGCTGCTGAGGTACAGACAGAGGCTGATGCAAGAGGCAGCCATAGTTAAAACCATCCACTGTTGGTCCGACCAATTGGCCTCCATGCTGCAGGACTGCTTTGATGACGTCAACTGGAATGTCTTTCATGATGAGGACGTCTCCAAGTTCACAGAATGGGGTAGCAAGCTTCATCCGGAAGTGCATTGAGGACGATGTCCCCAAAAATCGGTCAGGGTCTATCCAAACCAGAGACCCTGGATCAACAATTCTGTGCGCGCTGCACTCACTTCGTGAGACAAAGCTTTTGCTGCTGGTAACCACCAGGAACTAGAAAATCCAGCTACAATCCACACAAAGTCATCAGGGCAGTGAAACAGCAATACAGCTGCCAGTCAGCGGGAATCCAGCTCCAGACTGTTCCTCAGGACGTACTCCCGAAGCCTTTTCCATGTGTGGGTATAGCCACAAGGCAGTGGAGGTTTGAGACCAGAGTTTTCCTTTCCCTAGATGAGCTGCCAACCACAGCTGATGAGACCCATCTGCCTGAAGTGACTGGTTTTAAGATGCCGGTAACCTACCTTTGCCCCTTCTCCTGTCAGTAGAAATGGTTCCACTGGGCTTAGCAGCTAAGCCGCAGGTGAAAGGCAGGAGCTGGACTTTGTTGGCAGAGGCTATTTGAGGCACACACCACTGGGAGCATTTAATGGGTCATGGGAGCTTAGCCCTGCTACCACTCCCAGCGATAACAACCTTAAGGAATCATCTTAACCTATCACCTCATTTGTTACATAGTTTGCTGACATTTTTTTTTATCAGGGAAAGGGATTCAGGTCAATACTTCCATCTCTAAGTTAGAGTACTGCAGTTCCCCTGGCTTCTCTTAGTAGGAAACTGAAGTGAGTTTTTATAGCACCTGACATGGTGCTATTCATTCCAGAGCACTTTGCAACCAGTGAAATACCATTGAACTATAGACGAGGCCCACCATTGGTTTGGGTTGCCCATGGATATTGTGTCCTAGCTGTCTACGTGATACGTAAACCAGGGCAGAATGATATGGAGAGAAAGCTATTGTCCCTGTAGCAGGCCGTCCACCCTCACGTTGCTGATGAACTGTAGATGTCATAATAATAAAAGAAACATGAGAGCAAATACGAGCAGAGTACACTCATACAAACAGCAAGATGAACGTATGAAAGCAGGTCATACATTTGTAACTCTCACTGGGGCTCGTATACAGATTTGGCTTGTTAGGTAACTCTGCTAACAGCCACAAGGCTCAGCAGTGAGAATGCCACCTTTCATAAACAATAAGGTCAGTATGATTTGGGGTTCAACCAAGCAGGAATGTGATGATGTTCTGATTAAAGAAACCTCAATTTGAGTGAATGCTGAGTAAATACTGCCCATACACAGTTATGAGTAGCCCAGATTGTACACCACATAAAATTATAAAGTTCATTTACCAATTTTTCAACTTTAACAAAGAGTTACAGAAAAAGAAAAGTAATAAAAAGGGCCCATTACTATAAGACCACAAGATATAGGAACAGAATTAAGTCATTTGGCCTATTGCAACTGCTCCACCATCTCATCATGACTGATCCAATTTTCCCCTCAGCCCCAGTCTCCTGCCTGCTCCCATATCCCTTTAACCCCTGACGAATCAAGAATTTACCAGCCTCTGCCTTAAATATATATAAAGACTTGGCCTCCACAGCTGCCTGTGCCAAAGAATTCCACAAATTCACCACTCTCTGGCTAAAGAAATTCCTCCTCGTCTCCATTCTAAAAGGATGCCCCTCTATTCTGAGGCCATACCCTCCGGTCTTAGACTCTCCCACCATAGGAAACATCCTCTCCACATCCACTCTATCAAAGCCTTTTACCATTCAATAGGTTTCAATGAGATCACCCCTCATTCTTCTGAATTCTGGTGAATACAGGCCCAGAGCCATCAAACCTTCTTCATATGACAAGCCATTCAATCCTGGAATCATTTTCATGAACCTCCTTTGAACCCTCTCCAGTTTCAGCACATCCTCTCTGAGACAAGGGGCCCAGAACTGCTCACAATACTCCAAATGAAACCTCACCAGTACCTTATAAAATCTCAACATTACATCCCTGCTTTTATATTCTAGTCCTCTTGAAACGAATGCTAGCATTGCATTTGCCTTCCCCACCACAGACTCAACCTGCAAATGAACCTTTAGGGAATCCTGCACAAGGACTCCCAAGTCTAAATGAAGCCACATTTCACAACCTCACGCTGATCTAAAAGCCAATATAATCACTTTTGCAACATTGCACTCAGTTAGTATACAATTAGGTCCCAGAATCTGAAATGTTTTACGTAGCCATTTAATCTAAACTTTATTAGTGACACGGTTAATGTATTAATGTTGCCCTGGAAACTGTGAGAGATCTCCTGCTGTTCTTTCATGACACCTATTTTGCCCAGCTGAGAGAACAGAGGAAGATCTTGATATTTTGCCTCACTTGAAGCCCATTGAAAGACTCTCTCAATACCATTCTACAATCCATTCTCTCTGGGGCACTAAGGAAAGAAAGCTGTTGACAGCACACATTATTTAAATTTTCCTGTGAAGTAATGCAATGCTGGAAGGAAATTAAGCTTTCAATGATTTAAATATATGAAGCATATTTACCCTGGTGGAACACCACTAGTCACTGGCAGCCAACCTGAAAAGGCTCCCTTTTTCCCCACTCTTAGCCTCCTGCCAATCAGCCACTGCTTTATTGATGCTAGAATCTTTCCTGCAATACCACAGGCTCGTAGTTTGTTAAGCAGCCTCATGTGTGTCACCATGTCAAAGGCCTTCTGAAAATCCAAGTTCACAACATCAAGCGATTCTCCTTTGTCTATCCTCCTTGTTATTTCTTCAACGAATTTGAACAGATTTATCAGACAAGATTTTCCCTTCAGGAAACCATGCTGACTACAGCCTATTTTATCATGTGCCTCCAAGTACCCTGAGACCTTACAGTTAAATTAGTCTAATGTGCACATAACATTGGAGCTCATACTGGAGTAGTCAGGGGTGTATCTCTTTACTCACCAGCTGGACCCACGTGCTGTGTGACAGCACCTGCCACATTCTGAACTGCCCTGGAAGACCATCTCGAATGAAATGGTTCTATCAGGAGTATTGGCCCTTCTTCCTTGGAGCCATTCATCTGCACAAAGCACTTCTTGCAACAGGGACTCTCCTTCCAGCGGTATTCTGCAGCAACTTCCCTCCTGTCCCGTTCTGCAGCTACCACCAAAAGACCTCAAACCAGACTACTGTCCTTCGGAAACTTCTTCCCCACAGCTCTCTAGAACCTTCTCTCACATCCCCACAATCCTGTTTGGCTGACACGCATTCCTACGTTGGACCACATGGGTCCTTATCTCAGCTGAAGTCAAAACACACGTTCTAGCATGGCACACTGCTTTTACAGAAAACTGCTAATATAAGCTACCTCACATCTTAACCAGGGCGTTACACGTTAGTCACAGAGTGATACAGCACAAAAGCAGGCCCTTCAGCCCATTGAGTCTGTGCTGATCATCCAGCACCCATCGACAGTCAACTCATTGTACTCTCCTGACATTCCCTTCAACTGCCCCAGTTTCTACCACCCACTTACACACTAGGAGTAATTTACAGTGGCCAGTTAACCAACCAGCTCCCGTGTCTTTGGAATATCATAGGGCACTCAGGGAAATCATGCAGTCAATAGGGGGAGCGGGCGAACTCCACACAGCCAGCACCAGAGATCAGGTTTAACTCAAGTCATCGAAGCAGTGAGACAGCTGCTCTATTACCTCCAACACCATTCTACCTCCTAGTGACATTGATGGAGAGATCACATCACATCACCACAGTGTCAGCAAATCGTGCACTTCTACCTGAGGGGGTTTTAGCTTAACACCTTTACAAGAAGGAAACAGGACATATGGAACAACTGCACACAACATGTGGACCAAAGCCAGGACCTGACTGACCATGCCATTCGCTGGATAAAATGACTAGGATGTCCAGTGACTCTCCCATGGGAAACGTACAGGAACCATCTAACTCTGGCTTTCCACCCAGTCCAGCTTAAATGACTGACAGCAACTGCAGCAGCAAACCTCTCCCAGCGGTTTTCCTGACCAGAGAACATTGATAATATTATTCATGTGTGGCCAAAGTGTTAATAATCCTTTATCACCTTCCCACTTAGGCTCTTGCGGTGTGCTGCTTTGTGTTAGAGACTTGTAATGCATTTTCAGAATTTTTACTTATTTCAATATCCCTTCAACTACTACACAGTTAACTCTGTATTACTCAGTAGCCTCTTTATTAGCTACCTCCTGTACCCAATAAAGTGGCCACTGAGTGTATGTTCATGGTCTCCTGCTGCTGTAACCCATCATCTTCAAGGTTCAAAGGGTTGTGCATTCAGAGATGCTCTTCTGCACACCACTGTTGTAACATGTGGTTATCTGAGTTACTGTCACCTCTCTGTCAGTTTGAATCAGTCTGGTCATTCCCCTCTGACCTTTTTCATTATCGAGGCACATTTGCTACAGAACTGCCGCTTACAGTTATTTTTTGTTTTTCACTCCATTCTCTGTAAATTCTACAGACTGTTGTGTGAAAATCCAAGATCAGCAGGTTTTGAGATACTTAAACCACTCTGTTTGGCACCAACAATCATTCCACAGTCAAAGTCACTTAGATCACATTTCTTTCCCCAAATCTGATGATTGGTCAGAACAACAACTGAACCTCTTGACCATGTCAACATTATTTTATGCATTGCGTTGCTGCCGCATCATTGGCTGATCAGATATTTGCATTAATGAGCAGGTGTACAGGTGTACCTAATAAAGTGGCTGCTGAGTGTTTTATATTTATCCCGGGGCCATGAGTAAAAAATAAAAATATCATACCAAATTCTGTTTAATTGCAACATCACACATATGCTGATCAACATAGGTTTTTATGACACTTGCAGTGGCATTTCTTTAGATTCAGCCCCCTGGAGCGGCAGACTTTGCATTCAGATACTTCTGCTTTCACCCATCATTTCTGAGATTTAAAGAGTTTACAAATTGCATTATAATGTTTGTAAATTAACCTCATGGAGATGCAAATATGCCTCTTCAAGGTTGGGGTCCATGCAATGAGATAGAGTGAAAACAAACTGAGCAGAAGAGAACAGTGACAGACTCTGCAGCACCAACCCCAAACATTGGAGGAACATTTCGATGACAAGATGCCACATCTTCTATCATGCTGAGTGAGTTAATTATCTCCTGTTGACTGCCATATGTTGTCATGATTTGGACGTTCAATACTTGGAGTCATCCGCCACCACTCTTTCAATTGCATGTTGGTGGTGACTTGGTCACATGATCACTTCAGTCAGAAAATAATCACTTTGCGTCTTGGTAACCCAAATTCAACACAGTAAGCGATACCATTGTCCTGCTAAAGAGCTGATGTCTGCAATAGACAAAGGGGATGCTACAATGCAGTTTTCAGTGCTTTGGGCATTACTTATGAGAAGTTTTGGATCCCTTATCTAAGAAAGATTGAGCATTAGAAAGGGTCAAGGGGAGGTTCACATGAATGGTCCCAAGAATGAAAGGGTTAATGTATGAGGAGCGTTTGATGGCCCTGAGCCTGTAATCACTGGAGCTCAGAAGAATGTGGAGATCTCATTGGAACTTACTGAATATGGAAAAGCCTAGACAGAGTGGACGTGGGAAGGATATTTCCAATAATGAGAGAGGCCAGGACTCAGGGTACAGCCTCTAAATAGGATGTCGCTTTAGAACTGAGATAAGAAAGAAGCCCTTTAGCTGAAACTGTGAAATTCATTGCCACAGGTGGTTATGGAGGCCAAGTCATTGGGTATATTTAAAATAGATGTTGATAGATTCTTGATTGTAAGGGTGTCATGGGTTACGGGTTATGGGGAGAAGGCAATAAAATGCTGTTAAGAGGGAAAATAAATCAGCCATGATAAATTGGCAGATCAGACTCAATGGGTCAAATGGCTTAATTCTGCTCCTATGTCTTATGGTCTGTTGGTCTTACTTATTCCCTAATCCAATTCCTGCAACTCAGGTTCAGTGCTGGCCTCCAGTGCAGTCTGTGTAGCATCCACATATTCTCCATGTGACCATCCTGCGGGGGGAGACAACATGAGAATGAGGATCATTAAAATATGTTTAGTGCAACCAACCACTGTACCTGTACTCCATCTCTCTCCATTCAGATAATCGTTTCCATTCCTCCTTCCAAAGTGAATGACTTCACACTGCCCTACATTAAACTCCAATTGTTAAGTTTTTTGCTCACTCACTCAAGTTATCCGTATTCCACTGCAGAGTCGAATGTCCTCATTATAACGTCTCTTTCCACCTATTTTCCTCTAATCAGCAAACGTGGGCACAACACTCTACCCTTTACTCCAGGTCACTAATATAATTAGGAGTCGATGACCTTCAGTACTCACATCATTCCAACCTGAAAAAGATACATTTATTCCAGCTCCAATATCAGGTTACCCCACCATCCAGGCCATGCTTCCTTCTTGCTGCTTCCATCAGGAAGGAGGTAGCGAAGTCTCAGGGCCCTCAACACCAGGGTCAGGAGCAGTCAAAGACTTACCCACCTACCACTGAGCATATCCACAAGGAGCTCTGCCTGGAGAAAGCAGCATCCATCATCAAGGACCCCCACCATCCAAACCATGCTTGCTTCTTGCTACTACCATCAGAGTAAATCAGTGATGGTCAGTGATTAATCCTTCATGAACTTCACTACTTTCATCATTCCAACTTGAAAAAGATACATTTATTCCAACTTCATCAGGTACCGCCAGCACCAGGTTCAGGAACGGTTATTACCCACCAACCATCAGGCTCCTGAACCAGTTTGGATAACTTCACTCACCTTAACGCTGAACTGATTCCACAATGTATGGACTCACTTTCAAGGACTCTATAACTCATCTTCTCAGTATTATACAAGGGGTGATTGATAAGTTCATGGCCTAAGGTAGAAGGAGTCAATTTTAGGAAACCTAGCATATACTATTTTTCAACATAGTCCCCTCCTACACTTACACACTTAGTCCAGTGGTCATGGAGCATACGGATCTTGGACTTCCAGAAAGTGTCCACAGCAGGGGTGATTGATAAGTTCGTGGCCTAAGGTAGAAGGAGATGAGTTAAACAACAGGAATTCTGCAGATGCTGGAAATTCAAGCAACACACATCAAAGTTGCTGGTGAACGCAGCAGGCCAGGCAGCATCTGTAGGAAGAGGTGCAGTCGACGTTTCAGGCCGAGACCCTTCGTCAGGACTAACTGAAGGAAGAGTGAGGAAGGGATTTGAAAGTTGGAGGGGGAGGGGGAGATCCAAAATGATAGGAGAAAACAGGAGGGGGAGGGATGGAGCCAAGAGCTGGACAGGTGATTGGCAAAAGGGGATGCGAGAGGATCATGGGACAGGAGGTCCGGGAAGAAAGACGGTGGGGGGGGGGGACCCAGAGGATGGGCAAGAGGTATATTCAGAGGGACAGAGGGAGAAAAAGGAGAGTGAGAGAAAGAATGTGTGCATAAAAATAAGTAACAGATGGGGTACGAGGGGGAGGTGGGGCCTAGCGGAAGTTAGAGAAGTCGATGTTCATGCCAACAGGTTGGAGGCTACCCAGACGGAATAGAAGGTGTTGTTCCTCCAATCTGAGTGTGGCTTCATCTTTACAGTAGAGGAGGCCGTGGATAGACATGTCAGAATGGGAATGGGATGTGGAATTACAATGTGTGGCCACTGGGAGATCCTGTTTTCTCTGGCGGACAGAGCGTAGATGTTCAGCAAAGCGGTCTCCCAGTCTGCGTCGGGTCTCGTCAATATTTAAAAGGCCACATCGGGAGCACCGGATGCAGTATATCACCCCAGTCGACTCACAGGTGAAGTGTTGCCTCACCTGGAAGGACTGTTTGGGGCCCTGAACGGTTTTAAGGGAGGAAGTGTAAGGGCATGTGTAGCACTTGTTCTGCTTACATGGATAAGTGCCAGGAGGGAGATCAGTGGGGAGGGATGGGGGGGACAAATGGACAAGGGAGTTGTGTAGGGAGCGATCCCTGCGGAATGCAGAGAGGGGAGGGAGGGAAAGATGTGCTTAGTGGTGGGATCCCGTTGGAGGTGGCGGAAGTTACGGAGAATAATATGTTGGACCCGGAGGCTGGTGGGGTGGTAGGTGAGGACCAGGGGAACCCTATTCCTAGTGGGGTGGCGGGAGGATGGAGTGAGAGCAGATGTACATGAAATGGGGGAGATGCGTTTAAGAGCAGATAGTGGAGGAAGGGAAGCCCCTTTCTTTAAAAAAGGAGGACATCTCCCTCGTCCTGGAATGAAAAGCCTCATCCTGAGAGCAGATGCGGTGGAGACGGAGGAATTGCAAGAAGGGGATGGTGTTTTTGCAAGAGACAGGGTGAGAAGAGGAATAGTCCAGATATCCAGGAGATGAGTTATATGGCTCTTGTTACATGCACGTGCAGTTCAGTGCTTTGAGTAATTATGCAGAAAGTTTGAAGTTAATAACTCATCTCCTTCTACCTTAGGCCACGAACTTATCAATCACCCCTGTTGTGGACACTTTCTGGAAGTCCAAGATCCGTATGCTCCATGACCACTGGACTAAGTGTATAAATGTAGGAGGGGACTATGTTGAAAAATAAATGTGCTAGATTTTCTAAAATTGACTCCTTCTACCTTAGGCCATGAACTTATCAATCACCCCTGGTAGAGTCACAGAGAAGTACAGCACAGAAACAGGGCCTTTGGCCTATCTACACCATGCCGAAATCATTTAAACTGCCTACTCTCATTAACCTGCATTGGGAACATAGCCCTCCATATCTCCACTATACATAAACCCATTCAAACATCTCTTAAATGTTGAAATTGAGATCATATGTACCACTTCTGCTGATAGCTCATTCCACATTCTCACAACCCTCTGAGTGAAGAAGTTTCCCTCGTGAACCCCTTAAACTTTCTACCTTTCACCATTAAGCCCTGACCTCTGGTTCTAGTCCCACCTAACCTCAGTGGAAAAAGCTTCCTTGCATTTTACCTAACTATACCCCTCATAATTTTGCATACCTCTATCAAATCTCCCCTCAATCTTCTATGTTCTAAAGAATACAGTCCTAACCTATTCTTTCCCTCTAATCAGGTCCTCCAGACACGGTAACATCCTAGTGAATTTTCTCTACACTCTTTAAACCCTGTTTACACCTTTCCTGTAAGTGGTGACCAAATCTGCACACATACTCCAAATTAGGCCTTACCAACGTCTCATACAACTTCATCATAACATCCCAACACTTGCAGCACACAAAATGCTGAAGAAACTCAGCAGGCCAGGCAGCGCCTACAGGAAAGAGGGCAGTCGAGACCCTTCAGCAGGACTGGAGAAAAAAAAATGAGGAGTAGAGTTAAAAGGTGGGTGAGCGGAGACAGAAACACAAGGTGATAGGTAAAACTGGGAGGGGGAGGGATGAAGTAAAGAGCTGGGAAGTTGATTGGTGAAGGAGATACAGGGCTGGAGAAGGGGGAATCTGATAGGAGAGGACAGAAGGCCATGAAAGAAGGAAAAGAAAGGTGATGGGCAGGCAAGGAGATAAGGTGAGAGCGGGGAAAGGGGATGGGGAATGGTGAAGGGGAGTAGGGTATTACCGCAATTTTGAGAAATCAGTGTTCATGCCATCAGGTTGGAGGCTACCCAGACAGAATATAAAGTGTTGGTCTTTCAGCCTGAGTGTGGCCTCTTCAGGACAGTGGAAGAGGCCATGGATAGACATATCGGAATGGGAATGGGAAGCAGAATTAAAATGGGAGGTTTCTGGATGATTCCATTTCTTCTGGCAGGTGGAGCGTAGGTGCTCAGCGAAGCAGTCTCCCAGTCTACGTTGGGTCTCACCGATATACTGGAGGTCACACTGGGAGCACCAGACACAGTATATGACCCCAACAGACTCACAGGTGAAGTGTCACCTCACCTGGAAGGACTGTTTGGGGCCCTGAATGGTAGTGAGGGAGGTGGTGTAGGGGCAGGTGTAGTACTTGTTCCGCTTGCATGGATAAGTGCCAGGAGGGAAATCAGTGGGGAGGGACAAGTGGAGAAGGAAGTCGCGTGGGGAGTGATCCCTGCTGAAAGCAGAAAGTAGGGAGGGTGATGGTGGGAGGGAAAGATGTGCTTGTAGGTGGGATCCCATTGGAGGTGGCGGAAGTTTCAGAGAATTATGTGCTAGACGCAGAGGCTGGTGGGGTGGTAGGTGAGGACAAGAAGAACTCTATCTATAGTAGAGTGGCAGGAGGATGGGGAGAGAGCAGACATGTGTGAAACAGAAGAGATACGGTTGAGGGCAGCATTGATAGTGGAGGAAGCGAAGCCCCTTTCTTTATAAAAGGAAAACATCTCCTTCATTCTGCAACACTTGCACTCAATACTTTGATTTATGAAGACCAATGTGTTACAAGCTTTCTTTATGGCCCTATCTATCTGTGACACCACTTTCCATGAATTATGTACCTGTATTTCCAGATCCCTTTCTTCTACTATACTCCTTAGTACCCTACCATTCACTGTTTAAGACCTACCCTGGTTTGTCTTACCAAACTGCAAAACCTCACACTTAGCTGCATTAAATTTCATCTGACATTTCTCATCCCATTTTTCCAGCTGATGCAGATCCCTCTACAAACCATGACGGCCTTCCTTTCTCTCCACTACACCCCCAATCTTTGTGGCATCTACAAACATGCTGATCCAGTTCACCACAGTACCATCCAGATCATTGATACAGATGACAAACAACAAAGGACCCAGCATTGATCTCTGCGGCACTCCACTAGTCACAGGCCTCCAGTCAGAAAGGCAACCATCTACTACCACTCTCTGGCTTCTTCCACAAAGCCAATGTCTAATCCAATTTACTACCTCATCCTAAATGCCAAGCGACTGAACCTCCCATGTGGGACCTTGTCAAATGCCTTACTAAAGTCCATTTAGATAACATCCACTGCCTTGTCTTCATCCACTTTCCTGGTAACTTCCTCAGAAAACTTTATAACATTGGTTAGACATGACCTGCCACGCATAAAGCCATACAGACTGTTCTTAATCAGTCCCTGTCTATCCAAATACTCATATATCCAGTCCCTTAGAATACCTTCCAATAACTTTCCCACAATTGATGTCAGACTCAACAGCCTATAATTTCCTGGTTTCTGTTTAGAGCTTTTTAAACATGCCAACAACATTGGCGATCCTCCAATGCTCTGGTACCTCTCCTGTTGCTAAGGATGATTTAAATATCTCTGCTAGGGCCCTGGCAATTTCTGCATTTGCCTCCCGTAGGGTCCGAAGGAACATCTTGTCAGGCCCTGGGGATTTATCCACCCTGATTTGCCTCAGGGTAGTAAACACCTCCTCCTCTGTAATCTGTACAGGGTCCATGCCAGTTTGCCTCACTTTTATAGACTCTGTATCCATCTTCCAAGTAAATACAGGTGCAATTAATGCATTTAAGATCTCCCCCATATGTTTTGGCTCCATATATGAATTCACATTCTGGTCTTAATCTGGAGGACCAACTTTGTCCCTTAGGGTTCTCCTTCACCTTGTCTGCTTGAGCAATTTTATGCCTCCTTTTAGTCTTCCTGATTTCTTTCTTAAATGTTCTCTTGCATTTCTTATACTCCATAAGCACCTCATTTGTTCCTACCTGCCTATACCTACTATCTACTTCCTTCTTTCTCTTAACCAAGGCCTCAATATCTCTTGAAAACCATGGTTCTCTACACTTGTTAACTTTGCTTGTTATTCTGACAGGCACATACAAGCTTTGTACTCTCGATTTGAAGGTCTCCCACTTAACAACTGCACCTTTGCCAGAAAACAGCTTGTCCCAGTCCGCACTTGCCAAATCGTTTCTGATACCATCAAAACTGACCTGTCTCCCGTTTAGAATCTCAACCTGCAGACCAGACCTATCTCTTTGCATATTTATTTTGAAATTAATGGCATTATGATCACTGGATGCAAAGTGTTCCCCTACACAAACTCCTGTCACCTGCCCTGTCTCATTCCCTAATAGCAGATCCAGTATCATGTACTTCCTAGTCAGGACTTCTATACACTGATGAAGGAAACCTTCCTGATCATATTTGACAATCTCTATCTCATCAAGTCCATATACAGTATGGGAGTCCCAGTCAATGTGTGGAAAGTTAAAATCACCTACTATAACAGCCTTATGTTTCTTGCCACGGTCAAGTTTGTTCCTCTAAATTCCTAGGACAGTCAGGTGATCTGTAATATAGCCCTAATAACATGCTCATACCTTTCTTATTCCCATAAGGTCTCACTGGTCAATTTCTCCAGTCTGTCCTAACTGAGCACTGCTGTGAATTTTTCCCTGACTAGTAACGCCACCCTTCCTTCTTTAATCCCTCTCGCTCCATCACGTTAAAAACAGCAGAATATTGAGCTGCCAGTCCTGCCTCTCTTGCAACCAAGTCTCACGAATAGCTCCAGAAGTTGATCCATGCCCTGAACTCATCCGCCTTTCCTAGGCTACTTCTTGCAATGAAATACACGCAGCTCAGAACACTAGTCACACCATGCTCAAGCTTTCGATTCCTGACTTTATCTGAGGTCTTAACAACATCTGTCTCCACAACCTCTACACTATCTGGTCTGGCACTCTAGTTCCCAACCCCCTACAACTCTAGTTTAAACTTCATGTGCAGCACCAACAAACATTCCCACTATTAGTCCTCCTCCAGTTCAGGTGCAAACTGTCCCTTCTGTACAGGTTCCATCTTCTCTGGAAGAGAGCCCAATATCCAAAAATCTTATGCCCTCTCTCCTACACCAGCTCCTTAACCGCATGTTAGACTGTATAATCTTCCTAGTTCTAGCCTCACTAGCATGTGACATGGGTAGCAATCCTGAGATCACAATCATGGATGTCCTGCCCTTTAATTTAGCACCTGAACTCCCCCTGCAGAACCTCACACTCATCCTACTCATGACATTGGCACCTACAGTACATGAATCATGACCTCTGGCATTTCAACCCACCTCCCACTTAATAATACTGAGGACTCGATCTGAGATGTTCTGGGCTCTGTCACCCAGGAGGCGACATACCATCTGGGAATCTCGTTCTCCTCCACAGAACCTCCTGTCCATTCCCTTAATTAATAAATCCCTATCATCACAGCGTGCCTCTTCTCCTCCTTTCCCTTTTGAGTCACAGAGCCAGACTCAGTGCCAGAAACCCGACCACTGTGGCTTCCCTCTGCTAGGTCACCTCCCGCCCGCCGACAGTATCCAACCTTTTGTTGAGGGGAATGACCACAGGGTACTCTGCACTGGCTCCATAACTCCTTTTCCCTTCCTGACTATCACCCGGTTTCCTATGTCTGCACCTTGAGTGTAACTACCGCTCTATATGTCCTGTCTATCACCCCCTCAGTCTCCCGAATGATCCAGAGGTCATCCAGTTCCAGCTCCAACTCCTTAACCCAGTTCGTTGGAAGATGCAGCTGGATGCACTTCTCGCAGCTATAGTCGTCAGGGACACTGGAGGTCTCCTAGCTTCCCCACATCCTGCAAGCAGAGCATTCCACTATCCTGCCTGACATCTTTACTGCAGTAGCTGAGCAGAAAGAAAGAAAGGAAGGAGAAAAAAAAGCTTAACCTAGAGCTTTTCTTCCCTTCACTTTCTCCAACTGAAGCCTCGAAGAGCTTCAGGATCACCAGCCTGACTCTGTCCCATCAGACGGTGGCTGCTGCACTTGCGGCTGCCTTCCCTTCATTTGCGCTCGCTCATCAGTCGCCAAGTGGGTAGGTCATTGGTCAAAGCTTCATTATGCTGCTGTGGCTGGCCAATGCCTTCTTCTACTTGGGCAGTGGACCTGAGTAAAATACCTTCCTCTCAAACCTCTTCCTTTATTTATTATCTTTATTTATTCATTTCTTTGTTTGTTTATTTGTTTATTGTTATTATTTGTTGGAGTTTTTGTAATTGCACAGCTGTCTTTTTTTTGCACATTGTATTTTTTTGTCAGAGACAAGAGAAAATTTGCAGATGCTGGATTTAGTCCTGCCAAAGGGTTTCAGCCCGAAACATTGACTGTTTACTCTTTTCCATAAATGCTGCCTAGCCTGTTGAGTTCCTCCAGCATTTTGTGTGTGTTGCTCTGTTTTTTTTTGTCAGTCTGTTTTTATGTAACCTTCCATTGATTTTATGGTCTTTCTTTGTTTTACTGTGAATGCCCACAGGAATATGAATCTCAGAGTAGTATATGGTATCATACAGTATGCGAACTTTGACAATAAATTAACTTTGAACATTGAACTTCCTATTCTAATTCTGCCCGCTGGTTTTTATTGCCTATTCTCAATCTCCTGAACAAAATGTAATGCAGGGGTTTCCACAGCATCACACCTAGCTTACAAAAATCGGACCTTACACAATTTTCACACACATATTTACAGCATTTTAAAAAAAACAGTAATAATAAGATTAATAATAAAATCTTTTATGGTATTCATTAATAATTAGGTACAGTATATATTCCATTAGTTTAATTATGGGTTGAGTTCAGATGAGTAGCTCGTCCTCATTGGGAGACCAGCGGTGGAGAGGGTCAGCAATTTTAATTTTCTCGTTATTATCAATTCTGTCCTAGACCCAGCATTTAAATGCCATTATGAAGGAAGCACGACAGTGCCTCTACTTTCTCAGAAGTCTTCAAATGTTTGGCATGTCATCTAAAACTTTGACAAACTTCTATAGGTGTGCAGTGAGAGTATATTGACTGCTTCTATTATGGCCTGCTACAGAAACACCAATGCCCTTGAATGGAAAAGCAACATAAAGTAATGGATACAGCCCAGTCCATCACGGCTAAAGCCCTCCCCACCATTGAGCACATTTACACAGAGCACTATTGCAGGAAAGTAGCATCCATCATCAGGGACCCCCACCATCCACATCTTGCTCTCTTCTTCCTGCTGCCATCAGAAAGAAGGTACAGAAGCCTCAGGATGCAGACCACCAGATTCAGAGACAGTTATTGCCCCTCACTCATCAGGCTCTTGAACCAGAGTGGATAACTTCACTTGCCATATCACCGAACTGTTCCCACAACCAATGGACTCACTCCCAAGAATTCCTCATCTCATATTCCCAATATTTAATGCCTATTTGTTTATTATTATGATTGTCATTATTTCTTTTTTCTCTTTCCTTTTGTATTTACATAGTTTGTTGTCTTCTGCACGCTGGCTGTTCACCCTGTTGGGTGCATTCTTTCATTGATTCCATCCTGTTTCTTGCATTTATTGTGAATGCCCGCAGAAAAATGAATCTCAGGGTTGTATCTGGTGACATAGATGTACTTTGACCTTCGAACTTTGGCATTAAAGATTCATTGCAAGTGTATGCAGTGTAATACAGAACGGGTAGCTTTCGAAAACTGATGTTTTGACTTACAAAGAAATAAGCTTAAGGAGAGTTGTCAGGAATAGAAAGCAAACAGTCTGCAGGGGGATCCCAGAGGGTCGAGCAGTATCTGTGGGGGGAAGAGAATGGTCAACGCATCAGGTTGAAGCTCTGCAGGCAGACTGTTCCTACCGTCTTTCTCCAATTCATCCATACTTATCCAGCAGATTGCTAATTCTGTCCATGTTTATTATTTCCAGAAGATATTTCACCACTTGAGTTTGAACTGACTTCTTCTTCTTCAGCCTCATCATCCCTGCTGGGGCATAGGCCACTGTCAGTAGCTCGCCAAAGTTAAGCCCCATCATTCCTACAGGGGCATAGGTCACTAACAGCAGCCAGCCAGAGTTAAGCCCCATCACTCCTACAGGGGAATAAGTGCTGACAACAGCTCACCAGGGTTAAGCCCCATCACCCCTAATGGAGCACAGCTCACCGACAGCAGCTTGCGACAGTCCTCAGTCATGGGCCAAAGGTTATTGGCCCTGTGGCTTTCCTTTTCACTACACGACTTCGTATGTCGTCTCGGCAAAGATGCTTCCTCTCCCAGGGATGAGGTCTTTGGAACTGCTGTTGGTGCTTCTTTATCTCTAGAGTGTTATGGGATGGGGTTGCTAACACTGTTCCCTCTAAGCTGCGCGGGTGCATGGCCGCGCAGTAACTGAAAGGTTCCTGTGCACACAACATTTATTGCTGCACAAATGGAATTTTTTTTTACAGTTAAGCATTTAAAGTGTTGCACAGTTTTCAGGCCGTGTAAAAATTTCCTGCTCAGAGCAATGGTTAGCCCATGCAGCTGTAGAAAACACTGGAGGGAGCGTTGACTGTTACCCCATACCCAACCCTCCTCCTTATGCAGCTGGGTTTGGGACTGTCCATAGCAGAGTTTTCAAACTGACTTAACCTTTTATAATCAAGGGTACAATTTTCCAGTCCTCGGGTTTCACAATTGAACTGGCTGATGTTTCTAAATAACATGTCTCCTTTGTTGTTCACCCTGCTCTTTGAAAAATTTCTGCAGTCACCCATTAAGATCCTTAATCTGGTAACAGGGAGGTAACATTCCTGCCGGAATCATGTCTGTAACCATAGACACAGCTGTCTACTCCTCTAACTAGAGAATTCTCTGTAACTACTGTCCTCGATCTTTCTCCTGCCTCCCAGTGAAGTTCAACCCTTTCCCCCATCGGTACTCAGAACTGAAGACACCTTAGAAATACTCTCAAAGGTTTCCTCCATTTTCCACCCACTTCCCACTAACATGGTCACTTGTGAATTGTTCCTAGTGGAAGACTCTGAGGGCAGCTCTTAGGAATGAAATGGGTTAGAGTGGGGTTAGTCTGAATGAGTGGTGGATAATAGGCTCAAAGAGACTAATCCCATCCTGGACCTCCCTATGACTCAAACAGAATAATCCCATCCTGAACCTCCCTGTGACTCAAACAGAATAATCCCAACCTGGACCTCCCTGTGACTCAAACAGACTAATCCCATCCTGGACCTCCCCGTGACTCAAACAGACTAATCCCATCCTGGACCTCCCCGTGACTCAAACAGACTAATCCCAACCTGGACCTCCCTGTGACTCAAACAGACTAATCCCATCCTGGACCTCCCTGTGACTCAAACAGACTAATCCCAACCTGGACCTCCCTGTGACTCAAACAGACTAATCCCATCCTAGACCTCCCTGTGACTCAAACAGAATAATCCCAACCTGGACCTCCCTGTGACTCAAACAGACTAATCCCATCCTGGACCTCCTTGTGACTCAAACAGACTAATCCCAACCTGGACCTCCCTGTGACTCAAACAGACTAATCCCAACCTGGACCTCCCTGTGACTCAAACAGACTAATCCCAACCTGGACCTCCCTGTGACTCAAACAGACTAATCCCAACCTGGACCTCCCTATGACACAACCTATCTGCCCTCTTTTTATCTGTTGGTGGTCACACATGCCCTCTCTGCCTGCCGAGAGAAGCTGTGATCTATTTACAGGAGGATGTCAAGTATTAATTACTTGGCCTTTGCAGGATAAGTAACAGAGTGTGCAGTCGTTCTGTCTCACCAGAGAGATCGCACAAAAATCACCAATCCGCTTCTTATTTTTGTGGTAACAGCATCAACAAGATTCATCTATTCATTCAGCATTCACCTATTCACACTGAAGGCCTGTTCAGGCTGCAGAAGAAAATTAAGTAGCCATTTTACCGATCACATTACCCAATTATAGGAACAAAATGATAGATATTCACTTGCCACAGGGAACCTTCCAATTCTCTTAATCTCCAATCATCATTTACACTGTACTGCAGCTGCAAAACAAATGGTATAATACAGTGATAACCAATCTGATGCTGATTCCGATTCCTCTCACTACAATATTTCACTTGAGTTTTTTTTAAACTCAGGTTGATGGAGCTGTGAAATTTACACACGTAGACACTTAGCAAAATAATCATGGACAATTTTGACGGAAGCGAGCAATCTCCCTTGTTCAATATTTTCAAACAGTGACTCTGTTCATTAGAACAAAGTCCAAAGTTCATAAGTAAATTTATTATCAAAGTACATAGATGTCACCCTATACAACCCTGAGGTTTGTTTTCTTGCGGGCATACTTAGCAAATCCAAGAACCATAACCAATGAAGGTCCGCACACACAGGATGAATTAATGTACAATGGGGAGAAAACCAACAACAAACTGTCCAAATACAAAAGAGAGAATTAATAATAATAATAATAATATTAATAATAAATAAACAATAAATATTGAGATGAAGAGTGCTATGAATGAGCCTATAGGTTGTGGGAACAGTTCAGTAATGGGGCGTGGAGTGAAGTTATCCCCACTGTTTCAAGAACCTATTGTTTGAGGGGTAATAAGTGTTCTTGAACCTGGTGGTGAGGGTCCTGAGGCTCCTGTACCTCCTTCCCGATGGCAGCAGCGAGAAGAGAGCATGCCCTGATGGTGGATACTACTTTCCTACAACTTCACTCCATATAGATGTGCTCAGTGGAGGGGAGGGCTATATCCTTGGTGGACTGGGCAATATCACTACTTTTTACAGGATTTTCCATTCAAATGTATTGGTGTTTCCATACCAGGCTGTGATGTAACCTGCTCTCTACCACACATCCATAGAAGTTTGTCAAAGTAATAGATGCCATGTCAAATTTTCGCAAACTTCTAAGGAAGTAGAGGCACTGCCGTGCTTTCTTCATAATTGCACCGACATGCTGGGCCCAGGATGGTGAGTACAGGAACCCAGGAAAGACCCTCTGAAATAAGACCAAGGAATTTTGACTCTCTCCACCGCTGATCGCCCAGATAAGGGCTGGCTCATAGCCCTCTGGTTTCCTCCTTGTAAAGTCAATAATCAGCTCCTTTCTCTTGCTGAAATTAAGTGAAAGGTTACTGTCCTGGCACCACTCAGCCAGATTTCAATCTCCCTCCTATATTCTGATTCATCACCAGAATGTACAAGCACCTTAGAGAGAGCAGTGGAAATTGAACCCGGTTCACTGGCACTGTTAACCATTACCCTACAGTGCCAGTTGAAATGGCCTCACTCTTATCCTGAGATTGTTACCTCTGGTTCTAAGTTTTCTGAGCACAGGAGTCTAAGATATTTGTAAGGTTCAATGAGATCTTCTCTGATGCTCGCCATCCATGAAGCCAGTCTGGTAAATCTTTGCTGCTCTCTCTCTGTAGCCATGTGTAGCCTCATAGGTTAGGGCAGTAAAAGTTGTACTTAACATTCGTAAAGCTCTCATATCATTGCGTAACAATGACCAACATACCATTTTCTTCAAGGGCCCCCACCACCCGAGTCATGCCCTCTTCTCATTGTTGCCATCAGGAAAGAGATACAGGGGTCTCAGGGCTCACACTACCAGGTTCAGGAACAGTTATTGCCCTCAGCCAACAGGGTCTTGAACAAGAGGGTATAACTTCACTCAACTTCACTTGCCCCATCACTGAACTGTTCCCACAACCGATGAGCTCACCTTCAAGGACTTTTCATCTCATGTGCTCGATATCTAAAATCTATTGGTACTAGTCGGCAGACTCTGGTTGCAAGTGCAGTTCCCCTTTAAGAAAGTGAAAGTAGAGTTGGTGCACTGGTTTACAGGTATGGTTAAAACACAAACGCTTTAAATCCCCACTTCTGACAATCCTGCTGGTGAATAGACAGTCTCTGGAAAATAAAATTGAAGATATCAGGACAAAGTTGCAGTACCAGAGGGACATCAGAGACTGCTGTATACTTTGCTTCACAGAAATGTGGCTCACCACTGCCACATTTCAGATTTCAGATGCAGCACTGCAAACTGATGGCTTCACCATTCTCCACAAAGACAGGCAACTCAGTCTTCTAAAGCTCGCGGAGGTTGAGTATGTTTTATGATTAATTCAACATGGTGCACATATGTAGTGGTTCTGTCTCAATCCTGCTCAACTGACCTGGAACATCTAATGGTCAAATGTCATCCATTTTATCTGCCAAGGAACTTTTCTGCCATCATCCTGGTAGTGGTGTACATTCCACCCAGGCCAATGTCAGGCAGACACTGGATTTTCTGAGCACTGTAATCAGCAGGGATGAAACTGCACACCCTGATGCTTTCTCTATCATTGCAGGGATTTCAACTAGACCAGCTTGACGAAGTCTTTGATATTCTATCATCTGTGGGACCAGAGGAGCCAACACATTTCTAAGTCCAAAATTCAAAGTAAATTTATTATCGAGGTATATATATGTCACCGTATACAACCCTGTGATTTATTTTCTTGCAGGCATACCCAATAAATCCATAACAGAATCATAACCATAATGGAATCAAGAAAGACCACTCCAACTTGGGCATTCAACTCGTGTACAAAAGACAACAAAGTGTGCAATTATAAAAAAGTAAGAAATAATAATAATCAATAAATATGAATATTGAGAACATGAGATGAAAAATCCCTGAAAGTGAGCCCATAAGTTGTGGGAACAGATCAGTGATGGGACAAGTGAAGTTATATGAAGTTACCCCCTTTGGTTCAAGAGCTATATGGTTGAGAGATAATAACTGTTCCTGAACCTATTGGTGAGAGTCCTGAGGCTCCTGTACCTTCTCCCTGATGGCAGCAGTGAGAAGACAGCATGGTCCGGGTGGTGAGGATCCCCAATGATGGATGCACTTGACCACTGTTGTATGACAAGCAAGAATGCTTATCATGCCATCTCACACCCGTACTTTGGAAAGTCCAATCACCTAGCTATACCTCTACTTCCAGCACAACGGCAGAAACTTGAGACCACAGCACCAGTGGTGAGCACCAAGAAGGTATGGTCAAGGGAGATGGAGAAGTGCTTACAGGACTGCTTTGAATTGGTTGAATGGACAGTATTCAAGGATTCATCTTCGAATTGAAATGAATACGCCACAATTATCGCTGACCTCATCGAGACCTGTGTGGATGAGTGTATGCCTTCAAGAACAAGCTGGACATACCCAGACCAGAAGCCATGGATGAACCGGGAGATTCATAGTCAGCTGAGGGCTAGAATGGCATTTAAGAGCAGTGATCCAGAATTATACAAGAAGTCCAAGTACGACCTATGGAAGGTTATCTTAAGAGCGAAAAAGAAAACAATTTCAATTGATTGTGTAGCTGGCAGGGCTCTGAAAACCCATGCCAACCAACTGGTGGGAATATAAAAGGACATCTTCAATCTCTCACTGTTGCTGTTGGAGGTTCCCACCAGCTTCAAAGGGCCCAAGAAGAACAGGTTGAGCTGCCTTAATGACTATTACCCAGTGTGTCCTCACACCTACTGTGATGAAGAGCTTTGAAAAACTCCTCATGACTAGAGCCAGCTCCTGCCTAAGCAATGACTAGGACCCTCTGCAATTTGCCTTTCACCACAATAGGTCAACAGTGGGTGCAATCTCCACTTGGCCTTGGATCACCCAGACAGTAGAAATATCTGCATCAGTCTGCTGTTTATTGACTATAGCTCAGCGTTCAACACCATCATGCCCTCAGTACTAATCAACAATCTCAAGAGCTTGTGCCTCTAAATACCTTTCTGCAGCTGGATCCATGACTTCCTCATCGGGAGTCCACAGTCCATGCAGGTTGGAGATAGCATCTCCTCTTCGCTGACAATGCTCACTGGCACACCTCAAGGATGCACGCTTAGCCCACTGCTCTATTCTCTATACCCATGACTGTGTGACTAGGCACAGCTCAAACAGCTTGTATAAATTTGCCAGTGGCACAGCTATTGTTGGCAGAATTTCAGATGTGACGTGGAGGCATACAGAAGGGAGACGGATCATTTGGTTGTATGATGTCGCAACAACAACCTTGCACTCAATGCTAGTAAGGCTAAGGAATTGATGGTGGACTTTAGGAAAGGAAAGTTGAGGGAAGACACACCAGTCCTCAAAGAGGAATCAGCAGTGGAAAGAGTGAGTGGTTTTGAGTTCCTGAGTGACAACAAAGCTGAAGATCTATCCTGGGCTCAACTATTGATGCAACTACAAAGAAGGCACAATAGCAGCTGTATTTCATTAGGAGTTTGGGGAGACTTTTACTATGACAATCATAAATTTCTACAGATGTTCCATGAAAAGCATTCTAGCTGGTTGTATCACTGTCTGCACTGTCTGGTTTGGAGGGGCCACTGCACAGGATTGGACAAAGTTGCAGAAAGTTGTAAACTCAGCCAGGTCTATCTCGGGCATTAGGCTTCCCAGCGTCAAGGTCATCCACAAAACGGTGGCACCCATCACCCAGGACATGTCCTCTTCTCATTGCTACCATCAAGCAGGAGCTACAGCATCCTGAAGACACACAATGTTTCAGGAACAACTTCTTCCCTAATTCTAAACAAGAAAAAATCTGCAGGTGCTGGAAATCCGAGCAACACACACAAAATGCTGGAGGAACCCTGCAGGCTAGGCAACATCTATGAAAAATAGTACAGTTGATGTTTCAGATCAAAAGCCTTCAGGGTCCAGCTGAAGGGTTTTGGCCCAGAATGTTGATGATACTCTTTTCTATTGATACTGCCTGGCCTGCTGAGTTCCTCCAGTGTTTTGTGCGTCTTGCTCTTCCCTAATTCTACTCCTTTGTCTTATTACATTGAGGAACAGTTTCATGCTGACTAAGTTGACCAGCTAGAATACAGAAGACTTGGTATTGATCTGGAAGAATGAATTTGAATCTAATCTCAGCCAATGGCTAGTTCGGGATCTACAGATACACTGAGCCAATAGGCTTGTCCTGGACTTATTTCCTGGCATAATTTACATATTACTATTTAATTATTTATGGTTTTATATTGCTATATTTATACCCTATTCTTGGTTGGTGCAACTGTAACGGAAACCAATTTCCCTTGGAATCAATAAAGTATGACTATGACTATGACTATGAATCTACAATTAAAAGTGAGCGTCCATTTCATTGACCATTCGGTTAATAAACAGTTTAGCTCATTACTGTCCTTTCGGGAGTAAGGCTTTCATCCTGACCTAGTCTGGATGATATGTGACTTTTAACTTCTTTTAAGAGAAGTTTACCACATTTAAAGGAAGTTTGGATAAGTACATGGATGGAAGGGGTTTGGAGAGATATGGTCCCGGTGCAGGTTAACGGGACTGGCAGAATAACAGGTTGGTACAGGCAAGATCAATTCAATTCAAGTACATTGATTATCAAAGAACGTATAAATTACACAACCTTGAGATTTGCTTGCTCACTGGTAGCCACAAAGCAAGAAACCCAGAAGAACCCAATTAGAGAAAAATCTGAATAAAAATAAAAAGACCAAAACTCAATGCGCAAGAGAAAGAAAAGAAACAGATCATGCAAACAATTGAAGCGACAAACAGCATTCCAAAACAAAAATGAGTCCTCAGATCCAAACCCTGGAGGTAGGCCCAAAGCCTCACTTATCAGTTCAACAAATTATCAGGCACAGAGCACAGCAGCCAGGGTAGTCTTCATGGTCTCAGCGCCATGAAGATGACAATCGCGGAGAACGAGCAAAATTGGCTCTCATCCTGACCGAGACCCTATCTTTTCAGTCTGTCTGGGCCGGCGTTTAAATTGACCCACCAACGGAACAGTGAAAGGCTTCAGCGCCCTGGAGAGAGAAGTGAAGATCGTGGAGAACAAGCACAGTTGCCTTTTGCGTCTGATCTGGGCCAGCTTTTAAATTGTCTAATCAGCATATGGTACATTGCACTGCTGCAGTGAAAGGCTCTGGCCCAGACCACACCAGCTAGTGACTTGTTCTGGACCCAGGTTTTGTTGCCCAGCTGTGGTAAACCATATGTATGTTGTAACTGGGTTAACTGTCTGGACACGCTCCTCTGCTGACTGCCCCTGTGGCTCCTCCCACAAAGTCCTGTACAAAGGTGATTTCGCCTTGCCTCTCCCCCTCAGTCCGGGGGCAGACACTCAGCATGGAGGTCGTATTGTACAGCAAATAAAAGCCTTTCAGTATTTATCCAACTTCAGTCCGTGGGAGTTATTGAAGGTGCTTCAATTTTATTCGCTGTAATTTTAAAACATGGAACACTCTCTGAGACCCGACAAGTTACACCTCGATCTGCAAACACCAGAAGCTGGAAACGCTTTCGAACTCTGGCTGGCCTGCTTCGAAGCGTACCTAGCGCAGATTAAAGCAACTGACCCGTAGCGAAGTGCAGAGTTCTACTCTCCAGGGTCAGTCCACGGGTCTATTCGCTGACCAGAGACCAGCCGAGCTACCACGGCGCGATGAGCGCACTCAAAGGACAATACCTGTAGCCAATAAACAGCATCTACGCGCGACGTCACTTAACGACACAGCAACAGCGGCCCGGGGAATCAAGTGCTGAGCGTGTCCGAACCCTACAGACACTTGTGCAAGCCTGCAATTGCCAGGAGCTGACAGCGGCGCAGCATGCAGAACTACTAGTGAGAGACGCCTTTGTCACAGGGACCAGGTCAGTGTATGTGCACCAGCGGCTGTTGGAAAAAGTTGATCTTACCTTAAGTTCGGCGATCGAGCTGGCCGACACGCTGGAGGCTGTTGTGCATAACTCTGAGGCTCTCCAGGCACGTGATCCCCCAACGGCCTCATGGGCACCGCAGACCCCGCATCCCGCTGGCGAATCGACCTCGGCTGCTGCCAGTCGTGAGTCCGCGAAGTGCTACTTCTGCGGACTCGAGAAGCACCCCCCGAAGCGCTGCCCGGCCCGATAAGCTACCTGATCCAGCTGCGGAAAGAAGGGCCACCTTGCCAAGGTTTGTAAGTCCAAAGCGCAAGCGGGATCGAGTAGCACCATGTGCGAGACATGGGGGTTGCCATCTTGCCTGCCACCATCTTCCCTGCACGCCGCCCCCATGTCTCGTACGTGGTGGCGGCCATCTTGGTCGGCATCCCCTCCCACCGTCTACAACCAACGGGTGCTCACGGGGCACCCCACCGTGCCGGACCAAGACAGTGACTCAACCCTGGCCTCCGTGACCCTCGATCAAAGCGCTCCCCACCAGCTTGCAAGGTCAATGATGGACATCCTGGTGGAGGGGTGCAGGACAAGCTGCCTGTTTGACACAGGCAGCACGGAGAGTTTTATCCACCCAGACACGGTGCAGCATTGCGGACCCTGTAAGTCAGAGGGTCACCATGGCTTCCGGGTCGAATACAACAGACATCCGGGGGGTTGTGTAGCGACGCTACTGGTGCAGGGCACAGAATATCGAGACTTTACATCACTGGTCATTCTTCAACTGTGTGCCCCTGTGCTATTGGGGCTTGACTTCCAGAGCCACCTGAAAAGCGTGACAATGAAGTATGATGGGCCCTCCCACCAATTACTGACGCAAGTCCCCAGTTTTGTAGGGATACGTCATATACCCCGCTACTGACCACCCACACACACCGACCCGCACATCCCACCCAACACTATGCCAACTGCCGCACTACCAACACCACTTGCGGCCTCTCCACCCTCAGGATCCCTCCCCCACCGCCGTTCGCCAACCTGACCCCCGACTGTAAACCTGTGGCAACTAAAAGCAGGAGGTACAGCACGGGGAAACAGAGCCTTCATTAAGTCAGAGGTGCAGCGGCTGCTCAGGGAGGGGGTCACTGAGGCAAGCACAAGTCCTTGGAGGGCGCAGGTGGTCATTGTTCGGAACGGGGAGAAGAATGGGATGGTCGTGGACTATAGCCAGACCATCAATAAGTTCACGCCGCTCGACACGTACCCTCTATCCCGCATCGCGGATATGGTCAAGCAGGTAGCACAGTACAAGGTGTACTCGACCATAGACCTAAAATCCACTTACCATCAGCTCCCCATCCGCCAGGATGACCGCCCTTACACTGCCTTCGAGGCAGATGGCAGGCTCTATCAATTCCTGCACGTCCCCTTCGGTGTCACAAATGGTGTATCTGTCTTCCACAGGGCAATGGACCGGATGGTGGACCAGTGCCAACTGAAGGCCACGTTCCCATATCTGGATAACATCACCATCTGTGGTCACGACCAGCAGGATGATGACAACAACCTCCAAAAATTTCTCCAAGCGGCCAAAGCTTTCAATCTCACCTATAACAAGGACAAGTGTGTATTCGTGACCACCCGACTTGCTATCCGTGGGTGTGTCATGGAGAATGGAGTCATTGGCCCTGACCCCGACCGTATGTGCCCCCTGTTGGAACTCCCTCTTCCCAACACCCTCAGAGCCCTCAAAAGGTGCCTGGGCTTCTTTTCATATTACGCCCAATGGGTCTCTAACTATGCAGACAAGGCCCACCCCCTGGTCAAGTCCACCACATTCCCCCTCTCTGCTGAGGCCCACGCGGCCTTCAGCCGCATAAAAGGGGACATTGCCAAAGCAGCAATGCATGCGGTGGATGAGGCCATTCCCTTCCAAGTAGAGAGTGACGCCTCCGACTTTGCGCTGGCTGCTACCCTCAACCAGGCAGGAAGACCAGTGGCGTTCTTCTCCCGTACCCTTCAAGGCCCTGAAATTCGGCACTCTGCGGTAGAGAAAGAGGCCCAGGCCATAGTGGAAGCTATTAAGCACTGGAGGCACTATCTCGCCGGCAAAAGGTTCACCCTGCTAACTGACCAGCGCTCATTCGCATTCATGTTTAATAACCAACAGCAGGGCAAAATCAAAAATGATAAAATTCTGAGGTGGAGAATCGAACTCTCCACCTACAACTATGACATCATGTACAGGCCTGGGAAGCTCAATGAGCCTCCGATGCCCTATCCCGGGGAACGTGTGCCAGCGCGCAGATCGACCAGCTATACACCCTACATGTAGACCTTTGCCACCCGGGAGTCACCCGACTTTTCCACTTCGTGAAAGCCCGGAACCTGCCTTATACCCTTGAGGAGATCAGGATGATGACCAGGGACTGCCAAGTCTGTGCAGAGTGCAAACCGCACTTCTACCGACCCGAAAAGGCACAACTCATCAAGGCCACCCTCCCCTTTGAGCAACTGAGTGTTGACTTTAAGGGCCCCCTTCCCTGCACCAACTGCAATGTGTACTTTCTTAACGTTATCGACGAGTACTCACGGTTCCCCTTCGCCATCCCCTGCCCGACACCACTACCATGTCAGTTATAAAAGCCCTGCACAAGCTCTTCACTCTGTTCGGATACCCATGCTATATCCACAGTGGCAGAGGGTCCTCGTTTATAAGTGATGAGCTGTGCTAATACCTGCTGGCTAGGGGAATTGCAACTATTAGGACCACGAGCTATAATCCCCGGGGGAATGGACAGGTGGAGAAGGAGAATGCCACGGTGTGGAAGGCCACACTCTTAGCCCTCAGGTTAAAGGGACTGCCGGTCTCCCGCTGGCAGGAGGTCCTTCCCGAGGCACTCCACTCCATCCGCTCCCTGTTATGCACAGCCACCAATGCCACCCCTCATGAGCGGCTCTTTTCTTTTCCCAGAAAGTCGACCACTGGGACCACCCTACCAACTTGGCTGACATCCCCGGGGCCAGTGCTGCTCCGGAAACATGCGAGGAGCAATAAATACTCCCCGATGGTCAAGAGGGTTCACTTACTTCATGCGAACCCCCAGTATGCCTATGTGGTTTTACCTGGTGGGCGGGAGGACACGGTCTCCATCCGCGACCTGGCGCCCGCAGGAGCACCGGGCCCCTACCCTGAACACTCCGTGGTGACTACTGACCCCGTACCCACCAATGTATGTACCCACGAGACACCGTGCACCCCAAACCCTACACAGACACCACACGACACTCCCATACCGGGCGCGATGCACACGCACAAGGGATTACCAACGCCTAACTTGCTGGCACCTCAAGTCAGGCCGGAGCCAGCACAACCGCCATCGCCGGTGCAATCACCGCCGGTGCTACGTAGATCACAGCGACGGACTCGACCGCCTGATAGACTTGACCTGTAAATATACTTGTTAATATTGTCAGTCACTTCACCCCGCAGGACTCTTTTTAAAAAAAGGAGGGGTGAATGTGGTAAACCATGTATATATATGTTGTAACTGGGTTAACTGTCTGGACACACACCTCTGCTGACTGGCCCTGTGGCTTCTCCCGCAGATTCCTGAATAAAGGTGATTTCGCCTTGCCCCTCCCCCTCGGTCCCAGGGCAGACACTCATCATGGAGGTCGTATTGTACAGCGAATAAAAGCCTTTCAGTATTTACCCAACTTCAGTCTTTTGGAGTTATTGAAGGTTCTTCACCAGCCTGAAGCCACTCTCAGGCTCTTCAAATCAGCTCAGCTCCCAGAGTGATCCAACCTCACACCCAGGCCATTTGTACAGGCACCGAGTCTCCTCTGCTGGGCTCCCAAAGCCCAGAGTGACCACAGTGATCCAACCTCACTACTGGGCCAGCTGTAAGGGCGTCGGAACTCCATCTGCAAGGAGTCCGCAACACAGCATCCCGGCTCATCCCCTGGACTCACCTCGCCATCACTTGCCCCTTCACTGTTTGTGGCGATAATTTAACACAATTTACCTCAGTAAAGGTATCCTAGTCAGACTTCTTAGCTTTTTGACTGTCAGAAAGCTGTCACGCACGTTCAGTAGTGCCATCTTAACCAGAAGATGGCCCACAGGGCTGCAATGCTCAATGATTCTATGACTCTGCTTCCTTACTACAGTGGATATTAAGCTTCTGGCCTACCAGTTCTGGCTTCAGATATCTCCAAATTTAATTTTGCCACCAGCAGCCTAACTAGCCACTAGATCTCTACAATTCCTTCCCACTTCTCCATCCCCCCACAAGACATAGTGCTCACCGGCAGGTTTCAGCCTAGAGCCTGCTGACATGAGATTTGGGTCAGTATGACTCCCAGGTTGAATATAACAAATTCAGCAACCCCTGCACCAAAGACTTTGGGCTAGCGAGCAGTTCTAGGAAGGAAAGATTCTCAGACCATTAGACTGTAGCGTATTGGTTAGTGTTACACTATTTCGGTACCAATGACCCCGATTCTGCAAGGGGTTTCTACATTCTCCCTGTGACTACATGGGTTTCCTCCGGGTGCTCCGGTTTCCTCCCACAGTCCAAAAGAAGTATGGGTTCGTAGATTAATTGATCATACAGATGTAATTTGGTGGTGTGGGTTCATTGAGCTGGAAGTGTCTGTTAGTGTGGTGTGTCTCTAAATAAAAGAAAATCAGATACAGGAGCAATTAAGCCATTCAGTCCATTGGATCTGTGCTGCCATTCAATCAATGTTTTTTTTATCTTAACTGTGTACTTTTGCCTTCTCCCCATTGCCACCTTACCAATCTCTGCCTCCACAGTCATCAGTGACAAAGAATTCCACAGATTCATCAACCTTTGACTGAAGAAATACTTCCTCGTGTCAGTTTTAAAGCAGCGTCCCTTCATTCTGAGGCTGTGCCTTCAGATCCAAGACTCTCCTATTGATTGAGACAGTACTGCACAGTGATGTCAACTCTGGGGGACTGGGTTGGATGAGATCTACAGTGAGATCCAACAGCCAGGAAGGAGGTACTGCAATGCTACATGAAGAAGGAAGGGCACAACAAGGCACAGGCAACGTCATGGCCATCCACTGCAACCCAAGAAAAGCCCAGATTGTGACGCTTGTTAGTACTACTGGACCTGGACCTCTGAGGTCAAGAGATATGGTTGTTGCGCCATATCAACAGCTTTTCCACTTTAAAACCTCTCCCGCAGAGGTTTCCTGACATTGTCGGACACGGCAGACAGCCAGCACTGCATCGAGGAAAATTCATGGGAGTAATAATCCAACAGAGAACTTAGTTCTAGGATGTGTCAATCAAGGCACTAAATCAAACAGGGTCAATCAAGGTTCCATGTTTTACAGTTTCATAGCAATCCACTATATCGAAAGAGCCTATTGTCCCCATCGTGGACATGCTTATATAATCCAGAGCAACCCGTTGTTTTCTCCGATCCTCCTTTCTTTAGGATCCTTGGCACCTGGTGCTCATCTGAAGGCCAACAACCTTGTAACACACCGATATCCTATTGTTTCGAGATCTGATTGATATCATCACATATGTCTTCATGGCCCACGCTTTACAATTAGAGATGATCTAATAGCATTTATACCAGTTTCTGAGCAGACATGAACCTAAGGGAAGTCTTCTCTGTGAGAAGTCTTTGTGCGTCATTCTCTCCTATGGACGGATAATTTGGAACAGGCTAAACAAGACACCCTCACAAATTCAGGAAAGGATACCCAGCACCAAAGTAACTGATACCCCAGATATAGTCACAACTGTTTAATCTACTTTAAACCCTTAAAAACATTGTGACTCTTGTTCAATATTTCTGAGATGTCCAAAAACATTTACTAATGTTCAGAACCAATGAAAACACTTCAAAATCTTCCTGTAAAAAATAGAAAATTTAATTTATGTTGGTAAGTTGGCTTAATACTGTTACATGTACTGAGCTACAGTGAAAATCCTTGACTTGCATGTTATCCATACTGATAATTTCAATGTATCAGTGCATTGAGATAGTAGAGAGGCACTGAATGACTCTTCAACCCAACCAATCCATACCGACAGGAGTAACTACCCAACTGGTCTCAATTTCCTGCATTTGGCCCATATCTCTCCAAGCCCAGTCCTCCAGGTACCTATTCAAGTGTTTCATTAATGATCCTACTGTGGCTGCCACAACCACTTCCTCCAGCAAATCAATGGAAGATCAAGAAAAGGTCAGAGAAGGACATA
The DNA here is from genome assembly GCF_030028105.1 of Mobula birostris. Lineage (NCBI taxonomy): Eukaryota > Metazoa > Chordata > Chondrichthyes > Myliobatiformes > Myliobatidae > Mobula > Mobula birostris. The sequence continues at coordinate 242,025 of NW_027275804.1, forward strand.
TTACAGTTACAGAGAAAAGCGGGCCATTGACAAACTTTTTAAAGAAGTCTTTGTAAGATTTTTTTTAAACTTCATAAATTAATAAGGCACAGAATCATCAAGTCATGGAACACTGCACCACAGAATCAAGTCATTTGGCCATCTAGTCCATACCAAACTGTTGTTCGACCTAGTCCCACCTACACCAGGACCACAGCCTTTCACACCGCTCCCATCCCTGCACCTATACAAACCTCTCCGAAATGTTGCAATCGAACCCATATGTGGGTGAACCAGCATGAACAAATCTTCAATTAAAATCAAAGGGGAACATTGGTAGCACACCCCCAGACTTCTTGCAGGATGTGCAGGTGGGAACACTCCATCTGTAGTAGACAATTAGCTAAAGTTCTTACTCCCGTGGTGAACTGCACAGGCAGCAGGTTTGCAGCAGATGACAGGTGCCAATTTGGAAATTTCTCCTTTCAACAAGCACCCAGGGAAGCTTCAGATTTGCTGTCAGCTTCAAGGAGAAATAACAGCAAACACCTCGAGATATGCCTTGTGTATTTTCCCTAAATCCTCAGCAGTAAAGTCCTCATCAGCTTTTCATGCAAGGTAACATATTGGCAGTTCCACTCCATGAAGGTCTTTGGAGAAGGGAGCAAGTTGAAATCAAATTAAAGTTGAATTAAAATTGAAGGAGGTTTACATTACTCTGTCATTTCATCAGTCGAAAGTCTTTTTATTAGAATACAATTTAGATTAGTGATTAAAATATTTATACATGATTGGTGCATCTGTATAGAGGCAAATTTGTAGAAGTTATAATCCTATACAGAATCAGGCATGAGCCATTTTGGTAAAATCTTTCAGCAAAATGCCTCATAGTATTATGCCATTATAAAAAAACCCTATCTACGTATTGGCTCACACCACCGGCTCCACCACATATTAGAAGATTGTTTGTAAGTCAGAGGTTTTAAGATCCAGCATTGCACCCCTTTACAACATTAGATCAACATTAACCACTATTGACATTTTTCTCAAAGAAGGTACAAAAATATAATTTAGCAAATTAACTATAATTTTAAGAACAAAGCAATCTGTTGTCAGGCTCTGTGTAAAACTATAACTCCCATGAATTTGCCTCCATGCAAATGCAGTATTTTAATCACTAATCAGAATTGTATTCTAATAAAAATAGACTTTTGACTGATGAAATGACAGAGTAATGCAAACCTCCTTCAATTTTAATTAAATGCAGTGAAAATCATTTAGCATAAAAACACCGCAATCTTCCGTTCAGCCATAGAATTTTCCAGCATAGAAAGAGACCCTTCGGCCCATCTCATTTATGATAACCAAATTGCTACCTTAGCAACTCCTATTTGTCTGTATTTGGCCCATGTCCTTCACTATCCTTCCTCTCCACGTACAGTGCCTCGATAAAGTATTCAGCCCTCACAACTATTTCCACATTTCACTGTCTCATTTTCTAAATTCAAAATACAGTGAAGTAGGATTTTTGAGCTAATCTTCAAGACAATGAGCATCATGTCAAATCAAAAGAAAAATTCCAAAGCCTGTCAATAATTTACTAAAAATTAAAAACCAAAATTGAGAGGCTGGAAATGTATCAATCCTCTTTGTAATTACTGTGCTAACTTTCCTCAGGTGCAGTACTGAATATTACCTGACCAACTCACCCAGCTCACCCAGCTTTCCTCAAGTGCAATATACTGTCTTCTTCTTCTTCGGTTATCCATCGAACTCCGATGACGACGTCCACTCCTTTATCGGTGAGATCTTTGATGACTATATATTCCTATCCTGGACCCACAAGCTCTATTACAGGTGGGACATGTATATGTAGAGGTGGTAGTGGTGGCAACCATGGCTGCATTTCTCCTGGCTCTCTTCTGTTGTCTTCTGGTTGTTCTTTCCATCTCCAGAATACGAACCCCATCCCTACACAGCTGTCGCCAAGTGGTATGGTCAGCAGCAACATCCTGCAGGTCCTCGGGTCTCATCTTGCACTTCCTTAAAGCATTCTTCATCTGATCCTTATAGCGCTTCTTCGGCCTTCCAGCTGAGCGTCGACCATGATGTAGCTGGCCGTATAACACCCTGCGGGGTAGCTGACATGGGGGCATCCTTATCACGTGCCCCAGCCACTGCAGCTAACGCTGGTTGATCATGGCCTCAATACTTCTGCAGTTGGTCTTTACAAGTATTTCAGTGTGAGGCACCCGCTCACGCCAGGTAATTCCCAGGATGCGCTGGAGGCAGCTTATGTGGAAGCGCTCCAAGGACCTGATGTGACGGCTGTAGGTTACCCAAGCTTCACAGCTATAAAGGAGGGTGGTGACGCAGACCGCTTGGTATACAGCGACCTTTGTGGAGGGACGAAGGCTCCTGTTCTGGAAGACTATGCGCCGAAGTCTCCCAAAGGCAGTTGCTGCCCGTAATATGTTGTATTACCTTAACAACCCACTCTATTTGTTTTTGCAGAAAATTGGAGGATGACCTGTTTTCAATGAATTCATAAGAATAAATACCCCCTCTCTCTGTAAGGTAGATTTTCAACCGATCAAACCAAAATGAAGACAAAAGAGCATTCAGTACAAGTCAGGGAAATGATAATAGAGAAGCACAATTCTGGGGAAGAGTACAAGACCATCTCAGAGCTACTGAACATAGCTCAGAGCTCAGTGCAATCCTTTGTGTAAAAGTGGAAAACATATGAAGCCACAGCCACACTACCTAGGTCAGACCACCCCTCTAAATTAAGTCACCAGAGAAGAATGGCACTTGTAAGAAAGGCTACTGTGATGCCAACAGTCACTCTGAGTGAACTGCAGAGGTCGGTGGCTACATCTGGAGATGAAGTTCATGGCTCCACAATCTCTAAGGCCTTGCACAAAGAGGGTATTTATGGAAGTGTGGCAAGGAAGAAACCCTGGCTGAAAAAAAAGCATGTCCTTGCCCGTAAAGACTTTGCAAAGCATCACGTAGAAGATACTGTAAGGATGTGGAAGAAGGTCTTGTGGTTGATGAGACTAAAGTGGAACTTTTTGGCCTCAACACTAAGTGGTATGTGTGACATAGATCTAATACTGTGCATCAGACAGGTAACACCAACCCTATTGTAAAGTACGGTGGAGGTAGCATCATGCTACGGGGATGATTTTCAGCAGCAGGGTCTGGAAATCTGGTCATAATTGATGGGAAGATGGACGCTGCTAAATGCAGAGAGATCCTGGATAAAAGCCTGCTAGACTCTGCCAGAAAGCTTAAAACTGGAGAGGAAGTTTGTCTTTCAGCAGGACAACAACCCAAAGCACGCTGCCAGACCAATATGGAGTGGCTTCAAATGAAGAAAATTCATGTCCTTCATTGGCCCAGTCAGAGTCCTGACCTTAACTCGATCGAGCATCAAAGGTTTCAAAGGTACATTTAATGTCAGAGAAATGTATACAATATCTATCCTGAAATGTTTTTCCTTCGCAACCATCCATGAAAAACAGAGGAGCTCCCCCAAAGAATGAATAACAGTTAAATGTTAGAACCCCAAACTTCCCTCCCGCGCATAAGCAGCTGCAAGCAATAATCCCCCTCCCACCGGCAAAAAAAGCATTAGCACCCGCCACCAAGCACTCAAGCGTGAGCAAAGCAACAGTAAAGACTCAGACTTGCAATTACCCCAAAGACTACATTGTTCACCCGACATTCGTCATACCACAGATTCTCTCTCTCCCTAATAAGGGAAAAAGAGATGTCTCCGTTTCACAGTGAGAGGGGAGACATAAAAAAAAACTCACTGGTTTATGACATAATAAGTCCATTGTGTCCTTTTTTGCGAGCTCTGTGCCCAGAGATCTCGGGTGTCTAGGCATACAGCCTTAGGTCTTCCATCTCCCACGACACACCGATCTCCTGTTTGGACATCGACCTCCGATCCCCCCGTCTCCAGAGCCACAGAATTTTGGTCCGCTGAAGGCAAGTGAAGCTCTAAGGCCAAGCCCTTGGCGTACCGAACATCGGCCAGTTGTGAAACCCCGAGGGCGGGTCCCATTTCTACAAAGACCTGTAGTCAGTGTGTAACTCCAGGTCAGGGTCTTCAAAAGAACCCTGAAAGGGAAAAATAGAGATATTAAAGATGGAAATATTACTGGAAAAACCTCAAGATTGCTGTCCACAGCCACTCCCCAACTAACCTGGCACAGCTTCAGCAATTTTAGAACTTAGAACGTTACAGCACACGAACAGGCCATTCGGCCTACAATGTTGTGTCCAAACACTAATCTCCCCTACCTACACCATGTCCTTCTCTCTCCATCTTCCTTAAATCCATGTGCCGATGCAAATCTCTCTCAAAAGCCTCTAATGTATTTGCCTCTACCACCATACCAGGCAGCGCATTCCAAGCATCCACTACTCTCCGAGTAAAAAACTTATCCCTCACATCCCCCTTGAACCTACCCCCTCTTCCCTTCCATGCATACCCTCTGGTATTAGACATTTCAGAATTTAGTCATACTTTCAATCCTGGGAAATATTTACTCTCTGTTCACTCAATCTCTCATAATCTTATAAACCTCTATCAGATCTCCCCTCACGCTTCGACGCTCCAGAAACAACAACCCAAGTTTATCCAGCCTCTTGTGCCCTCTAAACCAGGCAGCATCCTATTAAACCTCTTCTGCACCCTCTCCAAAGCCTCAATATCCTTCCAACGGTCAGGCAACCAGAACAGGATGCAATACTCCAGATGTGGCCAAATGGGAGTTTTAGAAAGTTGCAAGATAACCTCCTGACTTTTGAACTCAATGCCTCAGCAACATAGGAACAGGTCATTCAGCCCACATATTATAAAATTAACAATCACAGCATGGAAACAGGCCATCTCAGCCCTTCTAGTCCATGCCAAACCCTTACTCTCACCTAGTCCCACCAACCTGCACTCAGCCCATAACCCTCCATTCCTTTCCTGACCATGTAGCTATTCAATTTTACTTTAAATGACAATATCAAACCTGCTTCTACCACTTCCTCTGGAAGCTCGTTCCACACAGCTACCACTCTGTGAGTAAAGAAGTTCCCCCCATGTTACCCCTAAACTTTTGCCCCTTAACTCTCAACTCATGTCCTCTTGTTTGAATCTCCCCCACTCTCAATGGAAAAAGTCTATCCACGTCAACTCTATCTACCCCCCTCATAATTTTAAATACCTTTATCAAGTCCCCCCTCAACCTTCTATGTTCCAAAGAATAAAGACCCAACTTGTTTAACCTTTCTCTGTAACTTAAATGATGAAACCTAGGTAACATTCTAGTAAATCTCCTCTGTACTCTCTCTATTTTGTTGACAGCTTTCCTATAGTTCAGTGACCAGAACTGCACACAATACCCCAAATTTGGCCTCACCAATGCCTTGTACAATTTCAACATTACATCCCAACTCTTATACTCAATGCTCTGATTTATAAATTCCAGCATACCAAAAACTTTCTTCACCACCCTATCCACATGAGATTACACCTTCAGGGAACTATGCACTATTATTCCTAGATCCCTCTGTTCTACAGCATTCTTCAATGCCCTACCATTTACCATGTATGTCCTATTTTGAATAGTCCTACCAAAATGTAGCACCTCACATTTATCAGCATTAAACGCCATCTGCCATCTTTCAGCCCACTCTTCTAACTGGCCTAAATCTCTCTGCAAGCTTTAAAAACCTACTTCATTATCCACAACTCCACCTATCTTAGTATCATCTGCATACTTACTAATCCAATTTACCACCCCATCATCCAGATCATTAATGTATATGACAAACAACATTGGACCCAGTACAGTCACCGGCCTTCAATCTGACAAACAGTTATCCACCACTACTCTTAGGCGTCTCCCATCCAGCCACTGCTGAATCCATTTTACTACTTCAATAATAAGTAGAGATAGGAGGGAGGAGAAGATGACGACACGACGCAGCGCACGCGACTGTTCCGAATGATATCGTATGTGTTAACTAGGAGGCCGTGCACAATCCTGATTTGGTGGAGACAGCCGTGAGAAGCACGGAGGAACACCTGGAGGAACTTCTGAAATGCCCGCTTCACTGCTGCTGCTACTGTGCGATCGAAAATCTCCAGAGGGGAAGGCCCCAAATCCTTGGCTTTACCGGTTGCCTGTTGTCGGGGCTGGGGTCAAAGCGCTCGGTGCTTGGTGTCGGAGAGCTAGTTAGAGGCTTGGAGTTTTCGGACAGACTCGGAGTCGAACTGCATTTGGATGCTTCCAAGATGCTGCATCGGCAAGTTCGCAGCGCTGGAGGTTCACTGCCTGCATGAGATGATGGAACTTTCGAGAGACTTTGAGATTTTTTAGCGTGCCCATGGTCTGTTCTTTATCAAATTACGGTATTGCTTTGCACTGTTGTAACAACGTGTTATAATTATGTGTTTTTTGTCAGTTTTTCAGTCCATTTGTCATGTGTTTCTGTGATATCATTCTGGAGAAACATTGTATCATTTCTTAATGCATGCATTGCTAAATGACAATAAAAGAGACTGTGTCCTCATAATCTAATCTAATACCTAATGACTAAACTTTCCTAACTAACCTTCCGTGTGGAACCTTGTCAAAGGCCTTACTGAAGTCCATATAGACAATATCCACCACATTTCCCTTGTCAACTTTCCTAGCAACCTCTTCAAAAAATTCAATAATATTTGTCAAACATGACCTTCCATGCACAAATCCATGTTGACTGTTCCTAATCAGACCCTATCTATCCAGATAATTATATATACCATCTCTAAGAATATTTTCTATCAATTTACCCACCACTGACGTCAAACTCAGTGCTAGGTTTACTCTTAGAACCCTTTTTAAACAATGGAACAACATGAGCAATCCTCCAATCCTCCGGCACCATCCCCGTTTCTAATGACATTTGAAATCTTTGTGTCAGAGCTGCTGCTATTTCCACACTAACTTCCCTCAAGGTCCTAGGGAATCTCTTGTCAGAACCCGGAGACCTATCCACTTTTATATTCCTTAAAAGCGCCAGTACTTCCTCTTCTTTAATCATCATAGTTTCCATAACTTTCCTACCTGCTTCCCTTACCTTACGCAATTCAATATCCTTCTCCTTAGTGCATACCGAAGAAAAGAAATTGTTCAAAGTCTCCCCCATCTCTTTTGGCTCCACACATAGCTGTCCACTCTGATTCTCTAAGGGACCAATTTTATCCCTCACTATCCCCTTGCTATTAATATAACTGTAGAAACCCTTGGGATTTATTTTCACCTTACTTGCCAAAGCAACCTCGTATCTTTTGTTAGCTTTTCTAATTTCTTTCTTAAGATTCTTTTTACATTCTTTATATTTCTCGAGCACCTCATTTACTTCATGCTGCCTATATTTATTGTAGATATCTCTCTTTTTCCAAACCAAGTTTCCAATATCCCTTGAAAACCATGGCTCTCTCAAACTTTTAACCTTTCCTTTCAACCTAACAGGAACATAAAGATACTGTACCCTCAAAATTTCAAACCAGCCAAACGTAAATCAAAAACACCCCAAAAACTAATCCCTCCTACCTACACAATGTTCATATCCCTCCATCTATCTCCCATCCATGTGCCAACCTTAATTTTTCTTAAAAGCCTCTAACATATTTGCCTCTACCCCCATACTAGGCATCCACCAATCTTTGAGTCAAAAAATTACTCCTCACATCCTCTTTGAACCTACCCTCTCTCACCTTTAATACATGCCCTCTGGTATTAGACATTTCTACCTTGGGAAACAGATACTCTCTGTCCACCCTATTTATGCATCACATAATCATGTAAACCTCTATTAGATCTCCCCTTAGCCGCAGCCGCTGCAAAGAAAGTTCGTCCAGCCTCTCATGATAGCACATGCCCTCCCTATTCTTGAATTTCACCCAAATGTACTCAGTATCTGACCTCTCTATTATGTCTCCTCTGAGTGCTGCTGTGATATTGTCCCTGATTAGCAGTGCAGCTCCACCCTTCCCCCGCCCTTTACCTTGTTCTCTAACTTATCTAAAACTCAAAAACCTGGTACATTAATCACCCATTCCTGTCCCTCTCTCAGCCAAGTTTCAGTAATGGCTACAACATCGTAGTTCCATGCACTGATTCATGCTCTAGGTTCATCACCCTTACCCATAATACTCCCAGCACTAAAATACACACACCTCACACTATCCAACCCATCATACCTGTATTTTGATTTAGTCTTTCAGCACTTTCCCTGATATCTACCTTCCATAGCAAATCAAAGATGTATTCTTGCTGCTGTGGAGAAATGGGTAAATCTTGTTCCACCACATTGTGCAGACTAATAGAGACTTATCCAAAAAACTATTGGTTGCAATAGCTGCGAGAGGTGAATCAACTAGGAACTGAGAAAAAGGAGACGAATACTTTTGAACTGTTAACAGTTTCTGAATTTTTAATTTTTCATACTTTTCAATTTTCCCTGTATTTTTTGGCTCTACTGTGAAAAAAGGAGCATTTGATTTACAAATAAAAAGTCTAAATTAAAATGATCAGAATCCCTGCTTGTAATACTCATTTATGTGAACCAAGAGTTGGGGGATGAATACTTTTACAAGGCACTGTACCTGTCCAAATGTTTTTTTTAATATTGCAAATCTACTTGCCTCTATCACTTCTCCTTTCATTAACAGCCTCCTCTATATTGCTGAGACCCATCATAAAAATGGGGGACCGCTTCATCGAAAACCTGCGCTCTATCTGCCCAAAGCCAAATTTCCTGGTGGCCAAGCATTTTAATTCCGATTCCATCTGCATTCTGACATGTTGGTTCATGGCCTTCTCTTGTGCCACGATGAGCCCATCCTCAGGGTGGAGCAGCAATACCTTATGGGTCACCTCCAGTCTAATGGCAAGAGTATTGATTTCTCCTTCCAGAAAAAAATGTTTCTCTACCCCACCCCCCTTCTATTCCCGGCTCTGGCCTCTTACTTCTTCTCACCTGCCTATTACAACACCTGGTGCCCCCCTCCTTTCTTTTTTCCTATGGTCCACTCTCCTCTCATATCAAATTCCATCATCTCTGGTCCTTTACTCTTCCCACCTACTTGGCTTCAAATATCACCTTCTATCGATCCATTTCCCCTCCCTGCAGCTTTATACTCTGGCATCTTTCCCCTTCCTTTCCAGTCCTGAAGAAGTATCTCAGTCCAAAATATTGACAGTTTATTCATTACCATTGATGCTGCCTGACCTGCTGAGTTCCTCCAGTATTTTGTTCTGGATTTCCAGCATCTGCAGAATTTTGTGTGTATGATTTGCTGCTTCCTCTGCAGCTTGTTCCATGTACCCTCCAGCGTCTGGGTGGAAAAATCCCCTTTAAATCTTTCTTCTCTCATCTTAACCCTATGCCCTTAAATTTAGACTGAGAAAAAAGATTCTATCTACCTTATCTTGACCTCTCATAAATCTATAAACTTTTATAAGCTTTTTCCACCCCAGTGTAAACAGTCCCAGCCTATCCAATCTCTTCTCATAACTCAACCAAAGCTTCCTCAAAATTGCCACCCAAGTTGATAGGGTTGTTATCGCGTGTTGGCCTTAATTAGTTGGGGGACTGAGTTCCGTAAGTCATGTTGCAACTTGAAAAAACTCTGGTTAGACCACACTTGGAATATTGTGTTCAGTTCTGGTCACCACATTATAGGAAGGATGTGGAAGCTTTAGAGAGGGTGCAGAAGAGGTTTACCAGGATGCTGCCTGGATTAGAGAGCATGTCTTATTAGAATAAGTTGAGTGTGCTAGGGCTTTTCTCTTTGTTACGTAATCAGCAACAATGAATATATAATTCAGTCAGGTTTTATAAACAAACAAACATTTATTAAACTCTGCTCAACAATTGTGGAAAAGTATTCAAATGACTAACTTAACCAGAAGTTAACTGCTATATGGCAACTCGAACAGTTCTTAAAGTGGTAAATTTGAAAGTTCAAGTGATTTACACAGTCAATAAGGAGAGAATTCTCTGGAAACAGATTTCTTCGAAGACGTGACGTTACTGCTGATTCTCCAAAGGATTCACGACGAAGGAAATAAATTGGCTTAAAGGAACTGACCTTTTTCTGGCGAGTGAACGCTGCACAAACTTCCCTGCTCTTGCAGGAGTTATCTCAGATGCATGTCACTATTTCTGAACGTAGACTCAAGAAGGTCGATCCTTTATAAAACCGCTGAACAACTCCAACTTTATTCACTTCCTTCTTCACTCTCCAATCCTGGACTGTAAAGGAAAAATTATACATGCAACACACAAAACTGGCAGCGATTGACGAAACTGCCAGCGCCAATCTTTGCACCTTAAAATAGAAAGTAAAACTCCGTTTTAAAACAAAACTGCATCATGAGACAAATACACAGCATAACGGAATAACTGATGAACTAAAAAAAAACTGCATAACAACAGAGGTTTCCCGTTATATACCTGTTGAGAACAGGTCATCATGTGATCTCACACTGGTGGGAAAATTACATCATGTGACCTCCACAAGACCATTACATCATGCTTACAAGACACTCAATTACAGCATGGTCATAAAACAGTCACAGGATACCCACAGGGTATGTAGCAAGTGAAAGAGGATTAGAGATGACTTGATAGAGAAGTTCAAGATGACAAGAGGCATAGATCGAGTAGATAGCCAGAGACTTGTTCCCAGGGTGGCAGTGGCTAATACAATAGGGCATAATTTTAAGGTGATTGGAGGAAAGTGTAGGGGGTGGAGGGAGGGATGTCAGGGGTAAGTTATTTTACACAGAGAGTGGTAGGTGCATAGAACACCCTGCCAGGACTCGTGGTGGAGACAGATACATTAGCGCGTTTAAGAAACTTTTAGATAGGCTCATGGATGATAGAAAAATGAAGGGCTATGCAGGAGGGAAGGGTTAGATTGATATTAGAGTAGGTTAAAAGGTCGGCACAACGTCATGGGTCATAGGACCTGTACTTCAGAGTAATGCAATCTAAAATCTCAAGCCTTCAGTCCCAGTAACATCCTTGTTAATTTTTGCTTCACCCTTTGCTTTGGGAATTTTCTATTTCAATGAGAGGAGGCCTCATCAAGGCATAACTTACTCAATCTCTTCCCAAATGACGGACCTGCAGTCCTGTTGAATCTTCACTTCACTTTCTCTCCATAGATAAAGAATCTAAATGTGTACACCATATGTCGTAAACAATTCAAGGGAGATGCGTAATAAAAATAGAGGGGTCAAATCCAAAATGACAGGTTGGGAGTAATTGAACTGTTCTTCCGAAGATATCTGACGGATATCAAAATGCTGCGGGAGCTCCACAGGTCAGACAGCATCTATGGAGCTGCATGGACAGTCAATATTACGGACCGACATTCTTCACGTGAGGGGAGGTAGCCAGTACAAACAGGCGGAGAAAACGGGTGGAGTAAGGCAATTGATTGGTGGATCCAGGTGAGGGTAAGATGATTGGCAGATGAGCAAGAGGGGAATGGGAATGGTGCCAAAAGCTGGGAGGCAGGAAGTGGTGTGTCAAAGAGCAGAAGATGAAATCTGATGGAGGAGCTCCTCACCTGGAGACACCTGTCACCAGCCAACTCCTGCTTCACCCCTTCTTCTATCTTTCATCATCTCATCTATTCCTCTGTCCACAGGGGCAAGATATCAACCACAATATTATTTCATTATTAATGACTCTCCTAATTCCTTACCCCATTAATGAAAACAGTTCAATTATATTCTGAGGTGTCTGGTTATAAAATTATCTGCAATAAATCTGAGGCTATGCCAATGTCAAAACTGTATTATTCAAATTCAGTATCTCAGTTTAATTTCAGATGGCTGCCAGTTGGAATGAAGTATCTAGGGGTCAAACTCAGTCAGAATTTGAATGAAATAATTGCTTTAAATTAGGGTCCATTATTGAGTAGGATAAGAAATAATCTGGATCAGTGGGGGGCACTGAGACCGTCACTCTGGGGTAAAGTCAATGTAGTTAAAATGGACATAGCACTTCATTTTAACTATCTTTCTATGATACTTCCTTTAAAGATACCAGATTTGATCTACAAGCAATACAACAAAATTGTCAGTGATTTTCTATGGGATAAGAAGAAGCCCAGAATTAAAATGAATAAGGGACATGGGTGGGCTCAGTCTACCAGATGTCAGGGCATATAAATTATCCTTAGAAATGACCAAAATAGCTAAACATTGGGACAGGGCTGATGTTTTTTTCAGATTGGGTAATTATAGAATGTCACATTGTAAACCAGTTATACTCCTCGCTTTGGAATAACCCTGGAGATACGAATTGGGAAAAGAATGGTGTACTGGAAAGAATGAAAGATTAAAGGTGTAAATACAGTAGGTGATCTCTATGAGAATGGGATTTTTATGTCATTTGTGGATTTGCAGAGGAAATATAACTTTGTAGATGAAGGGAATTTCTGGAAGTATTTACAAATAAGACATTGCATTAGTAGCATATTCAAGAACGGTGACCCACACAGTAACCCTTTAACTGAATACTGTCCATTACCACAGGAAGTTCATAAAGCATCGGTGTTTTATAAAATGTCCAAGCACTCTGTGGGTGAATCGTGTAACAATCTCAAAGCAGTATGGCGGAAGGATTTTGAAAGAGATATTGAAGACAATGAGTGGTCAAATATTTTATCAAATGTGGGTAGACATATTAGGGAAGCAAGAGGGAAATTTATTTAGTATAAGATAGTACACAGATATCATTGGACACCATCTAGACTCTACAAAATGGGGATTGTTGATAATAATTTATGCTGGAAATGTAAAAATGAGGTGGGCATATATTTTCACATGATTTGGGAGTTTCCATGGTTTGTCCATTTTGGTGTAAAGTTCTTGATTTGTTACGGAATTGCCTGGGTTCCACACTGCCCTTGTGCCCATGGCTTTGTCTCCTGGGTGAGAGGACAATGATACCGAATGTAAACAATGACAAATTTACTATTTTAAAGTTGAGCGTCATCACAGTTGCAAAAACTGGGGAAAAAAAACTAGATAAAACTAGATATCCCACTGTGAAGGGATGGACTGAAGAAATGATTAAGATTTCATCATATGAACACTTATTGGGAAGAATTAACAGGGAGGGAAAAGTGCAAGACGCGTGGGATCAATTTTGGTTGTATGTTAATTTAAGCTTAAATTAGAACTTCTTTCTATTTCTAAGTTTTATTTGTTTTCCTGTCATGGGATGTCTGTGTACATATGCTGTGCTGTATCTGCTCTATGATATGCTGTGCTGCTTTGTAAAATCAGAATAAATAATAATAAAAATTTGAATTACAAAAAAACCCGCAATAGAATGGCAAAGCGGACTTGGCAGGCTTCATGGCCTAATTCTGCTCTTATGTCTTATGGTCTTACCTTTCAGACCAGATAAAGGGTCTCAACCAGAAATGTAGACTACCCACTCCCTTTGTGGTGTGCTCCAGACTCCAATGTCTATAGCCTCTTAGTCTATCCTTACAGGCACACATTATGGGCTGACTCCGTTCTGAGTTCTACAATGACATCATGGTATCCTTTATACTAATTTATGTGATGTGAGCAACATCCTTAGGAATTTTTCTTAGGCTCTTAGTGAGTAAGTTAAACTAAGATAATTTCTGGGATATCTATCCATACGACATCCAGCAAAAATTTAACTTCACAGCCACTTGTCTGAGTAAGTATATCACCTTATGTTAGTTCTATTACCTAGACCTTAGATTCCAACTCCAGCATCCAACTTCATCTGCTCCAGGCATTCAGGGTCTCTTGGAGAAACACTTCTCAACTTTCCCAAAGAATGAATTTTATCTAATTATTATGATGCTCAAAATAAATCATTGTCTCAAATTTTGTTGTGCCATCATTACTCAAGATTGTGGTCAAGCCACTAGGGGAACACAATTGGTTGTTAGGTAATGACATAGAGTTGATTAGGAAGCTTAAGGTAAAGGAGCCCTAAGGAAGCAGTGATCATAATATCATAGAATTCACCCTACAGTTTGAGAAGGAGAAGCTAAAATTGGATGTATTGATATTACAGTGGAGTAAAGGAAATTACAGAGACACAAGAGAGAAGCTGGACAAAGTTGATTGGAAGGAGACACTAGCAGGGATGACGGCTGGTGTTTCTGGCGGAAATTTAGAAGGTGCAGGAAAAATACACACCAAAGATGAAGAAGTATTGTAAAGGAATAATGAAGCAACCATGGGGGCAGAAGTGAGTGTAGTTGCTATCACTAAGGAAGAGGTGCTTGGGAAGCTGAAAGGTCTGAAGGTAGATAAGTCAACTGGACCAGATGGACTACACCCCAGGGTTCTGAAAGAAGTAGCTAAAGTGATTGTGGAGACACTGGTAATGACTTTCAAGAAACACTAGATTTTGGAATGGTTCCGGAGGACCGAAAATTTGCAAATTTCTCTCCATTCTTTTGGAAGAGAGGGGAGCAGAAGGAAGGAAATTATAAACATGAGAAAGTCTACAGATGCTGGAAACCCAAGCAACGCACACAAAATGCTGGAAGAACTCAGCAGACCAGGTAGCATCTATGGAAATCAGTGAACAGTCAATGGAAACATTGACTGTTTACTCTTTTCCAATGATGTTACCTGACCTGTTGAGTTCCTCCAGCATTTTGTGTGTGTTGAAAGGAAATTATAGGCCAGTTAGTCTGACTTTAATGGTTGGAAAGATGATGGAGTTCATTATCAAGAATGAGGTTCTTGGAGGCACATGATAAAATAGGCCAAAATCAGTATTGTTTTTACAAGGGAGATCTTGTTGGAATTCTTTGAGGAAATAACAGGCAGTAGAGACAAAGGAAAGTCAGTGGATGTTGTTAATTTGGATTTTTAAAAGGCTTTTGACAAGGTGTCACAAATGAGGCTGCTTAGCAATATAAGAGCCCATTGTATTATGGGAAAGATACTAGTGTAATGCCCTGGTTCATATTTTTACTGTTGTGCTGTATGTATTTTATTCTGTGCTGCTCTGTGTGAGCTGCATGTTTTCAGCTTATGTTTGGGTTACTGTTGCAGATAAGAGATGAGGAGAAATGTCTGCCATCCAATTAGGATGGTCGAAATGAAGGGGATGTTTCTCTGGTGAGGAACTCCAAGGTTGGGCTTGGATTTTTTTTGTGGTTTGAGAGAGATGAAGGGAGAAGATTCCAGAAAGAAGAGGTTGTAAGATTTGACCTGGAGTGGGACCATGATTCGACGAAGCCCGGGGTGAGATCGATTGACGATCAGTGACTTGGGGAAACCGTGAGCTCCAACTTGTGCACATTAGACTGTTCCATTAAACCAGACCCTTTTGTTTTTGTTCTTTTCATTACTAACCCTTTAGTCAAAAGAAGAATTATAAAGCTAAATCGTTTAATTGTATGTGCTGTACTGTCTGTTATTTCGTGGCACTCATTTGTAGCGGTAACGCAACATCCACACAAATGGGGTTTGGGGTGGGCTCGCAGCTCAATCTCACACGTTTGGTGGGGCTGGAGATTGCCTTCCCTAGACTTACACAGCCAAGGAAACCAGAGTGTTTCACTAGCATGCATGGGAGATTGGCTGATTGACGGGAGGCAAAGGTGCCTTTTTCCGTTGGCAGTGGTGTTCTGCAAGGGGCAGTGTTGGGACCACTTCTTTTTACATTGTATGTCAATGATTTGGATGATGGAATTGATGGCTTTGTGGCCAAGTTTGTGAATGATACAAAGATAGGCGGAGGAACAGATAGTGTTGAGGAATCAGGGTGTCTGCAGAAGAAATTGGACAAATTGGGGCAATGTGCAAAGAAGTGGCAGTTGGAAGATAGGGTCAGGAAGTTCACGGTCATGCACTTTGGCAGAAAGAATAAAGGCATGGACTATTTTCCAAACAGGGAAAAAATTCAAAATCAGGGGTGCATAGGGGCTTGGGAGTCCTCATGCGGGATTTCCTAAAGGTTAATTTGCAAGTTGAGTCAGTGGTAAGGAAGGTAAATGCTAATGTTAGCATTCATTTCTAGGGGACTAAGATACAAAAGCAAGGATGTTATGGTGAGGGTTTATAAGGCATTGGTCAGACCACACTTGGAGTTTTTTGAACAGTTTTGGGACCCATATCAAGAGGAGGAGAAGAAGATGGCGTTGTGACGCAGCGCGCGTGGCCTCTCCAGTGAATGATATCTGTAATCTGTCAAGTAGGGGACCGTGCACAATTCTGATTTGATGGAGACAGATGTGAGAGTAAGGAGGGACATCTGGAGAAACTTCTGAAATGCCCGCTTCGCTGCCACTGCTACTGTGTGTTAACCGGAATCTCTGGAGCAGAAGGCCCCGAAATCCTTGGCTTTGAGTGTTTCAGAGGCCGGGGCGAGGTTGAAGGCACTCGGCAGAGGAAGGCGCTCGGGAGGCTGTATCAGAGGGGCTGGTCGGAGGTTCAAAGTTTTCGGATGGACGGACTCAGTGTCGGCTGTGGTCGGCTGCTTCCAAGGAATCGGCAAGTTGACGGTGCCTGGAGGTTTATAGCAGGGAGTTTCTCCCTTTTGCCGCCTGCTATCGGGGACTCGGGAGTCAATCAACTCGGGGACTTTGAGACTGTTTTTTACTGTGCCCATGGTTTGTTCTTTAACAATTTATGGTATTGCTTTGCACTGCTGTAACTATATGCTATAATTATGTGGTTCTGTCAGTGTTAGTCTTTGACTTGTCCTATTTTCTGTGATATCACTCTGGAGAAACGTTGTATCATTTTTTAATGCATGTATGCAGTTCTAAATGACAATAAACGAGGACTGAGTGTTCTCATAATCTAATATCTAAGAAAAGAGGTGCTGGCACTGTAAAGGAAACAGAAGAAGTTCACAAGGATGATCCCCAGAATGAAAGGGTTAACATATTATGAACATTAGGACCTGTACTCACTGGAGTTTAGAAGAATGAGGGAGGATCTAATTGAATATTGAAATATCTCACTAGAGTGGGTGTGGAAAGAATGTTTCCTATAGTGGAGGAGTCCAGAACCAGAGTGCACAGCCTCAGAATACAAGACAGTCCCTTTGGAACTCAGATGAGGAGGAATTTCTTTAACCAGAGGGTGGCAAATCTGTGGAATTCATTGCCACAGACGGCCATGTTATTGGGTATATTTAAAATGGAGGTTGATAGGTTCTTGATTAGTAGGGAGTCAACTGTTACGGGTAGAAGGCAGGGGAATGAGGTTGAGAGGGATAATAAATCAGCCACAGTGGAATAGTGAAGTAGACTCAATGGGCCGAATGGCCTAATTCTACTCCTAGGTCCTATGGTCTAAGATCTTGGAGCTCATTCAGCCCAACATGTCTGAGCTAGTACATGTTCAAGCTATATGTTTAGCCCTCATTGCCCTTGCTGATACCCCTTGTCAACAAATTTACTCCCCTCTTCAAGTATTTATCTCAGTTACTCCTGCTGTTGAATCAGATTTCATTGAATGCTCTCTCAATCTCCATCAAAACAAATCACTAAGTAAAAGTATAAAATTCTCTTCCTCTCTCCTCTGCAGTAATGCACCGAAAATGACCTGAAACACTACAATTCCTGTAAATGCTTTGAAATTAATGTACATTAATTATTA
The DNA here is from genome assembly GCF_030028105.1 of Mobula birostris. NCBI lineage: Eukaryota > Metazoa > Chordata > Chondrichthyes > Myliobatiformes > Myliobatidae > Mobula > Mobula birostris. The sequence continues at coordinate 259,703 of NW_027275804.1, forward strand.
TTAATAATTATGAATCATACATAATTAATCCAATAATGTGCAACTCCACCTCTAGCTCCCAGTGAAACAAGATATACTGAGAACTCCGAGCAAAGGTTTGAAAGAATATTTTGAAGAATCTTTATTAGATTTTATCCGAGTGCTTGCAAGGAGCTCATTGGAATGGATGCGGTTGTGGATAGACGTGCAAGATAAAAATCCAGAGGCAAAAGTACAAAGCCAAAAAAAAATACCATTTGATAAATTCATGCTGACTTGAATGAAGAAATTTATTTGGCAATCCAACGAATCAATGCTCTATAATGTAATAACAGAGAAAATGTTGCACTGACCTTCACAATTTCTCACTCAGGCTTTTACCTTCTGGCCTTCTGTAATGTGATATAATTGCACTGTTTGTAATATGCAGAAGCTTCATCTACATACTGGAGTAATTTGCAAATGTATTTGGTACATTTATCAAGAAGAGGAGTAGCGGAGGAATTAAAAAGCAATATAAAGCCTTTTGACAGGGAAAGATCATTACCAGGGAAATATGAATGGCTACCTGATGTACGTAAAGTTTTGGTCTCAGTGTTTAAAGGGGAATAAACATGCATTGAACATTATACATAAAAGCTGGTCCTGCAATGAAGGGATTGTCTTATGAGGAAACATTAAACATTACTCTTTGAAGTTCTAAGGACTGAGGAGTGAATATTCTGAGAGGATCTGACTCGGTGCAAGTTGAGAGGATCTCTCCCCTTGCTGTGGAATGTAAAACAGCCCCAGGACAAGAGGGGTTCACCTCAATGAGACTGAAATGGGGGAAATTTTATCTCACGGTTCTAGGACAAGAGGGTTCACCTAAATTGGACTGATATGGAGGAAATTTTATCTCAGCCCCAGGACAAGAGGAGTTCACCTAAATGAGACTGAAATGGCAGAAATGTTATTTCCTAGGACAAGAGGGGTTCATCTAAATCAGACTGAAATGGGGTAAATTTTATCTCACAGCCCCAGGACAAGAGGGGTTCACCTAGATGAGACTGAAATAGGGTAAATGTTATCTCCTAGGACAAGAGGGGTTCACCTAAATCAGACTGAAATGGAGGAAATTTTATCTCACAGCCCCAGGACAAGAGGGTTCACCTAAATGAGACTGATATGGGGAAAATTTTATCTCAACCCCAGGACAAGAGGGATTCACCTAAATGAGACTGAAATAGGGGAAATGTTATCCCCGTGGACAAGAGGGGTTCACCTAAATCAGACTGAAATGGAGGAAATTTTATCTCACAGCCCCAGGACAAGAGAGTTCACCTAAGTGAGACTGATATGGGGAAAATTTTACCTCAGTCCTAGGACAAGAGGGGTTCACCTGTCAGATGGAAATGGGGAAATTTTATCTCACAGGTCCAGGACAAGAGGGGTTCACCTAAATGAAACTGAAATGGGCAGGAAATTTCATCTCAGCAAGATCATGTATCTCTGAAATTTTCTACCTCAGGAAGCTTTGGTAGCTAAATCATCAAAAATATTCAAGGCTACAATCAGACAAATGGATTTATGAGCCAAGGGAAGTCAAGGGACATGAAGAACAGGCAGAAAAGTGGAGCAGAGGCCAGAATCTTATTAACCTGAAAGGCTACATGGGCTGCTGCTGCTCCCATTTTCTATTTTCACCAATGGTTCCAATCTGCCTCGGTCATCGCAAGCGAGAAGTGCATCATGTATTATCCTGAAGTCCTTCCTCTCTCCTTCTGGTCCTGTCCTCCCCACTTAGCCAGTTTGATTTACCCTCCACCTCTGCCATTAGATTTCTAAACAGTCCATGAACCCATGAACACAACCTCATTGCTCATTTCTTGGCCATTTATTTACTTTTGGAACTGAATAATTTTTATACCTCACTGTGTACTGCTGACACAAAACACATTTCATGACATACAGTCTTAGGTATATATACTGTGTATAGCTAGGGTGACAAAGACTTTTTCAAGGTACTGCATTTGTCACCATGAAACGAGACCAAGACTGTAAATCTGATGGGAACAAAGGATGTTGGAACGGTGAGGGTTGAGCACCATGGGAGGGGTGTGGGACAGGTGGCAGAGAAGGAGTGCCAGGGATGGGGTTGGGAGGGGTGGTTGGGGGGGGGGGTGGACAATGCCATGGGCACACACCCAGCCCTGAGACACCAGACAAAGTCATTTCATTCTAAACAATTGGATAACCGATCATGACAAATTGTCTCTCTGGTGCAGAATTAGGCTATTTGCCCCATCAAATCTACTCCATCATTCCAGCATGGCTGATGTACTTTTCCTCTCAACCCCATTTTCCTGCCTTCTCCCTGTGATCCTTGATGCCCTGACTAATCAAGAGAAAAGATGAGTGCATCCTCATCAACAAGAAGGATAAGGACAATGGCGGGTTGCTCGTTGATGGAGAAAATGAAGGATCTGAGCTTGGTGCGTCAGAGAGCCGTTAGAGAAGTTGGTGTGCGAAGGCACTGTGCAGACTAACAGCAAGTGATCATCTTAGTCGTTTTTTTTTGTGATTGAAAGACCTTGTGGAATACTGCAATTCAATTCATTGAGTTATTGGCAGACAGCAGGTGAGCTGCATCGCCTTGGTTGTAGTGCGGACTTGGTCTCAAGCTGCGGTGCCAGAACCATACATTCTGATCTTGCACGTTGATGTTCACTGCTTCTCCAAGGACCACCTTGTCATGGGGCAGAGTTCCTGAGATCCTGTGAGTGACGCTGGTAAGGTCACTCATGACCGAAAGGGGAACGTTCCAGACGAAGAACGATCCAACGACATTCTGAACGCGGAGCTGGTGGAAGATGATGGCACATCACAGCGGCAGTGAAGGCGGAGGAAGGCTACAGCAGAGAAGGGTCACATTCATATCACTGGACCCTGACCCTGACTGCCAGTGAGGTGGCTGTCCATGCATCATTCTCATTCTCCCTACTTTAAACAAAGCCATGCACAGGCAGTCTCCATTGAGAGAGTAATCCCCGAGGGGACATTATTCTCAACTTACCTGCACTGCACTTTCTCCACAGCTGTCATAGGCACAAGGTTACAAAAGATTTTGAAATTCAGAGCTACATGCAAAATGTTGGAGGAGCTCAACAGGTCAAGCAGTACCTATGGAGGGGAATAAAGAGTTGACATTTCGGGCCGAGACCTTTATCAGGACCTGTTGTATTTACCTTGTACTGCCTCAGTGTACTGGGTACTATTTAATCTGTATGAGCAGTATGGAAGGCAAGCTTTTCACTCCATCTTGGGCCAGCAGATTTCTGAATGGTCCTTGAGCCTATGAACACTACCTCACTATTTTGCATTAATTTTGCTCTACTTACTTATTTTTTATTGTCACTTATAGCAATTTTGCATGCATTGCACTGTATGCTGCTGCAAAGCAATAAATTTCATGACATATATCAGTGCTAATAAACCTGATTCTGATTCAGTACATGTGACAATAATAAACCAACTCCACTTCAGGTCTCCCTCAAAGTCACACACCATTATGACTTCGAAATACATCGCCATTCATTAGGGTGGCAGGGTAGTGTAGTGGTTAACGCAATGGTTTACAGTACCAGCTACCTGGGCTCAATCCCCGCCATGGTCTGCAAGGAGTTGGCACGTTCTCCCTGTGACTGCGGGGGTTTCTTCCAGGTGCTTCAGTTTCCTCCCACAGTCCAAAGATGTACTGCTTGGTCATTGTAAATAGGATTATATTGGGAATTGCAGGGTGGTTCGGTTCAAGTGGCTGAAAGCGCTTATCTCAATAAATAAAAATTAATGAGTCAATAAAGTTCATTCAGTTTCACTCCTACCCAATAGTTTTCTGGGATGAGCTATCCCAGACCATTCAGAAATGTGAATGATTACACAAATGCAATTTACCAGGAAACCCTGGAAACGCTGAGTAGGTTCGGCAGCTTCTGTGGAAAATTAAATATCTCATGTTGAAGAACCCTCAGCAGAACAGGAGAGGAGAGAGAGTAATTCAGTTGCAGAGAGTAAGCAGTGGGATGGCTAAAACAGAGAGAAAATCTCTGACAGGGTTACAGTGGTGCTCAGCTATTGATGAAGTCATCTAGTTGTTATATTAATGGGGGGAAGAGAAAGAAAGACAGAAAGAGGGAGACAGCGAAAGATAGAGAAAGACATCAAGAAAGAGGGAGGGAAAGAGGGAGATCAAAATTGTGCTCAAAGCCCGTTTCTATTTTGCAAAGAACCAATGCATGGGTTTAATTCTAGGTGATTCTGGAAGAGCCTAGAAGTGTTGGGGGTGATATGCAGAAGGTTTTGGCAGCAATTGCCAGGTATGTACATCCAATAAAATTCAGTCTGGAAGAAAACAACACTGATTTTTCAAAATGCCTCTTGCAAGTGGCTGCATTTTCATGCTCGGTCATATTTTGAGACAATTGTAAAACTTACTTCAGAATCAGAATCAGATTTAATATCACTGGCACTATTTTGTGAAATTTATTAAATTTTCAGCAGCAGTACGTATGATAAATATAGAAAAAGAAAACTGAATTATGTAATTATGTATATATATGTGCGTATATTAAATAGTTAAATTAAAATAAGTAATGCAAAAAACAGAAATAAATAAAAGTAAGCAGGCTGTGGTGTTTATGGGCTCAATGTCCATCTAGAAATCTGATGGCAGAGAGCAAGAAGTTGTTCCCGAGTCATTGAGTGTGTGCCTTCATGCTCCTGTACCTCCTTCCTGATAGTAACAATGAGAATTATAAGAGCAAGGAGGTCCTTCTGCAGCTGTACAGGGCCCTGATGAGACCACACCTGGAGTACTGTGTGCAGTTTTGGACTCTAAATTTGAGGAAGGACATTCTTGCTATTGAGGGAGTGCAGCATAGGTTCACAAAGTTAATTTCGGGGATGGCGGGACTGTCATATGACGAAAGATTGGAGCGACTGGGCTTGTATACTCTGGAATTTAGAAGGCTGAGAGGGGATCTTATTGAAACATATAAGATTATTAAGGGATTGGACATGCTGGAGGAAAGAAGCATGTTCCCGCTGATAGGTGAGTCCAGAACCAGAGGCCACAGTTTAAGAATAAGGGTTAGGTCATTTAGAACGGAGCTGAGGAAAAACGTTTTCACCCAGAGAGTGGTGGATATATGGAATGCTCTTCCCCAGAAGGCTGTGGAGGCCAAGTCTCTGAACGATTTCAAGAAAGAGATGGATAGAACCCTTAAAGATAGCGGAATCAAAGGTTATGGGGATAAGGCAGGAACTGGATACTGATTGTGGATGATCAGCCATGATCACAGTGAATGGCGGTGCTGGCTCAAAGGGCCGAATAGCCTATTCCTGCACGTATTGTCTATTCTCTATTGTCTAAGAGGGCATAATCCGTATGATGGGGGTCCTTAATGATGGACGTTGCCTTCCTGAGGTACCACTCCTTGAAGATGTCTTGGGAACGACAGGAGCGAGTACTCATGGTGGAGCTGACTATTAAAGGGTTCAAATTTTGAATTTTTGGGCATGTGTAGGCAACAATGCATGGGTAGACAACAGATGAATATGCAGTGCTAAGTTGGGGGGCATTGCTCTAAAACAGGAGTTGGCAACCTTTTTGCCTCTGTGGGCCAGATTGCATATTAATGAGTGGACAGTGGGCCAGATAAATGCCATAAAAAGCTTGAAATATGGGAATTATCCATTTAAATACATCTAGTTATGTTTTGCCTCAAATTAATGAATAACGCATGCTAGAAAATCATTTGTGCTTAAGGTTGCCTACCCCTGCTCTAAAAGAATTATAGTTCCATACATTACACTTACTCCCCCTTTAGATTAATGGAACACAAAACTGCATATGTTTAAAACATTCAATTTGCCTTTCATAAACCCATATTCCAAATAAACATGCCTTCACAATAACAGTCCATAACTAACTTCATAGTTCTTAAGGTTTCGTCTTTTGGGTGCAGCTCTTTTCCTTTCCAGGTATCCTCTCCAGACCTGTGGAATGACACCATGTTTGGCAGGTGTCTTGCTTAAGACAACGTTCTTGGTCTCCGATATCACGTTGCTGTCAGTGACATGATCATCACTGAGAGGCAAGTCTGATGGTCATAATATGTCCATCTTGTTGGATACAGTCGACTCAAGTGTGTTCTTTGGTTGAACATCCAGTATCTGGTCCACATGACGTTTCCATGTCTGATCTCCAACATCCACTGTGTACATCAGTTTCCAGTTCTTGTAATTATCCTACTGGGTGTCCACTTGTCTTCTCGGTAATAATGCGCTAGGATTTTCTGTCCAATCTCAAAGCTCCTTGCTGCGTCACTTGGCAACTGACTGGACTGTTTATTCTGTACTCCTCTTTGGAAGCCCTGTTTCAGGAGGTCTATGCGAAGTTTCAGACATTGCAGGTGTTTGATTTGTCGTCGCATGAACAGAGTTCTGATTCACAAAAAGGAAGTTGTCCACCTTTTGCTGCAGAGAAATGTCCTTCTTGTCCATCACTTTAATGGACTTTTGGAAGGTTTGGACAAACCTTTCAGCTAACCCATTCATTGCTGACTGGTGAGGAGCTGACTTGAAATGGTTGATGCCATTTTTCTTCATGAACAGTCGCAATTCTTCTGATGTGTATTGTGGTCAGTTGTCACTCACAATTTGTTCTGATACGCTGTTTCTGGCAAAGGTGGCCCTCAGGATTGAGACAGACTTTTCTGGGGTAGTTAACTTCATTGGTATAACCCATAGACACTTCATAGACTTTTATGATGATTGGTGAATGGTGCTTCATAGACTTTTGACTATGTCGGGTCATTCTTTGTTTCTCTTCGTATTTCAGAATTTGTTACCGGCAACTGGTCCACCAGTGTGGTGTGGAACACCCCTGCTGGGCCACAGTATGAAGACTCTTTTCTTCAGTTGCAGCAATGGAAGACGTGACAAGCCATCAGCATTACTATGTTGTTCGGTACTCTTGAACTCTATGTCATAAGAGTGGGCTCCTAGGAATAGTGCCCAACATTGCAACTGGGTAGCAGTCATCACTGGAATTCCATTCTTCGGATTGAAAATGGGCACAAGTGTAAACTTATGTTCATAGAGGTGGTGGTGGAACTTCTTTATTCCCCATACTAGACCAACAGCCTCTCAATCAATCTGTGCGTAGTTGCATTCTGCGTTTGTCAGTGATTTTGAAGCAAATGCAATCAGTCACTCAGATCCATCTTTCATAATGTGTGGCAAAACTGCATTGATGTCATACATCACATGCCAGTCTGATGGGCAGAGATGAGTTATAACATGTGAGCAATTCATCCGTGTTATTAGTCTCTTTGTTTCCTTGAATGCTCTTTCACATCTTTCTGACCATTCGCACTTTGATCCTGTCTGTAACAGTGTGTTCAATGGATGCAGCACTGTAGCAATGTTTGGGAGAAACCAGTGATAGGAGGCCCAAGTATGACCTGAGTTGTGACATATTTCGCAGCACTGCTTCAATCTTCTCTTGTGACTTATATCAGCCCTACTTGCCAATAACACGTCCACATTATGAGATTTCATTCTTGGATAACTCACATTTCTCTTTCTTTGTGTGTAGACCAGTCTCTCACAGCCTGCTAAGCACTTTACTAAGGTTCCGGAGGTGCTCTTCATCGTTTTTGCCAGTCACAATGATGTCATCAAAGTAACATTATTTTCCTGGGATATCTTGGAGCACTTGATCCATTGCTCTTTGCCAAATTGCTGGGGCTGATGGGTCGCCAAAGATGAGATGATTATACTGGAACAGTCTCTTGTGAGTGTTGATTGCGAGGAACTTCCTGCTTGACCCCTCAATCTCCATTTGCAGATAGGCTTGTGACAATTCAATCTTTGAAAACCTCTCTCAGGCTGCCAAAGATGCAAAAACGTCTTCTATTCATGGTATGGGATACTGCACAGTACGCAGCACAGGGTCAATGCTCACTTGAAATCCCCACATATGCGAATGGCTCTGGCTTCTCTTTCTTGATCACTGGGACAATGGGCATGGCCCAATCACTCCCCTCACTTCCAGACGCCTCCAAGCTCTGCAGTTCAGCATCTACTTTAGCACATAAAGCTCTTGGACATGCTTTATGGAATCTTGTTGTTGCTGTTTCATCCATTTCAATTCTGGCCTTCATGCCTTTGAGTTTACTAATCCCCTTCTCAAACACTTTCCCATTAACATTAAGCAGCTGTACCAGTCTCTGGTTAATGCCCCCCATTTGGGCTGAGATTGCCTGTTGATGCCACACAGAGAGCTTTGATTGAGTGCCAGTCTAAATGCTGTGCTTGGTCTCCATACATCACATTCACTTTCAGTCTGTCTTGGAAGACACTTTATCACCTGTGTAAGTCTTTAGCATCACTGAGGTGTTCTCTAATAGTATTGTAGAAAAAAATCTGTTGTTGTCAGTCTCTGGAGTTACGGGCAAAGCTGACACTGTATCCAGCTCCATTTTCAGTTTTACACTGGACATGTCTATTGTGATCCAGATGATTTTGTGATCTGCTTCAGTTTAACTATGCACTTCTAGGAAAGTCTGTTCACCTTTGTCAGACTCTATGTTGTCTGATGCTGTTTTACATTCAGTAACTTTATGCATTTACTTTGTTTTGTGCTTGAGACTCTTCACATGGTTGTGCTTTTGTCTGCCTTGGGGATTATCTCCATGTGACCTTGTCTGTGACACTTTCTGCAGACTTTTTCTTTGAACCAACAGTCACTTGCATCATGGGAGGATTTGCCACATTGATAACATTTTGAGCTTTTTGCACCATTCAGGGATGTTTTGTGTATTTTACATTCTAACCTCCTTTTCCATAGTTCTGCTGCATCTTTTACTGCAGTCTCTAATAACATTGCAATGGTCAATGCCCATTCTAAGGTTTGGTCTCTCTTGGATAGCAGCCTCTTTTGACTGCTTTGACTCTGCAGGCCACATACAGTACAAGCCTGCTCCTTAATCCATCAGGAAGTCCATCTCTAAAGTCACAGTACTGTAAAAGTTTGTGCAGTTCTGCAATGGATTCAGATCATCCTTTGAATGGCTCCTTATGTAAAATCTAAATCACTCCGCTATTAGCAGCTGTTTAGGGCTCATGCGATTTTGTAAAACTGTAACAAGTTCATTAAACTTCTTGCTTGCTGGTTTTGTAATGATTAGTAAGTTGTGTAAGAGACTGTACGTTCTTGGGCCCATGAAGCTAAGAAGAGTAGGGCTTTCTTTTACTCCTCCACCTTTTTCACATTACAATACAACTCCCAGCCTTCATTACTGCTATCAAGTTAATCAACTTTCCCGAATGAAGCCATTACTATGTTGTTTTCACTTTAAAATTCAATGCGTCTCTCACTGTTACTCATGCATTCCTTCAGCTTTCTCGTGCTGTTTAACTCTTGCTGTTTTGTCCTGTAACTGTAGGTACAGCTTGTGATATTTTCTGCCATTGTGGTTCGTCCTCATCGCCAATTTGTTGTGCCTGTGCACAACCATATATCGATTAAATAAAAGCACACGTGCGGGAGATGACTTTAAGCGGTGTATTCACATTGCAGTGAGACAGAACAATGCATATGTGTAGACAACAGTGCATGCACAGACAACAGATCAATAAGTAGTGCTAAAGGGGGTGTGTGGGGTCATTGCTCTAAAAGATATAGATCTATACATTACAGTTATATGCTGGTGTGTGTTAAAAAACAATTCTTTCTGATAATCTCGTGTTGCCTTTGTTATAATCAGCTATAAAGCACTTTAAAAATATCCTTGGCTGTAAAAGTGAAGACATTAAAGAAATTTCTGTCATATTATTAGTTATATAAATTGAAAGCTGTGTTACAAGTTCTCATCAGAGGTACCAAGAAATGACAATAGTGATATTCAATATATTGTGTGTTTCAACCAGCAGACAGTCATTTTTTCCCCAGTAACATTTAAATCAACATGGTTGAATTACATCACATTTTGAATTTGGTTCAATGTGCCCGATGTTTCTATTTGTCAAAAGATAAAGGGATTAATATTTGTTCATGAGCAAGAAATAAGATCCTGTGAGATTCTAACTATACACAACAGGATCAAACACCTTTAATATTTCATCAGCTATAACTGAATAATGAAGAGAAAATTCTGAACTGGTTCTTGCACCCAGGCAGTCAAAACATTTGATTTTTATCACTTCTTGCACTATGATTCACATCTATTCTGTAAGTTAGCAAGGCTAATAATGAGGTGACGGGTGTTTCTCATTCAATGCTGACTTAGTTTTCTCAGGATATGTATGACATTTGCCAGGTCACTTTAGATGGCCAAACTGAAAAGGTGAAGAACAACCTTCATCTATAACACACAACCTACATGCCTTGCTAACTCATACTACACAGAAACAGGTATTTCTGCCCATTTTGTCCTTGCTGGCCTTTTTAAACCCATCTACCCTAATCCCACATTGCCTGCATTAAGAAAATATCTTTCTATTTAACACTCAGTCTAAATGCCTCTTAAATGAAGTAGTTGTGTCTGATTCTTTGTGGCTGTACAGAACAAAGGAAAATAATAAATGTTAGGACAACTGATCCGAGAACTAACATCTTCCAAGATAACTAAAAGCTAACCATCATTGTGGCTTGAAATCAGTATCCGAGAAGTAAATTAACACCACTCCTTTAACAGCTTCTACCTAAATCACTAATCTTCTTTCCTGGAAAGTGACTCCACTGTTCTCGGAACTGATTCCATGACCTACAGAGACTCACCTGCAAGGACTCTGTAACTGATGCTTTCAGTATATTTATTTGCAAAGTTTGTCTTCTTCTGCACTTCAGTTGTTTATCAGTTTTTGTCTGTATATATATATATAATTTTACATAAATTCTATTGTGATTCTTCTTTTCCTGTAGATGCCTGCAAGAAAATGAACTGTCCGTGGAGCAGGAGATCACAGAGTGAGTTGGAGATAGTTCCTTGTGGACTTTACACGTCGGTTTTAAAAAGTGAGTGGGGCCTGTCAGGACTTGTCTGTGGACTTGGAGATTCCCTGGGTTAATAGTAACTAGGGTTAATTAGCAAGAGTCAATAAAACGAAATAGGAGTTGAGTGGCCACTGAGTGAGTGAACAATGTTAGAATGGTCAGGCTTTGGTAAGAACAGGGACAGGCTAGAATTCAAGTAAGAGAAGCTAGAGGAAGAACAAGTGTATGCAGGATGGTAGATCAGGCAGTAGAGTGCTCCATCTGTGAGGTGTGGGTTTTCAGGATACCGAATCGTCTTCCTGATGACCACATCTGCCAGAAGGTCAGGGAACTGGAGCTGGAGGTGGATGCACCCAGGATTATCAAGGAGGATGAAAAATTCATAGATAAGTCTTTTACTGAGGTGGACACACACAGAGTGCAGGCTTCAGATAGTAGATGCAGGACAGTAGGAGAGGGAAGGGGAGTAAACAGTCAGTGCAGGGTTTTCCTGTGGCCATTCCCCTCAGCAACAGGTCTACCCCATTGGATTCTGCTGGGGTGGTGGTTGACCCATCAGATCACAGCAGCAGTAGCCAGGCCAGTGACACTGTGGCCAGCTATGAGGCTCAGCAGCAAAGGCTAAAGTCAAGTGGAGTGGTAGTGATAGGAGACTCAATAGTTAGGGGGACGGCAGGAGATTCTGTGACTGTGAAAGAGAAGCCAGGATGGTGTGTTGCTTCCATGGTGCTAAGGTGCAGAATGTCTCAGAGTGGCTGCAAAAGATTTTCAAGAGGGATGGTGAGCAGCCAGAGGTCATGGTGCACATTGGCACCAATGATATAGGTAGATAGAAAGGGGAAAGGCCCTGCGCAGTGAGTACAGGGAGTTAAGGAAAAGGCTGAAGAACAGGGTCCTCCAAGGTAGTAATCACCAGATTACTCCCAGAGTAATAGGATGTAATCACAAGATTACTGCTAGAGTCACATGCTAATCAGGGCAGTAATAGGATGTAAGCACCAGATTACTCCCAGAGTAATAGGATGTAGTCACCGGCTATACTCCCAGAGTAATAGGATGTAGTCACCAGATTACTGCCAGAGCCACGCTCTAATCAGGGCAGGAATAGGATGACATTATTGATGAACGAGTGGCTGAGAGAATGATACAGTTCAAAGTTTAAAGTACATTTATTACCAAAGTATGTATACATTATACAACCTTAAGAATCATCTCCTTACAAGCAGCCACAAAACAAGAAATCCCAAAGAACCCATTTAAAAAGGCCATCAACATCAAATGTGCAGAGCAAAAAAAACAAATTGTACAAATAATAGAAGCAAGCAAATAACATTCAGAACTAAAGTCAGTCCATAGGAACGTAGTCCAGTGCAGTCGGAGCAGGCCACAGCCTGAGCCTCAGTTCAGTGTGGAGCAGAAATGTCACAGAGCAGCAAGCAGGACCAGCCCAACCTTCATCCCTTGTCCCAACACGCTGCGGCGTTCACATCATCCAAACAGCGGGTCGCTCCTTGCACTAGGACCTGGGCCCTGTCACATGGACACGCTCTGCATCTGGACCGCACCGCCACATTTCAGCCTGTAGCTGACCTTTATAAAAAGTCCTGGCACTTAGACTGATCAAACCTCACTCTCGTCTTAGGTAGATGGGCCGCGAATCTGCTTCTCCTCCTCTCCACTCACTCTGACTTTCCCTCGAATCTGCCTCTCCTCTGTTCCACTCACTCTGACTTTCCCTCGAATCTGCCTCCCCTCTGCTCCACTCACTCTGACTTTCCCTCGAATCTGCCTCCCCTCTGCTCCACTCACTCTGACTTTCCCTCAAATCTGCCTGTCCTCCGCTCCACTCACTCTGACTTTCCCGCGAATCACCTCTCCTCTGCTCCACTCACTCTGACTTTCCCGCGAATCACCTCTCCTCCGCTCCACTCACTCTGACTTTCCCGCGAATCACCTCTCCTCCGCTCCACTCACTCTGACTTTCCCGCGAATCACCTCTCCTCCGCTCCACTCACTCTGACTTTCCTGCGAATCACCTCTCCTCTGCTCCACTCACTCTGACTTTCCCGCGAATCACCTCTCCTCCGCTCCACTCACTCTGACTTTCCTGTGAATCACCTCTCCTCCGCTCCACTCACTCTGACTTTCCCGCGAATCACCTCTCCTCCGCTCCACTCACTCTGACTTTCCCGCGAATCACCTCTCCTCCGCTCCACTCACTCTGACTTTCCTGCGAATCACCTCTCCTCCGCTCCACTCACTCTGACTTTCCCGCGAATCACCTCTCCTCCGCTCCACTCACTCTGACTTTCCTGCGAATCACCTCTCCTCTGCTCCACTCACTCTGACTTTCCCTCGAATCTGCCTCCCCTCTGCTCCACTCACTCTGACTTTCCCTCAAATCTGCCTGTCCTCCGCTCCACTCACTCTGACTTTCCCGCGAATCACCTCTCCTCTGCTCCACTCACTCTGACTTTCCCGCGAATCACCTCTCCTCCGCTCCACTCACTCTGACTTTCCCGCGAATCACCTCTCCTCCGCTCCACTCACTCTGACTTTCCTGCGAATCACCTCTCCTCTGCTCCACTCACTCTGACTTTCCCGCGAATCACCTCTCCTCCGCTCCACTCACTCTGACTTTCCTGTGAATCACCTCTCCTCCGCTCCACTCACTCTGACTTTCCCGCGAATCTGCCTCGACCTCAGTCCAACATTGGCTCGAATGTGCCTCAAACACAAATGGACTTTAGCCTGCACCCGTATGCTTAGCCTTGCCTTCACTCACCTCTCCATTGTTTGTGGTGATCATTTACCATAATGTTACAGGAAAAGGTGTGATTAACAAAGTATTTAGTTGTATTCTTTGTTTTGTTTGCTGCCAGTAGGTATCCGTTGGACTTCACAGGGGCCATCTTAAACCGAAACAGGGAGCAGGGCTTTATATTTCTGGATTATTGGAATCTCTTCTGGTGAGGGTATGACAAAAAGGACTGATTACGCTTGACAAGAGAAAATCTGCAGATACTGGAAATCAAAGCAACACAAAATGCAAGTCAAGCAGCATCTATAGAAAAAGGTACAGTCGATGTTTCGGGCCGAAAGCCTTCATTGGGTCCTGACGAAGGGTCTCGGCACAAAACATCAACTGTACTCTTTTCCATAGATGCTACCTGGCCTGCTGGATTACACCTGAACCTGAGGGGGACCAATATCCTTCCTGGCAGGTGTGCCAGGGTTTAAATTAAGCTGGCAAGGGGATGGGAACTAGAGTGACAGGGCTGAGGATGGGTCAGTTGGTATACAGTCGACAGTGTGTAGTGAGACTGTGAGGATGGACAGGCAGACGATCGGGGCAAAATTGAATTCAAATGAGGTGAAGAGTAACAAGACAGACAAAATTGAAAAGGGTGATGAATACAGGATTGAAGATGTTATATTTAAATGAACGCAGTATCAGAATAAGGTCAATAATCTTGTAGCACAGTTACAGATTGGCAGGTATGATGTTGTGGACATCACTGAGTCGTGGCTGAAAGATCATAGTCGGGAGCTTAACACCCAAAGACACACATTTCATTGAAAGGACAGGCTGGTAGTAGAGGCAGTGGGGTTTGTCTCTGCTGGTAAAAAATTAAATTAAATCCTTAGAAAGGGGTGACATAGGATCCGAAGGTGCAGAATCCTTGTGGGTAAAGTTAAGAAACTGCAAGGGTAAAATGACCCTGATGGAAGTTATATGCAGGCTCCTGAACAGTAGCCAGGAGGTAGGATATAGATTTTAACAGCAAATAGAAAGGGCATGTAATAAGGGCAATGTTACGGTTGCAATGGGGGATTTCAATATACAGGTAGATTGAGAAAATCAGGTTAGTGCTGGATCCCAAGAAAGAGAATTGGTAGAGTGCCAGTGAGATAGCTTTTTAGAGCAGCTTGTGGTTGAGCCCACCAGGGGAAAGGCAATTCTAGATTGGGTGCTGTGTAGTGAATCAGAATTGATTAGGGAGCTTAAGGTAAAGGAACCCTTGGGCTCAGTGATCGTATGATAGAATTCACCCTGCAGTTTGAAAGGGAGAAGACAGAGTCAGATATATCTGTATTACTGTGGAGTAAAGGAAATTACAGAGGAATGAAAGGAGCTGGCCAAATTTGGCTGGAATAGGACACTAGCAAGGATGTTGGCAGAATGGCAATGGTTGGAGTTTCTGGGAGCAATTTGGAAGGCGCAGGACAGATGCATTCCAAAGAAGAAACAGTATTCCAAAGGGAGGATGAGGCAATTGTGGTTGACAACGGAAGTCAAAAACAGCATAAGAGCAAAAGGTAGGCCATATAATAGAGCAAAAACAAATGGAAAGTTAGAGGATTGGGAAGCTATTAAAAACCAACAGAAGGCAACTAAAATACAACAGGAAAGAAAAGATGAAATATGAAGGCAATCTGGCCAAAATATCAAAAAGGATACCAAATATTTTTTTCAGATATACTGTATGAAGAGTAATAGAGAGGCAAGTGTGGATATTGGACCACTGGAAAATGATGCTAGAGAGGTAGTCATTGGAGACAAAGAAAGGCAGACAAACTAAATAAGAATTTTGCATCAGTCTTCACTGTGGAAGGCACTAGCAGTATATCAGAAATTTGAGAGTGTCAGGGGTAGACGTGAGTGTAGTTGCTATTAATAGGGCAAAGGTGCTTGGGAAGCTGAAAGGTCTGAAAGTAGATAAGCCACTTGGACCAGATAGACTACACCCAAGGGTTCTGAAGGAGGTTCACGAGGAGACTGTGGAGGCATTATTAATGATCTTTCAAGAATCACTAGATTCTGGAATGGTTCCTGAGGACTAGAACATTGTAAATATTACTCCACTCTTTAAGAAGGGAAGGAGGCAGAAGAAAGGAAATTAAAGGCCAGTTAGCCTGACTTCAGTGGTTGGAAAGATATTGGAGTCCATTGTTAAGGATGAGGTTTGGGAGTATTTGGGAGTGCATGGTAAAGTAGGCCAAGTCAGCATGGTTTCCTTAAGGAGAAATCTTGCCTGACAAGTCTGTTGGAATGCTTTGAAAAAGTAACAGGAAGGATAGATAAAGGAAAGTCAGTGGGTGTTGTTCACTTGGATTTTCAGAAGGCTTTTGACAAAGTGCAGCACATGAGGGTGCTCAGCAAGATAAGAGCCTATAGTTTTACAGGAAAGATACTGACATCAACGGAAGATTGGCCGATTGGTAGGTGGAAAAGAGTGAGAATAAAGGATCTACTCTGGTTGGCTACTGATGACAAGTTATGTTCTGCAGAGTCAGTATCGGGAACACTTATTTTCACATTATATGTCCACGATTTGCATGACGGAATTCATGGCTTTGTTGTTAAGACTGCAGACAATACAAAGGTAGGTGGAGGGGCAGGTAGTGTTGACGAAGTAGAGACTTTGCAAAAGGACTTGGACAAATGGGGAGAATGGGCAAAGAAGGAGCAGATGGAATATAGTGTAGGGAAATGTATGCTCATGCACGTTGGTAGAACAAGTAAAGCCATAGACTATTTTGAAAACAGGGAGAAATTTCAAAAATCAGAGGTACAAAGTGACCTGTGCAGGATTCCTTAAAGGATAACTTGCAGGTTGAGTCAGTGGTAAGGAAGGCAAGTGCAATGTTAGCCTTAATTTCGAGAGAACTAGAATATAAGAGCAAGGATGTCATGTAGGTTCTTTACAAGGCATTGGTCAGACTGCACGTGGAGTTTTGTGGGTCCAGAGGAGTTCCACATGAATGATTCTGTGAATGAAAGGGTTAACATAAGAAGAGCATTTGATGGCTCTGGGCCTGTTCTTGCTGGAGTTTAGAAGAATGAGGGGGGAGATCTCATTGAAATCTATCAACTATTGAATGCCCTGGACAGAGTGGATATGGAGACAATGTTTCCTAAAGGGGGGAATAGGACCAGAGGGCACAGCCTCAGAATACAGGGATATCCATTTAGAACAGAGGTGAAGAGGAATTTCTTTACGAAGATGATGGTGAATCTGTGGAATTCATTGCCATGGATGGCTGTGGAGGCTATCTGCTATATCTAAAGCAGATGGTGATAAGTTCTAGATTAGTCAGAGTGTCAAAGGTTACAGGGAGACAGCAGGAGAATGATGTTGACAGGGATAGTAAATCAGTCATGATGGAATGGTGGAGCAGACTCGATGGGCTCCTATGTCTTATGGTCTGACGGTAGTGTATGGTAACACTCACAACACGCTGCAGGAACTGAGCAGGTCGGGCAGCATCTGTGGAAAAGATCAGTCGATGTTTTGGTCCGGAACCCTTCGTCATGACTGTAGAGGGAAGGGATAGAGGTAGTGTATGGTAATATGTGAATAATTTGATAATAAATTTACTTTAAACTTTGAGCTTTGAAATTATTTGGCAGCAATTTCCAGCCATCAATAACTCTCTTCCTCATTATACCTCCTGCCTCCCACCATAACCCTATGCCTTCTTGTTTTTGATACCATACCCCTACTATGGGAAAAAGGTTTTGACAGCCTACCCTATCGATGGCTCTTTAATTTTATATGCCTCCATCAGGTCACTTCTCAGCCTCCTTCATCCCAAGGATTTCAACAACATTTCAATGTTTATATTCTGTGCCCTGGCCAATGAAAGCAAGCAAGCAGAATGCCTTCTTTAGTCCCTATTCAGGTTTGTTAACACTTTCAGGGAACTATAAGTTTGTATCCTGAAGTCCCGCAGGAAGTCAACATCGTTCCTTAGTGCTCTGCCATTCATTGTCTATGTTCTGCCCTTATCTGACTTGCCAAAATAAATCACCTTGCATTTGTCAGAAATAAGTCCCATCTGCCTATCGTGGTTATCTTGGGAAAACACAAAAAAAGACTTGACCAGTTTATGTGTGGCTGGAATCACACCTAATTTTATCTGACTGGAACTCACTTCCCTGAAATTGTCTCTTCATAATAGTTCAACAGTTGCCGTGGATATTTTCTCTGGTGATGGAACTTGCTGAAAGGGCAGAGTGCGGAGATATAGCCTCAGATAAACCAGTCTAAAATTAGGATGCACAAGGAAAAGAAAGTCTGCAGGCAGCCCAGTAAGAAAATATTCACTGTGGTGTGGGCTGGAGTCACTTTATAGATACACCGATGGTCCAAAGTCAGCACACATTGATACATATTGACTCCAGAGGTATCAGGATGATTAAAAAGTCCTGTGAATGACAGAAGAGGGTCCTAATATTCATCTCTTGTCTGGTGTGTTTGAACTCAGATCCACCTGCCTCGCTGTCCGTGAGGTCTATGAGTGATTCCATCATAAGGATACGAGTAGCACAGGTTTGCAGGGATGGATGGAGCACAGCACAACAGAAGCATAAAACCACAACAACAATGATGAATCAGGCTGCAGAAGAGGTTTATTGTGCTGCTGCCAGGATTAGGGAGAATGAACTTTAGGGAGAAACTTGCATTGGTCTCCACTGAAGCATCAGAAGAGGAGAGGTGACACAACAGAAGCTATAAAATTATGAGAGGCATAGACATAGTAGATAGTCAGACCACTTTTCCCAGAGTAGAGATGTCAAGAACTAAAGGGAATGCATTTGAAGTGTGAGGAGGAAGTTTTATGACGTGTGGGGCAAGTTTTGCAAATGGACAGTGGAGGGGCAGGTAGCTTTGAGGCAGTAGAGAGGTTACAGAAGGACTTAAACAGATCAAGAGAATAGACAAGGAAGTGGCAGACGGAATGCAGTGCCGGGAAGCGTATGGTCATGCACATTGGTTGAAGAAATAAAACGGTTGACTATTTTCTAAATGGAGAGAAAATACAAAAATCTGAAGTGCAAAGGGACTTGGGAGTCCTTGTGCAGGATCTCTTGAAGGTTAATTTGCAGGTTGAGTCTGTGGTGAGGAAGGCAATGTGATGTTAGCATTCATTTCAAGAGGACTAAAATATAAAAGCAATAATGTAATGTGGAGCCTTTATAAAGCACTGGTGAGGCCTCACTTGGAATATTGTGAGCAGTTTTGGGCCCCTTATGTTAGAAAGGAGATAATGAAACTGGAGAGGGTTCAAAGGAGGTTCACAAAAATGATTTCAAATTTCACAACATATGCCAGTGATAATAAACCTGATTCTGAACGACTTGCCAGATGAAGAGTGTTTGATAGCTGTGGGCCTGTATTCACTGGAATTCAGAAGAATGAGAGGTGACTAAATTGAAACCAATCGAATGGTGAAAGGCCTTGATAGAGTGGATGAGGAGAGGAAGTTACCTTTGGTAGGGGAGTCTAAGACCAGAGGACACAACCTCAGAATAGAGGGGCATCCTTTTAAAATAGAGGGGGAGGTGTTGTATTGCTTATCAGAGAAAATATAACAGCAGTGCTCTGGCAGGATAGATTAGTGGACTCATCTAGGGAGGCTATTTGGGTGGAATTGAGGAATGGGAAAGGTGTAGTGACGCTTATAGGGTGTATTATAGACCACCTAATGGGGACCGAGAACTGGAGGAGCAAATTTGTAAGGAGATAGCAGATATTTGTAGTAAGTACAAGGTTGTGATTGTGGGAGATTTTAATTTTCTACACATAGACTGGTAAGCCCATTCTGTAAAAGGGCTGGATGGTTTGGAGTTTGTCAAATGTGTGCAAGATAGTTTTTTGCAGCAATACATAGAGGTACCAACTAGAGAAGGGGCAGTGCTGGATCTCCTGCTAGGGAATGAGATAGGGCAGGTGACAGAGGTATGTGTTGGGGAGCACTTCGGGTCCAGTGATCACAATACCATTAGTTTCAAAATAATTATGGAGAAGGATAGGACTGGACCCAGAGTTGAGATTTTTGGATTGGAGAAAGGCTAACTTTGAGGAGATGCGAAAGGATTTAGAAGGAGAGGATTGGGACAATTTGTTTTATGGGAAGGATGTAATAGAGAAATGGAGGTCATTTAAAGGTGAAATTTTGAGGGTACAGGATCTTTATGTTCCTGTTAGGTTGAAAGGAAAGGTTAAGGTTTGAGAGAGCCATGGTTTTCAAGGGATATTGGAAACTTGGTTCGGAAAAAGAGAGGGATCTACAATAAATATAGGCAGGTTGGAGTTAATGAGGTGCTCGAGGAATATAAAGAATTTAAAACGAATCTTAAGAAAGAAATTAGAAAAGCTAGAAGAAGATACGAGGCTGCTTTGGCAAGTAAGGTGAAAATAAATCCAAAGGGTTTCTACCGTTATATTAATAGCAAAAAGATAGTGAGGGATAAAATTGGTCCCTTAGAGAATCAGAGTGGATGGCAGAGCCAAAAGAGATGGGGGAGACTTTGAACAATTTCTTTTCTTCGGTGTTCACTAAGGAGAAGGATATTGAATTGTGTAAGGTAAAGGAAACAAGAAGGGTAGTTAGGGAAAGTATGACGATTAAAGAAGAGGAAGTACTGGCGCTTTTAAGGAATATAAAAGTGGTAAGTCTCCGGGTCCGGACAGGATATCCCCTAAGACCTTGAGGGAAGTTAGTGTGGAAATAACAGGGGCTCTGACAGAAATATTTCAAATGTCATTAGAAACGGAGATGGTGCTGGAAGATTGGCGTATTGCTCACGTGGTTCCATTGTTTAAAAAGGGTTCTAAAAGTGATCCTAGCAATTATCGGCCTGTGAGTTTGACGTCAGTGGTAGGTAAATTGATGGAAAGTATTCTTAGAGATGGTATATGTAATTATCTGGATAGACAGAGTCTGATTAGGAATAGTCAACATGGATTTGTGCATGGAAGGTCATGTTTGACAAATCTTATTGAGTTTTTTGATGAGGTTACTAGGAAAGTTGATGATGGTAAAGCGGTGGATGTTGTCTATATGGACTTCAGTAAGGCCTTTGACAAGGTTCCACATGGAAGGTTAGTTAGGAAGGTTCAATCGTTAGGGATTAATATCGAAGTAGTAAAATGGATTCAGCAGTGGCTGGATGGGAGACGCCAGAGAGTAGTGGTGGATAACTGTGTGTCAGCTTGGAGGACGGTGTGTAGCGGAGTGCCTCAGGGATCTGTACTGGGTCCAATGTTATTTGTCACATACATTAATGATCTGGATGATGGGGTGGTAAATTGGATTAGTAAGTATGCAGATGATACTAAGATAGGTGGAGTTGTGGATAATGAAGTAGGTTTTCAAAGCTTGCAGAGAGATTTAGGCCAGTTAGAAGAGTGGGCTGAAAGATGGCAGATGGAGTTTAATGCTGATAAGTGTGAGGTGCTACATTTTGGTAGGACTAATCAAAATAAGACATACATGGTAAATGGTAGGGCATTGAAGAATGCAATAGAACAGAGGGATCTAGGAATAATGGTGCATAGTTCCCTGAAGGTGGACTCTCATGTGGATAGGTTGGTGAAGAAAGCTTTTGGTATGCTGGCCTATATTAATCAGAGCATTGAGTATAGGAGTTAGGATGTAATGTCGAAATTGTATAAGGCATTGGTGAGCCCAAATTTGGAGTATTGTGTACAGTTCTGGTTACTGAATTGTAGGAAAGATGTCAATAAAATTGAGAGAGTACAGAGGAGATTTACTAAAATGTTGCCTGGGTTTCATCTCCTAAGTTACAGAGAAAGGTTGAACAAGTTGGGTCTTCATTCTTTGGAGCGTAGAAGGTTGAGGGGGGACTTGATAAAGGTATTTAAAATTATGAGGGGGATAGATAGAGTTGACATGGATAGGCTTTTTCCATTGAGAGCGGGGAAGATTCAAACAAGAGGACATGAGTTGAGAGTTAAAGCACAAAAGTTTAGGGGTAACATGAGGGGGAATTTCTTTACTCAGAGAGTGGTAGCTGTGTGGAACAAGCTTCCAGCAGAAATGGTTGAGGCAGATTCGATGTTGTCGTTTAAAGTTAAATTGGATAGATACATGGACAGGAAAAGAATGGAGGGTTATGGGCTGAGTGCAGGTCAGTGGGACTAGGTGAGAGTAAGAGTTTGGCATGGACTAGAAGGGCCGAGATGGCCTGTTTCCATGCTGTAATTGTTATATGGTTATATGGTTATAATATAGAGATGAGGAGGAATTTCTTTAGCCAACGAGTGGTGAATCTGTGGAACTCATTGCCACAGGCAGCTGTGGAGGCCAATTCTGTATATATATTTAAGGCAGAGGTTGATAAATTTTTGAGTGGTCAGCACCTGATGATTGGGGCTGAGAGGAAAAATGGATCAGCCATGATGAAAAGGTGGGACATACTCGATGGGCCAAATGGTCTAATTCTACTTGTATATCTTATGGTCTTATGCTCTTATAATAATTATGAAGCATAGTCACTGCTGGCTTGCAAATACCCTGAACAGTTAATTTATACACAGAAGATCCCACACACAGGCAATAGACTCGGTGACCAGCAGTATTTATTGTTTTGGATAAGGAATTTCTTTCCTTTTCTTTGCCCAGTAATACCAGAGGTCCTTTGATATCCAATCAGGCTGGCTGAACTGAGGCTTCTCCATTTTGCTTCTCATCTGACACACATTGCAGAGCTCCTTCAGTTCCCCAGTTAACATCTGATACAACTGTCACATGTGTGTGCACAACTACACATCTGACACCCAGAGCAGAGCTCCTTTAATGCCCCAGTTAACATCTGACACAAGTGTCACTTGTGTGTACACAAATACACATCTGACGTACAGTGCCAGGCAAAAAGATGCGATGAGGAAACTTGAACTCATTTCCATTTAAGTCAAGAATGACCACAACCTTTGAGCTATGGCTGTGGCAACACGTGGATCTTCATTCTCTGAGTATTTCGTTCCATTTTCCTCCACCTTAAACACCAGGTAAGATTGCTCTTTCTCTAAACAGACTAGCTCAGTGAAAGTTCCTGTTGTTTGGACAGCAGGGTTCATAACTAAAGCTGAATTATATTGATGGACCATCAGAAAAGACTGGCATCTGAAACTGAGACAGGAATTTTCTGAATTCAGCTAAGCCATAGATCACCTCTTCCAAACAAGGATTTGGGTCCGGAGGGATAAGTGAAGTTAGCTTTCCAGGGCTTTTTACAGAATCTGGGGCTGAATTTATACTCCAAAGATTCAAAAAATGGTCATAACACACCTGCCAAATTCTAATATAAATATATCAATAAACATTAAATAAGAGGATGTTTCCCATAGTGACTGAGACTAGGACCAGAGGGCACAGATAGAGGGGGTGTGGAGAGGATGTTTCCTATTGTGACTGAGTCTAGGACCAAAGGACATAGATGGAGTAGATGTGGAAAGGATGTTTGCTTATAGTAGTTGAGTTTAGGACCAGAGGGCACAGCCTCAGAATAGAAGAACATCCATTTATAACAGAGATGAGAAGGAATTTCAGTAGACATTTCTATGGAAGTCATTCCTACAGACGAGTACGGCTGTGGAGGCCAAGTCATTGAGTATATTTAAAGCAGGGGTTTATAGGCTTTTGATTAGTCAGGGGATAAAAGGGAGAAGACAGCAGAATGGGGTTGAGAGGAATAATAAATCAGGCACGATGGATTCGGAGTAGATGCAATGGATCAAGTGACCTAATTCTGCTCCTATGTCTTATAGTCTAATTCCCTTGTGGGTAAGTTGTTGAACCTTTACAATTCTGAAATGATATTAATCTTCAAGCAGTCAATAAAATTGAATCACAAAGCACTGAAGGAACTCTGCAGGCCAGGTAGCTTCTTTGGAGGAGAACAAACAGTAAAGGTTTCAGGCTGTGATATCTCATCAGCACTCACCTTTTCTGTGTTGCTCGAGATTTCCAACATCTGCAGAATCTCCCTTGTTAATAAAATAGAATAATTCCTCTCAAAGAAAACTACTTTTTAAAACTCATCTTGTGGGCTATATTGCTGATTAATCATCAAAATTAACCACATTGTTTATTTGTATTTTATTTACTGTTTACATTGAAAACAAGGATTTACACAATTTCAGAAACAAAACCAAATTTTTAAAAAAGTTTCAGAAACTGTGCTACATGTTACAGCAACACCTGCTCCACATCTTGCCGTATCTGGGTGCTGAATCTCTTTTCACTTTGCAGAGTACACAGAAATCTTCATCATTAAATAAGATCTTTTAAGGATTCTGTCACAGCAAATCATAACGCTGAATATTCCAAATAAAGATAAGGGTACGATGACAAACATAACTGCTAAGTAACTTGTATACAAGCAGAACTGATGTTACAATAAGCATGTCCTGGGTTGTCAGTATTACGTTGATAATTTAAAGTCTCTAACATTTTCAGAATGGCACCTCTCCTAACAACTTAAAGCAAATTAAAAGATGTACTTTAGTGATAGAGTACATATTTCAGTACACTAAAGTTATTAAAATAGTTTGGAACTGTATTTGTTCATTTGCCAAAGAACAGTAGTAGTGCAGTTACATCAGAATTTTCTGCAATACCTGTTTTGTACAATTCATGTATATGGAAAAGCATTTACTCTCAATAGCAGACTGCAGTTTATACACATTTATCATAATGTAATTGCCTCTATAACAAAAGCAAAATCCGAACCATGAAAACTTGAAGCTTCCCTGTGATTCGAAGTTTTGAAAGTTTAGCAGAACATCTCAACTTGCAACTCGCAAGCGGCCTGAGGCTGCAACAACGTTTAGGAGAGTGCAGAAGCACACAGTTTGGTAGCAATGAAGTTTAGGATGTTTCCATTTTATCCTGCTGGTCTAGGGAATCCTCTTGCCTGCTCCTATGCATCAATAACGACCATCCAATTAGATGTGTTGAAGACTGAAGTGGCCATATCATAAAACTGAGTGAGAGAGGCCTGCTTGCTGTGACTACCATTTTGGAACATAGCAACAGAGTTCAACAGATATGGAATAATGAGTCCCCCTCCTGTTATCCTCCCATTAACAAATGGTAGACTGGGAAAATCCAGTTTGTTAGATTCCAGATTCCTGGAGATTTTTTAATTGCTCGATTTTCTTTCTCCCATCAATGAGAACTCTGGATGTCACCATAACTGAGCTGAAGTGAATGATTCCCAGTTCATCCCTATCTGAGAAGATGCAACAGGGTGATGAATGAAGAATAGGTCCCAACAACTTAGATATAGTATCTTCAAAAAGCAGCCGGCTTTCCTCGTCAACTATCGTGTCACCTGAGAACAAATATCAAGATAAGGTTAGGATCCATGTGAAGAACCATTGAACCTGCAGGCCTCCAAAATGACATTTCTTAACTTAGACTTTGGAATGTTAGCATATATTTGAAAAAGAAAAATAGCGATTTAGAGAAGTTCTACCACAGGGAACTTGGAAGATTATTGAAACAACAGAAACTGAATTTTATTCAACAAGCACAGGAAAATCTGAACTTTGTATTTAGCTTCTTCTGTGCCCATCTGATTTGTTGTGTCTCCATGGAGATCGATCACCCAAATTGTTTCCAATTTATTTTATTTATTTTTATTTTAAGAATTTTTATGTGTTTACATTTTATTTTGTAACTATTATACATCATGGCATAACAGACCAATCAAAATTCAGGATCTTTCATGACCAGCATTTATGTAAGTTGTTGATCTTAATGGAATCGGTGATCTTAGAGTCCATTAGCCATGCAAGATTCACCTTTGGCCTGGTCAGTACTGACCATCAGCAGTAGTCCACCTGGATATCTGCCTCAACTTTCATCTTTTACATTTCAGTCTACACCTTGGCTTCTTCCACCACTTGGCTCGCATATCAGTGGAAATCTGACAACCCATGGTGACAAGCTCTTTCAGCCTAAGGAGCCCATGTTGGCCAATTACAGCCCTGTGACCAGTTAACCTACTAACCTGTATGTATTGTGGGAGTGGAGGAAAGCAAAGCACCCAGAGGAAACCTGCACATTCATGGGAAGGAGATACAAATCCTTACAGACAGTGTTAGAATTGAAACCAGATTGCTGGAGCTGTAATAGTGTCATGCTAACTGGATGCTATTTAAGCAGTTACAAAGAAGGCACACCAGCATCTACCTTTTATTAGGAGTCTGAGGAGATTTGCTATATCAACAAAGACTCTAGCAAATTTGTACAGATGTACCATGGAGAGGATTCTGATTGGTTGCATCACCATCTGGTATGAAGGGGCCACAGCACAGGATTGGATAAACATGCAGAGGGTTGTAAGTTCATTCTCCTTCATCATGGGCATGACCTTCTCAACTACTGAAAAAATCTTCAAAAGGCAATGCCTCAAAAAGGTGGCATCCATTACTAAGATACCCCACCAACCAGGACATGGCCTCTTCTCATTGCTACCTTCAGGGGGGAGGTACAGAAGCCTGAAGACACACACTCAACGTTTTAAGAACACATTCTTCAGCTCCTTCATCAGATTTCTGAAAGGACAATGAACCCATGAACACTTCCTCACTTTCTTGCACTTTTTTGTACTACTTAATAAATGTAGTGCATATCAAAGATTCAAAGGTTCATTTATTATCAAAGCATGTATCCACATACACCTCTGAAATTATTTCACGTTATATACATTATATTTATTATTTATATTTTTATAATTTAGTGTTTTTCTCATCTACTGCACTGTGTGCTACTGTGAAGCAGCAGATTTGACAACTTACCTGAATATCAGAGATAATAAACCTGATTCTGATTCTAGCAGGCCAGCCAGTGAATAAGGAAACAAAACTATTAATGTCACCTACAGTACCTGCATTAATCTGTGGACAGGCCAATATGTGTAACTCATTGTATCCCTTCATTCAGCAGAGTACAGGGGTAATGGCAGGATTCTATACAATGTTGAGGAACAAATGGACCTTGTTGATTGATCCCTTAAAGTTACAAAGGAAATTGATTGGGTGGTTAAGAAGGTGCATCATGTATTGATCTTCCTTAGTCAGGGGATTGAGTACAAGAGCCCAAAGTAATGTTGCAGCTCTACAAAACCCAATTAGATCACATTTGAACAATTGTGGTCAACTGTATCCGGTACTTCCGATGTGGCCTCCTCTACATGGTGACACCCAATGTAAATTGGGGGATTGCTTTATCAAGCGGCTCTGCTCCATCAAAAAGTGGAATTTCCCAATGGCCAATCATTTTAATTCCTATCCCCATTCCCATTCCGACATGTTGGTCAGTCCATGGCCTCCTCTTCTGTCACAATGAGGCCACTCTCAGGTTGGAGGAGCAACACCTTGTATTCCGTCTGGTAGCCTCCAA
Organism: Mobula birostris; assembly: GCF_030028105.1. NCBI lineage: Eukaryota > Metazoa > Chordata > Chondrichthyes > Myliobatiformes > Myliobatidae > Mobula > Mobula birostris. Next base: position 286,947 of record NW_027275804.1, read on the forward strand.
CCTGATAACATGAACACCAATTTCTACAACTTCTGGTAATTCACCCCCGCCCCACCTTCTTCTGTTCCCTACTCTGGCCTCTTACCTCTTCTCAACTACCTATAACCTCTCCCATTTGCCCCTCCTCCTTACCTTTCTCCCATGGTCTACACTCTTCTCCTATCAGATTACTTCTTCTCCAACCCTTTGCTTTTTCCATCTACCACCTTGTAGCTTCTTACTGCATTCTCCACCCCCCCCCAACCACCCACTTGGTTTCACCTATCACTTTCAAGCTCATCCTCCTTCTTTTTCTCCCCCCCCCCCACCCCTGCTCACCCTCTTATTCTGGCATCTTCACCCCTTCCTTTCCAGTTCTGATGTAGTGTCTCAGCCTGAAAAGTTGACTGTTTATTCATTTCCATAGATGCTGCCTGACCTGCTGATTTCCTCCAGCATTATGTGTGTGTACTTGGAGTATTGCGTTCACTTCTGGTCACCTCATTATAGGAAGGATGTGAAAGCTTCAGAGAGGGTGAAGACTTACCTGGGTGCTGCCTGGATTGGACAGCATGTCTTATGAGGATAGTTTGGAGGAGCTAGAACTTTTCTCTTTGGAGTGAAGGAGGATGAGAGGTGACTTAATAGAATTGTACAAGATATGAGGCACATTTTCCATTCCCATCCCAACTACCCTCTCACCTCTTCTCCACTCCTCCTCTGCCCATCTCCTCCATTTGGTTCCCCTCCACCTTCCTGTTATTCCATGGTCCAGTGTCCTCCTCCTTTAGATTCTTTCTTCTTCAGGTCTTTACATCTATCACCTGCCATTTTGTACTCTCCTCTCCCCACCTCCCTCCACTCTCTTCCCGGCCAGTCCAGCTGAAGGGTCTTAGCCTGAAACATTGACAGCTTATTTCCTTTCATAGTTGCTGCCTGACCGATTGAGTCATTTTGTCCGTGTTGCTCAAGATTTCCAGCATCTGCATAATCACTTGTGTCAAACATCATTCCAATGTGTCTATGGTAATTGAAACCTTTTTGTTGGAAATCATTTTACCTATGAGTATCAAAATGAATATTTTCCATTAACTGAGGACAACCGTTTCCTGCTTTGGAGGAAGTGGTAGCTTTTTAGTCACCAAATGATGATGACCTACTGCTGGCTAAGATCCATAAGGAAACTATAAATAGCAGCACAAGGTAGCTTTTTCTTTTTAATTATATGTTTTATTTTTAAGAAAATGATTTTTTAACTGTTAATCAAGCCAAGGGTTTTTTAAATTATGACCATAAATAGCAATCCTGCTCTCTGCATCAATCAATGTACAGAGAGGTTTCCAATCCGTACTGATTCACTGTCAGTGCAATGGTGTTACTGATGGCTAGGTTTGCCAACTATGATTGGATATTTTCCCACAGGAGGCAGGACATCCTCCTAATGGCTCCACTTCATGTTCCTGCCTTTGCTTGTCTGGTATGCTTGCTATGGCTAACGGATCTCTTGTTATCTTCTGCAATAACCACCCTTAAAAACAAGCTTTTATTTTAACCGTGTCAAAAGGATTGCAGTTAATAAAAATATTCAGGAAGTTGTTTTTCACTCAAGCCCCACTCTCCTTCTGAGCTATCTCTCCAAGGTTGCTCTGTGTCCCTGAAGAACCTGTTTTCTTTCCTGAAGGGCTTGAGAAAGATTACAAATAAGATTAGTTTTATTTGTCATGTGTACATCAACACATTCAGTGAAATGCAGACTGTCATCAAATCAGATCTGCAAGAATTGTGCTGGGTCACCACAGCGCTGGCACATACTGCCACGCCCACAACTCACTGACCCTAACCGTACACCTTTGGGATGTGGGAGGAAACCAGAGCACCCAGAGAAACCCCACGTGGTCATGGAGAGAACGTACAAACGCTTTACAGAAAGTAGCAGGAATCAAAACCAGCTGTGCCGTAAGGCTGCACCGCAACGACAGATAACTATTTAGCAGAAGTTCATCCATGATCAGTAGTGATAATGAGTCAAAGTGCTCGGGGCAACTTGCTAGATCAGAGCACAATGCACCCATGCTACCCAACATTACTGACTGGGGGGATTTCCAGGCATCCTTTTACAAGCTTCACAGTGGTTCACACGGCAACTGCAGGGATGAACACATCTTACCTATTTCCTCAGTCTCCAATGCCAACACGTCCTGAGAAAAAAATGCATAGAGTGTTTGCACTGTGTTGGACAGACTTCTGTAGGTTTCACAGCCTAGAGTTCATCAGTTTATTGGTAAAGGGACAGGTCTACTTAAAAGCTCATCAACATAACTGAAAAACAGTCTAACTATTGCACAGATCATCCTGGAATATAATTTCATAGAAACATAGAAAACCTACAGCACAATACAGGCCCTTCGGCCCACACAGTTGTGCCGGACAGGTTCTTACCTTAGAAATTACTAGGCTTACCCATAGCCCTCTATTTTTCTAAGCTCCATGTACCTATCCAAAAGTCTCTTAAAAGACCTTATCATATCTGCCTTCACCACCGTTGCCAGCAGCCCATTCCATGCATTCACCACTCTCTGCATGAAAAAACTTACCTCTGACATCTTCTCTGTACCTACTCCCCAGCACCTTAAACCTGTGTCCTCTCGTGTCAGCCATTTCAGCCCTGGGAAAGAGCCTCTGGCTATCCACATGATCAATGCCTCTCATCATCTTATACACCTCTATCAGGTCACCTCTCATCCTCTGTTGCTCCAAGGAGAAAAGGCCGCGTTCACTCAACCTATTCTCATAAGGCATGCTCCCCAATTCAGGCAACATCCTTGTAAATCTCCTCTGCACCCTTTCTATGGTTTCCACATCCTTCCTATAGTGAGGCGACCAGAACTGATTTCCCAGTTAGCAATGGATACAAGGCTGTAACCTTCTCCAAAGGTCATCACTTTGTCATGGTAAGAGACTTGTGAGTTCCTGAGATCCCAAGACTGATGCCACCCGGAGTTTAGACATCCGGCACTTACTGTAGCTCCTGCTAGGTCATCCATGTCAAGGGAGACATTCCAGACAAAGAGGGATCACAACAGCAAAGAAGGTGGAAGAAAGCTTTTTGAGGATGTGATTGAAGATGTATGGGGTGGTTTGGTCCTGACTAAATATCAGGAAATGCCAATGGGAATTACATAGCATCTCCCACCCAAGACAACTCTGCCTTCATGCAGGACTTAGGTCCAGGTGCACCCTGTCTCGCTGAAGGAGCTCTGTCTATGGCGAGTGTTTGGTGCCAGAAAAGTAACCAGACCAGTGGTGGTAGTGTCACCTAAAATCACTGAAGTCTCTGGCAGCAGGGAGATGGATGCCAAGCTTTGGTGGAGGATTGTCTTTGTACAACAACAGCAAAGGTTGGGCAATGTCTAGTCTATGATTCCCAATTGGGAATACCAGTACAGGTCAAATGCTCTAGTTAGATGAGCACTGTGGCAACAGAAGGCAATGGCAAACCACTGTTGAAATTTCTGCCTAGTCAATCATGGAAAGAAACAAAAGAAGGAAACCAGTCAACAGCGTGAATGGGGTTGAGTCTAACACCTCACTCGGTAGGGGTAATCATGTGCTGCAGATGACACCAGACCATCATAAGCAATAGGGAAAGGCTAAGGGTAGCAACATGGAACGTCTGCACACTTCACCAGAAAGGGAAGTTGGACAACATATTAAATGAAATGAAAAGGTTGGAAGTTGGTATCTGAGGCCTGTCAGAAATTAGATGGGCCGACAGTAGCAAATTCACTAAGAATAGTTCTCTGATAATGTATTCTGGAGGTCAACAGCATATGTATGGAGTTGGAATTATTTTAAACAAACAAGTATTAAAATTTCTTATGGGATATTGGGTGATATCCGGCTGGCTGCTTTTAGTTAAATTAAGAGGTAACCCTTTTAACATTAGCATAATCCAAGCCTATGCGCCAACAAGTGATGCGGATGAAGAGGATATCAACAAGTTTTATGAAGATCTCGACAGTGCTTATGAGCAATGTAAATCTCAGGATATAAAACTAGTCATGGGAGATTTTAACTCCAAAGTTGGACAGGAAAGGGTTGATAACATCATAGGACCTTTTGGATTAGGGAAGAACGATGAAAATGGAGAAAGGTTTACTGATTGGTGTGTCAAAAACAACCAAGTGATCAGCAATACTTGGTATAAAAACCATCCATGTAGATTGTGTACTTGGATTAGCCCTGGAGATTGAAGAAGGAATCAAATAGATTTCATTACCATCAATGAACGCTTTAGAAATAATATCACAAATTCTAAAGCCTACTCAGGAGCAGACTTTGGTTCAGATCACCATCCAGTAATATCTACCATCAAAACAAAATTAAAGAAACTGAAACCTGGAAAATAGAGAAAGAAGTATATGTTGGGAGAACTTAAAAATGATAGCATACTTAAGCAACAATTCAAAACAGCTGTAGAAGAACACCTCAATGAAAATGAAACAACACCAGTTTGGGACAGATTTAAATATGCTAAACAGCAATCAGCAGAGGAGATAATCCCAGTACAAGAAATCCAACACACCAACAAGGGGTGGATAACCCAAGAAATTCTAGATCTGATGGAACAAAGAAGGTTAGTAAAGAATAATGAAGTGCAATACAGAGAGCTGGACAGACAGGCCAGACAACTGTGCAATATTGCAAAGGAAGAATGGCAATGAAGTAGAAGGTCATATTAACAACAGCAAAGAAATGCCCAAGAAAATTAAGGAAATTACTGGAATTAACAAAATCTCCTCTACAGGATGCATAAGATCAGCAGATGGATCCATACTAACAGATCCAGATAAAGTATGTGAGAGGTGGATTCAGTATATAGAGCAGCTTTTTGAAGATAACAGAGGGGAACCCCCAGATAGTAAACACCCTAATTCTGGCCCACCTATTACCAAAGATAAAATAACTAAAGCAATGAAAAGCATGAAACATGGTAAAGTCACTGGACCTGTTGAAATTTCAGTGGAAAAGATACAAGCCCTAGAAGATCTGGGCATAGATATTCTTTTTGAACTGCTTAATGGCATATATGAGTCTGGCGTATTGCCTGACGATCTCTTGAAATCAGTATTTATAACTCTGCCAAAAATTCCTTGAACTATTGACTGTGAAAATTATAGAACAATCAGTCTTATGAGTCACATAATAAAGATTTTGTTGAGAATTGTTCTGAGTCGAATTAAAAACAAGTTAAGGCCAGAGACTTTGAAACTGCAATATGGGTTTATTGAAGATAAAGGAACTAGGAACACAATTTTCATACTATGAATGCTTTCAGAAAGGGCAATTGAATATCAAAATGATGTCTTTTTATGTTTAATTGATTTCATCAAAGCATTCAACAAAGTGCAACATGAAAAATTATTTCATATCCTCGCCAAACTAAACATTAATGGAAGGGACCAACAACTGCTTCAAAATTCATATTGGAATCAAACGGCGGCGGTAAAACTTGATGATAATATAAGCAGTTGGATTAAAATTCAAAGAGGAGTTAGACGGGGATGCATTGCCTCACCAGAATTATTTAATATCTATAGTGAAATGATTCTCAGAGAAATAGAAGACCGAGATGGGATAAAAATTGGAGATGTTAACATCAACAATATAAGATACACAGACAATACCACCCTAATAGCAAGTGCTGTGGAAGACCTACAAATCCTCCTAGACAAAGTAGTACAAACAAGTGCAGGTTTTGGTCTAACCATCAACTGTAAAAAAAACAGATGTATGGTAATATTGATGTTAAGGATACTATCAGAACGAGCTATTCAAGTGCAAAAAGATTTGCTTGTTTGTTTTATCGACTACACAAAAGCATTTGATAAAGTGAAGCACAATAAGTTATTTGAAATATTATAGAAAACTCTAGATCTAGATTCAAAAGACCTCCGCCTAATCAGAAATCTGTACTGGGAACAAACTGCCGCTGTAAGAATAGATGGAGAAGTGAGTCAGTTTACGAAAATCAAGAGAGGCGTTAGACAAGGGTGTGTTTTCTCTCCTGATTTATTTAATGTGTACAGTGAAACAATATTACAAAAAATAAGAGACATCTTGGGAATCAAAGTTGGCAGTGAAAACATCAATAATTTCCATATGCAGATGACACTGTGTTAATTGCAAGTACGGAGGAAGAACTACAAAACTTAATTGATACAATTGTTGTTGAAAGTGCAAAAATGGGTCTATCTATCAATTGCAAAAAGACAGAATGTATGGTGATATCCAAAAAGAAGGAGAATCCTATCTGCAGGCTGAGAATAAATGGGGAAGACATAAAACAAGTACAGAACTTTTCTACTTAGGAAGCTTGGTGACATCAGATGGCAGGTGTGACATGGACATCAAAAGAAAAATAGGGATGGCAAAAGACACCTTTACGAGAATGAAGAATATACTGACCAACACTAAACTAGGCATGACAACCCGCCTCAGAGTACTGAAATGTTACGTTTATCCGGTTATTTTATATGGCTCAGAATGTTGGACAATATCTAGTAACATGAGGAAATGAATTGTAGCAGCAAAGATGTGGTTTTTGAGGAGGATGCAAAGAATATCATCGATGAAACGAATATATAACGAGGATGTCATGAACAGAGCTAACACAAAAAGAGAAATAATGTATGAGATCATGAAAAGGCAACATAACTTCATTGGACATGTGATTAGAAAAGAGGAGTTAGAATGCACGGTAATTATGGGAAAAATTGAAGTGAAGAAAGCAAGAGGAAGGCAAAGACAAATGATGTTGGAAACAGCAGAAAGAAGAATTGCCATTGCCAAAACCAACTTCCAAAAAATGAAACCCATTTTTACCAACAGACACATTTCTATGCAACAAGGCTTAGGCTACTAAAATGTTACATCTGGTCAATCTTGCTGCATGCTTCCGAAACATGGACTATAACACCAGTACGCTAAAGAAACTTAGAAGCAACAGAAATGTGGTTTCTTAGAAGAATGCCAAAAATATCATATACTGTAGAGATAGGGTAACTAATGAGACAGTACTCCAACGTGCCCATACAAAAAGATCTTTAATGAGAACAATAAATGAGAGGAAACTTAATTTCCTTGGCCATGTCATCAGAAAGGGAGAAATAGAATGCCATACATTACAAGGCCGTATGCCTGGGGAACGCGGAAGAGGAAGGCAAAGAAGAAAATATATGGACACTGTGAAAGAACTAACAAATCTAAATGTGCGAGATATCATTGACGCTGTGAGAGATCGTTCGATGTGGAGAGCCATGATTGCCCAAGCGTGTAACGCGGAAGGCACATGAAGAAGAAGACTAAACACATTGATGAAGGTAGAGGCGTAGATGTAGTTTATATGGATTTTAGCAAGGCATTTGATAAGGTACCCCATGCAAGGCTTATTGAGAAAGTAAGGAGGCATGGGATCCAAGGGGACATTGCTTTGTGGATCCAGAACTGCCTTGCCCACAGAAGGCAGAGAGTTGCTGTAGACAGGTCATATTCTGCATGGAGGTTGGAGATCAGTGGTGTTCCTCAGGAATCTGTTCTGGGACCCCTTCTCTTAGTGATTTTTATAAATGACCTGGATGAGGATGTGGAGGGATGGGTTAGTAAATTTGCTGATTACACAAATGTTGGGTGTGTTGTGGATAGTGTGGAGGGCTGTCAGAGGTTACAGCAGGACATTGATAGGATGCAAAACTGGGCTGAGAAGTGGCAGATGGAGTTCAGCCCAGGTAAGTGTGAGGTGGTTCATTTTGGTAGGTCAAATATGATGGCAGAATATAGTATCAATAGTAAGACTCTTGGCAGTGTGGAGGGATCAGAAGGATCTTGGGGTCTGTGTCCATAGGACACTCAAAGCTGCTACACAGGTTGACTATGTGGTTAAAAAGGCATACAGTGTATTAGCCTTCATCAACCATGGGATTGAGTTCAAGAGCCGAGAGGTAATGTTACAGCTGTATAGAACCCTGGTCAGGCCCCACTTGGAGTACTGTGCTCAGTTCTGATCATTTCACTACAGGAAGGATGTGGAAAATATAGAAAGAGTGCAGAGGAGATTTACAAGGATGTTGCCTGGATTGGGGAGCATAAACTGAGTGAACTTGGCCTTTTATCCTTGGAGCGACAGAGGATGAGAGGTGACCTGATAGAGGTGTATAAGATGATGAGAGGCATTGATCGTGTGGATAGTCAGAGGCTTTTTCCCAGGGCTGTAATGGTTGCCACAAGAGGGCACAGTTTTAAGGTGTTTGGGAGTAGGTATAGAGGAGATGTCAGGGGTAAATTTTTTTGCGCGGAGAGTGGTAAGTACGTGGAATGGGCTGCTGGTGACAGTGGTGGAGGCAGATACAATAGGGTCAATAGACTCCTGGATAGGTACATGGAGCTTAGAAAAATAGAGGGCTATGGGTAACCCTAGGTAATTTCTGAAGTAAATACATGTTCAGCACAGCATTGTGGGCCAAAGGGCCTGTATTGTGCTGTAGGGTTTCTATGTTTCAAAGGCTGCAGCAGTGAAGGGACCCCAGTCTCCTTGCAGTCGGCGCCACTGGATACTAATACTGATCCATCAAGAACTGTGTGGAGGGTGCTGATGCCAGTCTGTCAAGGAGCATGTGGTGGCAGTCTGTGAGTCAGCCTCCCCACATTAAACAACACCATGCACAGGCGTTCTCCGTTGAGTAACACCCCAGCTTGGCTTCTGCAGCCACGTGAGCACCCCCCCCCGCCCCAAATAGACAATGCACTTGGAGACCATTGCACTCAACTCCAACAATCACACCACTACAACTAGGTCACGATGGAGATTTCTGCCCCAAGTCACTAACCTGTAAATCCTCTTCCAAATGATAACTAATCAGTCTATTTTTTTTCTGAATTATTTAACAAACTCCAGGTTGCAGCAAGAATGGTTGGTGGCTTTAGAAGTTAGCTTCATGATGCCCTAGTCTTCTGTAAGTGTGCTTTTAGATCTCGGCATAGTTTCAAACAACTACATGCAATGTAGCAACATCTCCCAATGACAAACACAAGCTGCTAACGATCTCTCCATAGTCGTCACTGTCTGCTTTTAGTAAGTGGATGCGTATTAATGGCAGCTTGTGCAAAGCAGTGTGCCATAGCAACTAATTTGAAATGAAAGCACTGTGACTGGAGGAGTGTTGTCGTTGCTAACCCCGTTCATTAACAGTTTGATCCAAAGCAACACCCACAAGATGCTGGAGGAACTCAGCAGGTCAGGCAGCATCTATGGAGCTGAATTTCAGGCGGAGGCCCTTCTTCGAGACCCTTCCTCGTAAAACTAACCATATTTCTTTCATTCAGTAACAGTTTAATCCATCCTCATAACACTTAACCACATTGGAGATCTACAGACCTAATAAAGTATGACTATGACTATGACTACATTTCAATGTCCAGGAATGTGATTACATTAGGAACGATTTCCGAATCATTATGTTGTGCAGTACAGAAGCAGACCCCTCAAACCATCAGGTTCATGCTAAACATTTTTGTCCATCTACTCTGATCTCTTTTGCCCATGTTATACCGAAGATTAGCTTTATTTGTCAGACATATATTGAAACATACAATTAAATGCGCCATTTGCCTTGTGCACCAACATAGCAAGCCCAGAACTTACTAACCCTAAGTCTGTGGAATGTGGGAGGAAACCAGAGTGCCCAGAGAAATCACACAGAGTGATGGGGAGAACATGCAAACTCCTTACAGACAGCGAATCTTGATGTATTTCAGTATTCCAGCATTATTCCGGAGCCCCTGTATCCAGAATCATTCATCTTCAGAACCATTCAGCTGAAAACCAGTGACCCATCATGATATTGGTTCAACTGGTCTGGTTTTTGTTTCCTTCTTTCTTTTTCTTTTACTTTGCTCTCTGGGAGTGCAGGACCGAGTTGTGTGGAAAGTCTCCCTGCTCTACATTATATAACCTGATAACATGAACATCGATTTCTTTAACTTCTGGTAATTTCTCCCCTTTCCCCTTCTCTCTTTTCCCATTCCCCATTCTCGATCTCCTCTTGCCCCCTTACTTCTCCTCATCTGCCCATCACCTCCCTCCGGTGTCCCTCCTGCTTTCCTTTCTCCCATGGTCCATTGCCCTCTCCTATCAGATTCTTCTTCAGCTCTTTACCTCTTCCACCTATCACCTCCCAACTTTTTGCTTAATCCCCCCACCCCCCCAACCACCTCCTCCCTCAGCTAGTTTCAACTATCACCTGCCAGCTTGTTCTCCTCCCACCAACTTATTATCCTGTCTTCTTCCCATTCCTTTCCACTCCTGAATAAGGGTCTCAGCCTGAAACACGAATGTTCTCTTGCCTGACCTGCTGAGTTCCCTCAGCATTTTGTGTGTGTTGTTCTGGATTTCCAGCATCTGCAGAATCTCTTGTGTTTATAATTCCAGCCTAACTTTGTCTCTGTTCTGTTGCCTATGTTCTCATTCTTTGGCTGTTGCCCATCACTCTGTGACCAGATGACCTTGCTTACAGCCTATCCCTGCATTCACCCTATCAGACACACCCTCCTTTTTCAACCCATCCAACAGTTTAACGAGCTCCTTTTCTCTCCTTCCAGTTCTGGCAAAACATTTTCAACCTGAAACACAAACTCTGTTTCTTTTCCCACAGGTGTGACCCGACCCTCAAACCTGCACACTTTTGTTTCATTTATTTATTTTGGGATGCCGTGCAGAGCAGGCACGTTCCTGTCCTTCGAGCAACAGCACCCCAGCAACCCCACGGCCCCGATTACAACCTAACCCAATCATGAGATAATGTACAATGACCAATTAACCTACCCGGTACCAACCTGAGAAGACAGGCGAATGGGTTTGAGAGAGGAATGGATCAGCTATAATGATATGGCAGAGCAGACTCAATGGGCTGAATGGCCTTATTCTGTTCCTATGTTTTATGGACTGGTGGTCTTTGGACTGAGGGAGGAAACCGGAACGCCCAGGGAAAAGCCACGTATTCCGTGGGGAGTACAGAGGAAACCGGAATGCCCAGGGAAAAGCCACCTATTCCATGGGGAGTACAGAGGAAACCGGAATGCCCAGGGAAAAGCCACGTATTCCATGGGGAGTGCAGAGGAAACCGGAACGCCCAGGGAAAAGCCACGTATTCCATGGGGAGTGCAGAGGAAACCGGAACGCCCAGGGAAAAGCCACGTATTCCATGGGGAGTACAGAGGCCCCTTACAGGACGACGCTGGAATTGAACCCTGAACTCTGGAATGCTTTGAGCATTAGTAGCATTGTGCTAATGGCTGTGCTACCATGGCACCCGGTGTGGGTCGGTTAATCGATTGATCTTAACGTCATACAGCAGGGAAACAGGCTCCTTGACCCAACTTGACCATGCCGACTGCGTTGACCGGTGTGCGTGTCCCGTCTGTCTGCGTTTGACCCACAGCCCTCTACACCTCTCCTTGTACTTCTCTAGATGGATTACGAACATTGCTCCTGAGCCTGCGGTTTCTTAAGGTTGTCATAGCCAGCTGGGGGGAGGTGGGTGTAGTGGGGATAAGCTCCCACTACCTATTAACTGCTCTCAGTGGTGTGCTTCTAAAGTACCTTCTGACAACCAAGTCCAGCTCACGGCCATCACTTGTGGCTTAGCTCCTAAGCCTAATAGAATGGTTTCTACTGACAAGAGAAGGAGCATAGGCAAGTTACTATCATTTTAAAACCAGACGCATCGGGCAAATGGGGCTCATCAGCTGAGGTTCGCAGCTCCATCTAGGAGAAGGAAAACTCTGATCTCAAACCTCCACTGCCTTGCGGCTATACACACTCATGCATAAGGCTTTGGGAGTAAACCCTGAGGAAAAAAAACCCAGAGCTGGAGTCCCTAAGGCAGTCCTATGTTGAGTTCAACGTTGACTGGCAACTCCCATGACACCGCTGATGCCAAACTGTATCGGTCTATGCCGTTGCTTTGGATTCATCGGCTGGTTGAAGCGGACAGGCTGGTGCATATGCAACATATGGTACTGCCCTGACTCGTGAATCATATAGAGTGCTAGGATGCAATATCCATGGTCAATCCCAACCAGCAGAGGGCTTCATAACGTGCCTGCTTCAATGACTATTTCAGGCAGCTCCTTCCAATTTAATTCTCCTCACAACCCTATCTTCTATATACTATGGTCTTTGCAAATACATAGAAAATAATCTAATACATAGACCATAGTGTATAGCAATTGGTGTGAGAAGAGAATAAAATTGGATTAATATAAAATTAGAGTAAATAATTCCTTGGTAGTTTGCATACATTCAGCGAGCTGAATGACCATCACCCATGTTCCTTGATTCTAAAGTACCTGTGATACCTGGATTAAAATCTGAGACAGGGTGAGCTGAACAGTAATGCTAAAAGTTAAATTTGCGGCCATTTCAAAAATTAATAACTGCTCGATAATCTGCCACAGATTCTGAAAACCATCCCATCTGTTACAATGTTGTACAGAAACATTCAAAAATAATTTTCCCTATTGATTATTTGAGCTATTATTAAAATTATTGTTGAAATCTACAAATATTTGCTGCAATATTATTAATCAGAAAGTGGCATGAGGTTTGATGAGATTATAAAGCGGCAACCTGCTCCAAAATTAAACCAAGAAGTTAAAGCAGAATGCTGGAAGAACTTGGCAGCATGTTTGGACGCGGAGGGTGAATTGACATTTGGGGTCAAGACCCTGCATCTGGACGGACTTCGCTTCCTCATGTTGCTTAACCCATCGAGTCCTTCCACCATTTTGCTTTCCATTCCAGATTTCACCATCTGCAGTCTCTTTTATCATCACAATCCGAGGACTAACAAGAAAGCAGAAGAAGGAGTTGTTGTCTCAAGACCTCCTAGATTATGATTCGTTAGTGCCATGTCATGTGACATGGGTGATCATCGTCTTTCCATGACCTGGATTATTCCTGACAAATTTTTCTACACAAGTGGTTTGCCATTGCCTTCTTCTGGCTGGTGTTTTACAAGATGGGTGGCCCTAACTATTATCAATCCTCTTCAGAGATTGTCTGCCTGGCGTCAGAGATCATATAACCAGGACTTGTGATATGCACCAGCTGCTCATACAACAGTCCACCACCTAGTCTGAAGGCTTCATGTGACCCTGATCAGGGGCCAAGCAGGTGCTACACCTTGCTCAAGGGGTGACCTACAGGCTAGCAGAGGGAAGGAGCACCTCACGCCTCCTTTGGTAGAGACGTATATCCACAGTGCCCCACCCCCCATTTAGATTATGATAGGGAGGGGATGTCACTAAAAAGAGCAAGCAAGCAAGGAAAAGCACAAGAGATTCTGCAGATGATGTAAATCCAAACTAACACACACAAAATGCTGGAGGAACTCAGAATGTCAGGCAGCATCTATGGATAGGAGTAAACAGTTGAAATTTCAGAAGCGATCGGTTCTTGGCCTGAAATAACAGCCTTTACTCCCCTCCGTTGAACAGCCTGACATGTTGAGTTCCTCCAGAATTTTGTGTGTGTTACTCTTCAAAGGTAAGCATTCTCCATTGAAGCAATAGTGTGCTTTACACCGTACAGTAAGAATGCTGGTGAAATCTTTTCACCACTATTGTTTGGCCAGTAGAGTGGCTGGGGTGGAAATGCACAGCCACAGCAGGAGTCAGAAGTTTATATTTCTCCCTCAGTAATTTCCAAAGCTGAAGAGTTCCAGGGTAAATTGAAATTAGTCATGTCCAGGGCAAATTAGTCACGTGGCAAAAGAAAATGAGTCTAGGCTGGGAAAGAGAGGGAGCAGAATGAGCAGGCTATCAAACCATGTCCTCCAGGACACTAACCCCAGTATTGATCAGGGATCAGGCTCCCCATTCACACTTAAAGCTAATGCCTGGTGGCTGGAAATAATGGTTCAAACAAAGACTGAACTGGTGGAATTTAAGTATCCTTTTTCATATCTCAGACCTAAGCTCATTTCTGCCTAAGAATGATAAAACTTTATATGCATTTGTTTTGGAATATTTGATTTAGAGGTGCTTTTTCACGAGACTGGGATACAGCACATCTCTTACAGCTGTGTACAGCTTCAATTCTTTGTACATTCCCACCGACCCTCTCCATCAAATTGGACGAGGTGAGTTGAGAACACAGCAGCACAAAATTGTTCAGATTCACTGAGCGGTGCATCTGTTTCAAGCCAAAGACTGACAATGCAGGAATACCAAAGCCTTTCCAAGACCAGATGGTGGGTGATTTCAGAAATGTACAAGTGTCAGTCCCAAAAGCCCTGCTTGACTGTGCCAGTCAGGAAAAGGTTAAAAGGACCCAGTGACAATTGTGCTGGTTAATTGAGGGTAGGCAGTGATGCCCGTGGCACGAGGAATAAATTAATAGAGGCTTTAGAGGAGGCACGATAGAGGTGTTCAAAATTATGAAGGGTATAAGTAAGGTGAATACCAGTTGCTTCTTCAAAAGTAATCCATCACCAAGGACACGGGGCCATAGGTGGAGACTGGTTATGGGGAGATTCGAGACTAACATCAGGAAATATTTCTTCACACAGCCAGTTATAGACACATGGAACAAACTTAGTTATGTAGTTGAGAGTTAGAGACTTTAAAATCTAAACTCAGTAACTATTTCAACACACAATGTGAATTGGAATTTAGCAAGCTTTCTTGGGCTGAATGGTCTGTTTTTGTTAAAAAGCTTTCCAATGTTCTAATGTTCTTTATAAGGCATTGGTCAGACTGCACTTAAAGTATTGTAAGCAGTTATCTAAGAGAGGTGGTGGCATTGGAGAAGTCCAGAGGGGTTTTATGAGACTGATTCTGGAAATGAAAGGGTTAACATATGAGGAGCGTTTGATGGCTCTGAACCTGTACTTTCTGGAATTTGGAAGAATGATGGAGGATCTCAGTAAAATCTACCAAACATTGAAAAGCCTAGATAGTGCAGATGTGGAGAGGATGTTTCCAATAGTTGGTGAGTCCAGGACCAGAGGGCACAGACTCAGAATAGGACAGAGATGGAGGGAGTTTCTTTAGCCAGTGGCTAGAGAATCCGAGGAATTCATTGCACAGATGGCTGTGGAGGCCAAGTTACTGAATATATTTAGGGCAGGGGTTGACAGGTTTTGATCAATCAGGGTGTCAAAGGTTTTGGGAAGAAGGCAGGAGAAGGGGGTTGAAAATCAGCCATGATGGAATGGTGGAGCAGACTCACCAGGCCAAATAACCTAATTCCTCTCCAATGTTTTATGGTTTTATGGTCCTATGAAACATAGAACATAGAAGATTACAGCACAGTACAGGCCTTTCAGCCCGCAATGCTATGCTGACCTTTTAACCTACTCTAAGATCAATATAACCCACCCCTCCCACACAGCACGCTATTTTTCTTTCATCCATGTGCCTTTCTAAGAAGATCTTCAATATCCCTAGTATATCTGGTTCTACCACTACCCTGACAGTGTGCTCCTCACACTTACCACTCTCTGTGTAAAATAGATCTGACATTGCCACTGCCTTTCCTCCAGTTTCCTTATCGTTATGCCCTCTCGTGTTAGCTATTTCCACCCTGGGAAAAAGGCACTGCCTGTCTACTCTACCAATGCTTCTTATCCTCTTCTGGTACTACTCCTGTGGCTAGTGAGGATGCAAAAATTATCGTGAAGATTGGAGGGTGACAAAAGTCAGTCCTTTGTTCAAGAAAGGTAATGGGGTAATCTTGGGAATTATGGAACCGAGAGTCTACAGAAGAGGCAAGAGTGGTATCATGAATCTCACACATGCATGGATTTCCAGCATCTGCAGATTTTCTCTTGTTTGCTGTTCGACCAGTCTACAAATGTGCAGTAGAGAGCATTGTAACAAGCTGCATCACTGCAGGGTACAAGAACTGCACTACAGCAGACAGGTATGCTCTATCACAGGTAGTCAAAACCAGCCAACGCACTACCCCTGCACCAGCCTACCCATCACTAAGGACTTATATTCCGGAAGGTGCCAGTGAAAAGCCAGCAATATCATGATGGATCCCACCCACACTGCTCATGGACTGTTTGATGCACTCCTAATGGGGAGGAGGCTATGTAACATCCACGCAAGGACCACCAGACTCAAAAACAGTTATTTCTCAAAGCAGTAAGGCTGATCAACACCTCCACCCACTAACCCACCCCACCACCACTACTTTATCATTTCCTGTCAGAGTCACCTTATGTACAGAGACACTCCTGTATCTACCATCACTGTGTGTACATACAATCAATGTGTTTAAGCAATGTTATGTATTTATATTTATTGTGGTCTTTATTATTTGTTATGGATACCTTATTGATCCCAAAGGAAATTACTGTGTCACAGTAGCATTACAAGTGTATAGATATACAAATATTAGAAGAGAAGTAGAAAGAATAAAAAATAAGTTACCTCAAACAGTCTAACAGGAGGGATCATCACTTTCCTGGCTTTAGATTGATTCATTATAGAGCCTAATGGCCGAGGGTAAGAATGACCTTATAGAGCGCTCTTTGGAGCAGCACAGTTGTCTTAGTCTATTACTAAAAGGGCTCCTCTGTTCAGCCAAGGTGGCGTGCAGAGGGTGAAAATATTGTTCAGAATTGCCAGGATTCTCCAGGGGGTCCTTTGTTCCACCACAGGCTCCAGTGTGTCCAGTTTGATTCCAATAACAGAGCTAGTCTTTCTACTCAGTTTATTAAGCCCGTTGGCATCAGCTGTGTTGATGCTATTGCCCCTGCAGACCACTGCATAGAAGATTGTGCTGGCCACAGCAGGCTGGTAGAACATGTGAAGGAGAGGCCTGCACACTCCAGAGGACCTCAGACTCCTCGGGAAGTAGAGGCAACTCTGGCCCTTCTTGCACACAGCCTCTGTGTTGGTTCTCCACTCAAGTCTGTCATCCCTTCATTGTCGAATACTGGAACTCCTAACCCAACAGCACCATGAAAGTACTTCCATTTTGACTAAAAAGACTGCAGCATTTCAAAGATTGGTTCATCTCCCTCTTTCCCTGAGCAAAAGAGATGGACAGTCCGTGCTGGCCTTGTAACTGAATAAATTAAATGGAAATTGAACATTGAAGTGGATGTGCAGCAGAAGACCATGAACATAGTCTCAGTACCTAATAAAGTGGCCACTGAGTGTATACTGAAATAGCACAAAATCTCATAGGTGCTCTAGCAACACCTATTGGTGGAATGCTTTTATACAACTGTAAGGATTCCTCGAGCAGGATTTAAGTAGATAGAGTATTAACATTTTTCTGCCATTTATTCCTTTCACCCTGTGCATTACTGCTTAGCCAGCTTCCTAAGCATAATCAGTGAGGCTTGAAGCTATGTGAGAGTTATGTAGTGGAAGAAATGTTGGTTATTATGCCTAAATTTAGTGGATCATTCTGAGTTTGTACAGCAGCTGCCATCTGGGACCCAACCTGTATAAAGTTAAATTAAATCCATTTGAATGATTAAGCTCTCTGGTAATTGAAGTTAGGGACATATTCCCACAAAAGGGCATGGCCTACACAGTTTTGTATGAAAAAACGATGCAGAGAATGAAAAAGAATTCTTCTGGTTTGGAGAGCTTTCTTCACAAGCCTGTGGTGTCGTATTAAAACACCATGACATGAGCTCAATGATATTTAAACTGAAGGAACTCAACAGGCTCCAACTGACGGCTATCTTGTCTTCAATTACATGGTCACTGATGTAATGTGTTTGAGCTGTCATATAGGTTATTGATTTTGCAGAGTGTTTGAAAGGTAGACAGCACGATGTGCAAGAGGGTTTGCAGCCTGAGTTCTGGTCAATAATTATTTACACTACAGGGTTAGAAGTCAGGTTTTTATGCTTTAGGTGCGAAGATGAGCAGGTCATGTCCTCTGAACAGTTTACACTTCACCAGTCAGGATTATAAGGTCCTGTACACCAGAATTCAAGTGGATTCCTTTGCCCGTTGCAAAGAACTAACAGAAGAAAATGTTGAGGCTATCACTGTCCTCTAGAGAACATCTAGACTCCAACTGTCCACACCAACCTCCCCAAGTCTCAGCATCAGATTTACTATCACTATCATATAGAACACTACAGGCCGTTTGGCCCAGAATGTTGTGCCGACCTTTTAACCTACTCTAAGATCAATGTAACCCTTCTCTTCCACACAGTCCTCCAGTTTCCTATCATCCACGTGCCAATCTAACAGTTTCTTAAATGCTCCTAATGTCTCTGCTTCTTTCACCACCTCTGGCAGCTTTGATTGCATCAGTACAGTGCAGAGATGTAAAATCTATAATTTACAGAAATCAGTAAACATTGAAAAAAAAAAGGAACAATTGAATTATTCAGAAAACTGATGGTGGAGGGAAAGAAGCTATTGAGTTTGGGCCTTTGGGCTCCTGTACCTTCTGGGTACATGCATTTGGGTCAGGTAGGAGACTGTGTGGCAGTACCATCACACCCCAGTTCACTGTTCCCACTTAAGCTACATGGGTGCACAGTCGCACAGTAACTGAAATGCAGCCATGCCCATAGCCTTTGTTGCCACACAGCTGGAACTGGACGGAGTTGGACAAAGTTTACGAAACATGAAAGATTTTCTTTGTTATACTGTATTTCATTATACCCTTCAATTAATAACTAAAATCAAAAGTATGTGATTTTTCAAATTTCATTCTGAATATTCATGGTATGCATATTATATAAAAAAACATTTAAAGTGCCTCAGAGTTTTCAGGCAGTCTAAAAATCTCCTGCTCAGGCTGGTCTGCAAACCTGTAAAAAATATAGAGGGAACTTTGCTCTTCAGCATATGAGTAGCGGCCAACTATAATACTAGCCAACTATCTATACTGGCCAACTATTAATACTGGCCAATTACCAATACTGGCCAACTATAACACTAGCCAACTATCTATACTGGCCAACTATAACACGAGCCAACTATCAATACTGGCCAACTATTAATACTGGCCAACCATAACACTAGCCAACTATCAATACTGGCCAACTATCAAAATTGGCCAACAATCAATACTGGCCAACTATCAATACCCACCAAATATCAATAATCTATTTACACTCATCATCATCAAGATTCTCACACAGAGAGGCAGTGCAGAGCGCACCATGAGAGGGGATCCTATAGAACATATAAGAATGAGTCAGGAAAGTTATTTGTGCTGGTAAGTGAAACTAGAACTAGGAGAAATGACCTCAATATTTGGGGAATAGATTTAAGATGGAGTTGATGAGAAACTGCTTTTCCCAGAGAGCAGTGAATATGTGGAATTATCTGCCTGCCCAGGAAGTAGCAGGGGCTACCTCTTTAAATATATTTATGACACAGTTGGATAAGATGTTTGCATAGCAGGGGAATTAAAGGTTATGGGGGAAAGGCAGATCTTATTGAATGGCAGAGCAGGATCGATGGGCCGTTTGGCTGACTCCTGTTCCTTGTTCTTATGTTATCATCTTATGAAGTCGTGCTAAGTAGAGTGAAAATAAATGGAATCTAATGCTGATCTACACTAAAGACTTTTCTTTTCTATTCCCTGACATATCACCTCTATTTTTTTTCAAAAACATGTGTTCATCTCTGAGTTCCCCATAAACTTCACAATAAATCCTGTCGAAGGGCAGTAAACCAGCAACCATTTTGTTTTTTTTTTGATGATGAATGCAGGAGATGGATGATTGCATAATCCTGCCTTCCTTGGAGGGTTAAATCCTCTCAGGCAACAGATTTTTGGGGAAATGAAGACCGTAAGACCATGAAAATTGTGGAGCAGATAGAGGAGCAGATTTAGTTAATCTGGCCCATCAGGTCTGCTCTATCATTCCATCATGGGTGATTTATTTTCCCTCCCAATCCCATTCTCCTGCCTTCTCCCCAAAACCTTTGATGGCCTTACTATTCAAGAACATACTTAACTCCACATTAAATATACCCAATGACTTGGTCTATGATAAGAAATTTCACAAATTCATCACCCTCCAGATAAAGAAATTCCTCAGTCCTCTATTCAGAGGCTGTGCCCTCTGGTCACTGACTCTCCCACTATTGGAAAATATCCTCTGCATGTCTGCACTCTCCAGCCATTCCCATGCCTGAGCATGCCATGTCATGAAATGAGAAACAGTTTATAGAATCATGGCATCATGCAGCACGTAAACAGGACTTTCAGCCTGACTCGTCCATGCTGAACAAGACACCCCTCTAAACTAGTCCCATTCTTCCGTGTTTGGCTCAACCTTTCCTATCCATACACCGGTCTAAATACCCTTTAAATGTTGTTCTTGTGCCTGCATCAACCACTTATTCTGACAGCTCATTCCACATACGTAGCAAACTTGCCCCTTAGGTTTCTCTTAAATCTTTCTTCGTGCAACTGAAATCTTTAGCCTTCAATTCTTCCTCAACCCTGGGTAAAGGACTACCATTCACTTTTTATTCACCTCATGATTTTATACACCTCAATAGTATCACACCTCAGAATAAAGTCTAAAGTTTTCCCGATAACCCGATCCCTTGAGAGACAAGATGGTGCCAGTGATCATCAGTGACTTTCTAAGGACCGCAGACAATAGTTCTAAAATCCAGGCTGAAATGCAAAGGGATGGGGCCTCCTCTGCTCAGCATCTTGTTGGCAAATGTGCAGTCACTGGAAAACAAAATCAAGGACCTGAGGACAAGATTGCTGTATCGGAGAGAAATGGGAAACTGTTGTATTCTATGTTTGACCGGAGATTTGTCTTTCCAGATACAATGATCAGATCCGAAGGCTTCTCGATTTACAGGATGGACCGAACTGCTGATTCTGAAAAGGCCAAAGGCGCAAGTGTGTGTTTTATGATAAACTCTTGGTGGTGTTCCAATGTGGCAGTTTTGTCAAACTCGTGTTCCCCAACAATTGAACACCTAATGGTCAAATGCCATACAGTCTATTTACCAAGGGAGTTCTCATCTGTGATCCTGACCACATTTTACATACCACCAGTGTCTGACTATAATCAAGTGCTCACAATATCGCATGGCACCATCTCCAAACAAGAAACAGTCCATCCCGATGTATTGCAAGTCATAGTTGGCAACTTCAACCAGGTTTGTTTGAAGAAAACCCTGCCCAATTACCATCAACTTATAACCTGTAGCACCAGAGGTCCCAACATGCTAGACCACTGTTACACTAAGATAAGGAATGCCTGCCGTTCCATGCTCAGACTGCACTTTGGTAAATCGCATCACTTGGCTGTCCCTCTCCTACCTGCAAACAGGCAAAGGCTAAAGAGCAAAGCTCCAGTGATTAGGGCAACAAAGGGAGGCAGATACATGGCTTCTACATTCTACCTGTTTCCTCAACACTACCTGCCCCTCCACCAATCTTCATATCATCTGCAAATTTGGTCGTATCATCTGAAACACCAAAGTCCTTAAATGGAAAATCCCACAAGAAGTATTGGATATGTCCCAGTCCATCACGGGTAAAGCCCTCCCAAACCCCAAATGTTATCACATCTACATGAAACACTGTTGCAGGAAAGCGGCATCCATCATCAGAGATCCCCACCACCCAGGACCTGCTCTCCTCTCACTGCTGCCAGCAGGAAGAAGGTGCAAGAGCCTCAGGACTCACATCATCAGGTTCAAAAACATCAGGCTCTTGAACGAAAGGGGATAAAACCTCACTGAACTTCACTTTCTCCATCATTGAAATATTCCCCAATCTATAGACTGACTTTCAAGGACTCTTCATGTCATGTTCTTGAAATTTATTGCTAATTTATTAATCATTATTTCTTCATTTTGCATTTGCACAGTCTGTTGTCGTCTGCACTCTGATTGAACACCCTAGTTAGGTGGCCTTCTGTTGACTCTTTTATGGTTATCATTCTATGACTTTATTGAGTATGCCTTCAAGAAAATGAATTTCAGGGTTGTATATGGTGACATAAATGAACTTTGATAATAAATTTACTTTGAACTTTTGAACTTAAATCCCTGCAACATCCCCATAAATGTTCCCTGCATTCTTTCCAGCTTGATGGCATCTTTCTTGTAGCAGGGTGACTAAAACTGAACACGGTATCCAAATGCAGCCTCACCAACATCTTGTACACCTGCCACATAATATCCCAGTGCCCTGACCAATACAAGCCAGTATGCTAAAAGCCATTGTTAACACCTTGTCCACTGCTATTAAACAGATTTTGAAAATCAGCGACATGAAGAAATTTTAGACCAGGTGATCAAAATCTTGATCAAAGTGGCAGGTGTTTTAATGAAGGAATGAAAGAAGAGGAAAATTGTATGGAAGCAGGGAATTTCATAGGCCAGGATCCGGGAAGCTGATCGCAATGCCAACTGTGTTGGTCTGATTAAAATCTGCTCTAACAAGGGCTGGACGTCCTTAGGATGAGTGACATTTCTTTAAGTAACTACTAAGAACACTAATGGTACCCATGTTGGCCTTACTGTTGTGTAATTAAACATTGAAGTCATTTATTCAAAAATGGAAAGACCTAATATTCATACCTAAACATTGCAAGGGAAAAATGGCCAGAAGATGCTTGCCCTGTTGCAGAATGCGCTACTTCAGGTAACAACAAACCTGCTGGAGGAATTCAGTAGATTGCGTGGGTAAAGAAATGTAATCATAGAACACTACAGTACAGAAACTGGCCCTTTGGCCCATCTAGTCCATGCTGAACCATTAATCTGCCTAGTCCAATTGACCTGCATCCAGACCACAGCCCTGCATACCCCTCCATCCATGTACCTATCCAAACTTCTTTTCAGTGTGGAAATAGACCCTGCATCCATCAATTTCACCAGCCCCTCATTCCACACATTCACCACCCTCTCAGTGAAGAAGTTCCCTCTGATGTTCCCCTTAAACATTTTACCTTTCACCCTCTAGCTCTAGTCTCACCTAACTTCAGTGGGAAAAGCCTGCTTACGTTTACCCTACGCCTCATAATTTTGTAGACCTCTATCAAATTTCTCCTCAACTTTCTACATTTCAGGGGATGAAATCCTAACCTGTACAAACTTTCCCTATCACTCAAGACCTCAAGTTCCGGCAGCATCCGTGTAAATTTTCTCCACACCCTTTGAATTTTATTTACATCTTTCCTGTAGGCAGGTAACCAGAGTAGGACATAGTACTCCAAACTGGGCCTATAGAGTTGTTTGCCGATGTTTGTCGAATTGTCAAAGTTTTAGGTGAAAACCTTGCATTAGGAACGTCTGCCCCATTTAAAGGTCCCCTCTACTTTTTTGTTTCACTCCAGAAGTTTTGGTTTCTCAGCTCAGCCACCTTTGCTTTACCATGCAAGCACGGGCAAAGAATTCACTGCTTATTCATCCTTACAATCGAGAAACCTATCCAGTCTGTTTACGATAAAATATATTTAAACATTGTCATTTACTACAGACGTTGTATTTTATCAGGGTACCAATATAAAAACTGCTAATTGCAAATCACCTGCTCAACCATACGAGCCTACTCATCCATGAGATCAATTCATGAACATTTTTTTGAGTAACACATACAGTACAAAATGAATTACTCTGTGTCTGTTACTCTGGATTTCTATCATCTGCAGAATCTCTTGTGATTATGATTTACTTTTTTTAATGTCTCCTAATTTATCTTGGCTTTCAAAGCTTATGCAAGATTTCAGTGAAAGGGGATGCGCAGGAGTACGGTGGGTTGTAATTAGATATCCTGTCCTTCAATCATCCTGTCTGCCTCAGTGACGTTTACACTAATCACCAGCTATTTATTATTGGTGTTCAATTTTGCTTGCGTCATACACCAGGGTGCTCTCTTCACTTACCTGATGAGGTAACCGTAGCCTTTGGTCTGGAGCAGATGTCATCAGGTGGTGCCCAAACTTCATAGAGTGTTTCAACCATTAACCATTACACTTTCCAGTTGGCTGGTCAGCAGTGATGGCCAAGTCACTGCCCATCTTCCTGACTTCCAGCTCAACTCCTCTCACCTGCTCCATATCCAGCAGAGGCTCTTTCTGCTTTCTCCCCCATCCTACGAGCTGCTTGGTTCTTGATCTTTTTATCAAGGCCCAGCACAGACAGTAATCTCCATGCTGACCTTGCCAGGAAACCCCCTACGGCTGATCTCCACGGGGAATAGCCACACCTGCCATCCTTTGTCCCTGCACTCCTGGACTAAGGACTGATATTTCAGGGCCTTTCTCTCGTGAGTCTCCCTGCATCCTTCCTCCCATGGTACTGTGAGCTCCACCAGGATGGTTTTCTTGTCTTCGGTGGACCACAGTACGATGTCTGGTCGAAGTGTTGTTTGCAAAATTTCCTGGAACTGCAACTTCCTCCCCTCCTCCACATCGACTCTCATCTCCCATGATTTGGCAGTTTGCAGCAGATTGGACTTAGGCCCCTTTGATATGACTGGCATGGCCCTCTCCTTGATGAAAATGATTGCCCTGTTTGCCTCTCTGCCAGCCGGTCTCTTTTCACACCTCTTCCACTCCAGTGTGTCAGCAAGGACAGCAGGACCTTGTCGTGGAGCCACCTATATTCACCTTGTGTTAAAGCTGTTTTGCATTCTGACAGTACATGTGCCAGTGAACCCTGCTGATCACACAGCTTGCAGTTGGGGTCCTTTCTCAGCCCCCATGTGTGCAGCTGTGATGGTGTAGGGAGAGTGTCATAGATGGACCTCTGGAGGAAAGAAATGTGGAAGGGCTCCAGTCTCTAAAGCTCTGCCCAAGTGATCTTGCGCTTGGGAAGATCCCTTTCTGTCTGGGCGCCCTGTGACCCCAACTTCACTGCCTTTGATACCCACCTTTCATCCTCGCGGTTCCATACCTCTGTCCCATCGATGGAAGTGTGCAGAGCCTTGCCGTCCCAGACATGGGTTGCTGATGATGTTTCTCAACTGCAGGGAGCCCACTGCCTGGTCTGTGGCCGAGTTAACAGCCCACTTTCGGCCCGATCTTGCTGTGACTCCTACTTGATTTATTAGTTTGTCATTGGAGCCTCTCAGTGTTAACACAACTCTAAATTTTGTCACCTTGAACTCCTCCACTACCGATGACAACGGGAGCTGTAGCTGGCCTGATCTTATGTAGAGCTGCACTAAAGAAAAACTTGGGGGGAAATCCCCAGACACCTCCGCAGGTGCTTGTTAAATGTCCTCTCGATGCCTTGTACAGAGGTCTTGTGGAACTCATACACTGAGAAGCCAGAGCAGCCTTGATAGAAGACCACATTGGTACAACCATGTCTTAAATTTACCAGGGAGTCTGGTGTTGTCGACCTTCTTCAGCCACTCTTCAGTCTGCTTTACGGTGTTGTGATGTTGGCACTGTCTGTCATTGCTGCATTAAACCACTTTCCCAGACACTTAACTGGGTTGTCTTCTGTGGATGGAATGACTGCTCCCTGTACCTGAAGACTGAACTTGCTAGTAACCTTGCCCTTTTTGATCACTACGCATCTGGACTTCCTGGTCTTGAAGGTCATCCTAGCCCAGGTAGTGACATTGTCCAGGGTTTCCAATACCCATCTTGCTTGGACATGGGTTACAGTGGTTACTATGATGTCATCTACGATTCCCCGGTGTTGCAGGTGTGGGATGCTGGGCTCCAACACTGGGCCTCAGGTTACGTCTGCTGCTGCTGATATGAGGAGGTCCATGCCCATGACAAACATGATGGGGGAAGGTGGTACAGCCAGATGGAATCCCTTTTTGAAGGTCTGGCCAACTTGTTTTAAAGCGGGCTGAAGTGAAGCATAGCTTCAATTCTCCGAAGTAGCTGGTGATCATGTCTCGCGTTACTGGAGGGATATGGTAATGGCCCAGGCCAGCCTGGACAAGAACATATGGAATTAATCCATAGGCACCGGTTAGGTCTAATCAGATGACTGTTAGGTTGCCTTTCTTCTGCCTGGCCTCGCAGATCAATTGGCTGATTATTGCGGTGTGTTCAAGGCACCCAGAAAAACCTGGGATGCCACTGTTCTGGATGGATGTGTTGATATAGTGGCTCTCCATTAAGTAAGAGGTCAGCCTTCTCACAAGCTCCCAGAAGAATATCTTGCATTCCACACTAAGGAGGAAGATTGTCGTAAAATGGATGATTGTAGAGGAATCTTGTTCCTTAGGAACAAGGCATCCTTCAGCGACTTTCCAGCTTGGTGGAATAGAGTCTTGGTCCAAATCCTCATCATTATCTTCCACAACTTCCGGAGGAGTTTTCGACATTTCTTATATACCTTGTAGGGTATACCACTTGGTTCTGGGGAGGCAGATGACTTTACTCTCGTGATGATATCCTGGACCTCCTGTCACATGGGCTCTGCCATGCTCAGCTCAGTTGCTGGGATTCTTGGTTGAGAGACTTTTGAATTGAATTCTAGTCCCGGATCCCTATGAGGATCGCAGTGTGATTCCCACAGAAATTCTTCCACCTCCTGCTTTCAGCTGGTTAGGGTACCAGATCTTTGCTGGCTGAGCAGAGCCCTGGTGAACCTGAATGGATTTTTAAACAAACTGCGCTTTCCTTCTCTCTCTCTCCACTCTGCACTTTCGTAGCTGCTCCACCCTCCTGAGCCTGCACAGCTCTTCCCGCAGTTTTCAACACCTTCTGTTTCATCATGTGAACTGTTTTTGAATTGTCTTCATTTCACAAGGTCCCCTCCGCTTTTTGCTTTCACTCCAGAAGTTTTAGTTTCCCAGCTCAGCCACCTTTGCTTTACCATGCATGCATGGGCAAACAATTCACAGCCTATTCATCCTTGTCTGTTTATGATACAGTATATTTAAACATTGTCACTTACTACAGACGTTGTATTTTATCAGTGTACCGATATAAAAACTGCTAATTGCAAATCACCTGCTCGGCCATACAAGCTTACCCATGAAATCAATTCATGAACATTTCTTTCAGTAACATATACAGTACAAAATGAGTTACTCTGTGTCTGTTACTCTGGATTTCCAGCATCTGCAGAATTTTTTGTGATTATGATTTACATTTTCTAATGTCTCCCTGACTAATTTATCTTGGCTTTCAAAGCTTATGCAAGATTTCAGTGAAAAGGGGTGCGCAGGAGTACGGTGGGTTGTAATTAGATATCCCGTCCTTCAATCATCCTGTCTGCCTCAGTTATGTTTACGCTAATCACCAGCTATTTATTATTGGTGTTCAATTATATTTCATTGAGTAGGATGAAATTCACTGGGAGCCAGAGAATAATTCCAATGTTCCATGATTTTCCATTAATTATTGGCTTTATACTGTGACTATTACTAAATTTAAGAGGGCAGTGGAATTGTGAGATTCTCCACCCAATGAAGACCAATACTGGGATAGTGTTTTTGTTGGTTATTTATTAGAAATAAGGCTAGATGATGAAACTACTTTAGAAAGGAAGCAGGGTGAACATTGGAAACGACAGACCTGTTAACCTGTCAGCAGCTCTAAAACGCAGCAGAAAAGGGCTTTCTTCATAAATCCAAAATCCGGGAAGAGCAAGATGCATCAGGGAGCATCAGAGATGCTTTGATTGTGACCATGTTCAAAGTAAATTTATTATCAAAGTACATATATGTCATCATATCCTGAGATTCATTTTCTGCGGGCATTCACAATAAATCCATAATGGAATAATAACCATAACAGAATCAATGAAAGACCTCTCCAACTGGGCGTTCAACCCATGTGCAAAAGACAAGAAACTGGGCAAGTACAAAAAGAAACAAAAAATAATAACAATAATGAATAAATAAACAATAAGTATCGAGAACATGAGATGAAGAGCCCTTGAAAGTAAGCCCGTAGGTTGTGGAACAGTTCAATGATGGGGCAAGTGAAGTTGAGTGAAGTTATCCCCTTTGGTTCAAGAACCTGATGGTTGAGGGGTAATCACTGTTCCTGAACCAGGTGGTGTGAATCCTGAGGCTCCTGTACCTTCTTCCTGATGGCAGCAGCGAGAAGAGAGCACAGCCAGGATGGTGAGTGTCCCTGATGATGAATGCTGCTTTCCTGCGACAACGTCCATGCTGATGTGTTGAATGGTGGGGAGGGCTTTACCTGAGATGGACTGGGCTGAATCCACTACGTTTTGTAGGATTTTCCGATTTACCTGCCAGCCTAGTCATCATATGGGAGCCCAAGCATGGGAGGATGAACCCTGGGCGCCCTCCCAAGACTATGGTCAACACGCTCCTAGAAGACAGCGGTGCGTCTAATGTAGATGAACTGAACACACTGATGAGGGAGAGGGAGAAGTGGAGAGTCCGTCATCGTGCCTGACGCCGGCCCCCTAGGCCTGAGTCAATGTAGTAGTAGTGGTTCTGTTTGAGGTGTTACGTACCCCATAACTGGGTTGCCAAGCCAGCAGAAATGGATCACCCAGTTGGAGTCTGGATTATTAGAACTAAGAAAGGTTTATTAAAGAAACAAGCAACACAGTAATCGAAAGGATAATGAATGCAACAGTTCAGCAATGATAAACACACATGTACACAGAATTAAGATAACAGGATCAATCAAGCTCTATCGTTGTCTAGGGGTAAATGACCAATTTCAAAGTGACACAAAAGTCCAGTTCGATTTAGTTCAGTTCGCAGTAATCGTTGCCATGGCGATGGACAACGTGGGGGGAGGGAGAGAGAGAACGAGAACGACTGATCATTCAGAAACGGCTTGCACTCACAGACCAGCGATATTGCTCACAAGCAGCTTTCGGGCGGGTCCTTTGTGATGTCACCTGAGGTCACCGACTGTGACCCCGCCTCCAGATGCGGTCGATCCTCTGCAGTGAACCCGGCACCCAAGCGAGGGTGGACACACACCAGGTTCCCGCTGATCGTACCTTTCCACCCTGTGCGTTTAAGGTCCGGTACTTCCCATCGACTCGTGAGGGACGCACCGCTTCCAGGGTCTCGTTACCTCGGGTGTCGTATGTGTCCTGCCTTAGCGAACCTGTCCCTTTTTATCCCCCTGCTGGGGTATCGCCTGTCCATCACTTCAAACAGTTCAGAGTTCAAAGGGGGAGCCGCTCCAGACAGCTCTCTCTCCCGTCCCTTCATTACACATCTCCAGATCGCCTGTCCATCACTTCAAACAGTTCAAGGTTCAAAGGGAGAACCGCTCCAGACAGCTCTCTCTCCCGTCCCTTCATTACACATCTCCAGATGCTGCTTCATTGTTCCTTATCTCTCCTTCCCCTGAGGACAGGTGGCAGACCAACTGCTGATGCCACTGATGCTAACCCAAGCCAGCAAACATCTTAATTTTATGTGTATTCTCGTCACAGAGGTCATTGGTGTTTCCAGACCAGTCTGTCATGCAGCCAATCAATATACTCTCAACCACACATTGATAGAGGTTTGTCAAAGTTTTAGATGCCATTCCAAATCTCTGCAAACTCCTAAGGAAGTAGAGGCGCTGCTGTACTTTCTTCATAATTACACTTACATGCTTGGCCCAGGAAATGATAACACTGAACAACTTAAGGTTAATCACCCTTTCCACCTCTGACCCTCTGCTGAAGACTGACCCACGGATCTCTGGTTTCCTCCTGCTGAAGTCAGTAATCAGCTCCTTGGTCTTGCTGACATTGTGTAAGTTACGACAACACTCAGCAAGATTGTCAATACCCCTCCTATATACTGATTCTTTAACTCGGCCTGCATCAGTGGTGTTGTCAAAAACACTTGAATATGGAATTGGAGCTGTGCTTAGCCATACAGTCATAAGTATAAAGTGAGTAGAGCCGGGGGCGGGGTGAGCACACAGTCTTGTGGTGCACCTGTGCTGATGGAGATTGTGGAGGAGATGTGGTTGCCAATCAGAACTGACTGGGGTCTGCAAGTGAGGAAGTCAAGGAGACAAGTATAACTGTGGTAACTATAGTAAATGTAGCAACAGGAATTGTGTGTTCTTCACAATCGGCTCCTCCAATGCACCCACCCCACCCTAAATCACAGGACGGATTCCATCCATCTGGAGGCATGGTTGACATGATCTCCACCACACAACAGAACCAAGAGAAATCCAGACAGCAGCACTAGACGCCACACATGGCTGTCGTCCTCAGTGAGGAGGCTCTGACGAACACATTCTTCAAATTTATTTGTCCACAGGAATTCATTTCTATCGGCTATTTGCTCCACAATGGCATGCAAGTCACCAGATAAACAATAAACCTGCAATCGAGCCAGTCTCAGGGAAGACTGCAGTCAGATTCAGTTAGATGTACATCAAAGCATACAGTAAAAAGTTTCATTTGCATCAACAACCAGCTCAAACGTAAGGTTATGATGGGGCAGCCAGCAAGTGGTGCCACATATTCCGGTGCCAACAATGCACGTCCACGATGTTCATTAGAACAGCGGCAACAAAACAACAACAGCAAAACAAGCACTGTCTGTTTCTCCCTCCCACCCAGCCCTCACTCACTCACTCACACAGACAGGACTCACCCTCCCATCCACCCCTCACTCATTCACACAGACAGAACTCTCCCTCCCATCCACCCTCACTCACTCACTCACTCAGACAGGACTCACCCTCCCATCCACCCTCACTCACTCACTCACACAGACAGGACTCACCCTCCCATCCACCCCTCACTCATTCACCCACTCACACAGACAGAACTCTCCCTCCCATCCACCCTCACTCACTCACTCACACAGACAGGACTCACCCTCCCATCCACCCCTCACTCATTCACCCACTCACACAGACAGAACTCTCCCTCCCATCCACCCTCACCCACTCACTCACTCAGACAGGACTCATCCTCCCATCCACCCTCACTCACTCACTCACACAGACAGAACTCACCCTCCCATCCACCCTCACTCACTCACCCACTCACACAGACAGACAGAACTCACCCTCCCATCCACTCCTCACCCACTCACCCACACAGACAGAACTCACCCTCCCATCCACTCCTCACTCACTCACTCACTCACTCAGACAGGACTCACCCTCCCATCCACCCTCACTCACTCACTCACACAGACAGGACTCCCATCCACCCTCACTCACTCACCCACTCACACAGACAGACAGAACTCACCCTCCCATCCACCCCTCACTCACTCACTCAGACAGGACTCATCCTCCCATCCACCCTCACTCACTCACTCACTCAGACAGGACTCACCCTCCCATCCACTCCTCACCCACTCACTCACCCTCCTATCCACCCCTCACTCACTCACTCACTCAGACAGGACTCACCCTCCCATCCACCCCTCACTCACTCACTCACACAGACAGAACTCACCCTCCCATCCACCCCTCACCTACTCACTCACTCACACAGACAAGACTCACCCTCCCATCCACTCCTCACTCACTCACCCACAGAGACAGGACTCACCCTCCCATCCACCCCTCACTCACTCACTCACTCAGACAGGACTCACCCTCCCATCCACCCCTCACTCACTCACTCACTCAGACAGGACTCACCCTCCCATCCACTCCTCACCCACTCACCCACACAGGCAGAACTCACCCTCCCATCCACTCCTCACCCACTCACTCACTCACACAGACACAGACAGGACTCACCCTCCCATCCACCCCCACTCACTCACTCACTCAGACAGACAGAACTCACCCTCCCATCCACCCCCACCCACTCACTCACTCACACAGACAGGACTCACCCTCCCATCCACCCCCATTCACTCACTCACATAGACAGGACTCCAACCCTAGGACCGGTCACCTTACAAGACCATATCACTGTCGCAAAGCGTCTGTCAATCTTTGTCACCACGATGTTACAGCTCACCTCCCAGAATCCTCCTGCAGGACTGGGGCTAAATAGGACAGTGTTTACACCCCAAAACCACAGCAGGATGGGCTAAAATATGCAGACCATTCTTGCACGATGCATGCTTGGAGGCCAAACTTTAAGGCACCATTGAATCATTTGCTGAAGCATAGAGTAGGATAGGCTTTGGACAATATCTATAAAAGCAAGGTCCTCTACTGCACCAAACTGATCTCTGACAATAACGTTCTAATAGATTAGGGAATGTAATGCACTTGGATTTCCAGAAGGCCCATCACAAGGGGTTGGTCAGCAAGGTCAGAACAGATGGAACAGTGGTTACATACTGGCATGGAGAGGCAATGGGTAGTTGCTGACCTTCTCCACCCCTGATGCTCGAATGAGGACTGGTGCATGGACCTCTGGTTTACTCCTTCTGAAGTCAATGCTCAGCGATGAAGTGGGAAGCTGGATGGTGACTGGTGGAAGAGATAAAGGGCTCAAGCAGAAGGAAACTGATTGGAGAGAATAATTGAAAATCTGGTGACTCCCAGAGTAAATAACATCAAATACTTGAGGAGCATTATTGATCAATTTCTCTTGCAATCAGGTGCCTGGTCTAATCTCCAGAATGGAACAAGTTCACCCCAAAGTTATATTAATCACATTTCAGCACAGATGGAAGAGTGGTTAACTCGTGGAATAGCTCCTTCACACCTCCAGCAACCCAGATTCAATCCTGACCTCTGGTACGGTCCATGTGGAGATTGCATATTCTCCCTGTGGCTGTGTGAGTTTCACCCAGGTAATCTCACTTCCTCCCACATCATCACAGTGGTAGGATTTGGATGAAGAGAGTCATACTGCACAGAAACAGGCCCTTCAGCCCATCTGGTCCATGCTGGCCAGGATCCCAATCTCAGCTCATCCCATTTTCCAGCATTTGGGGCACCACGGTAGTGTAGTGGTTAGCACGGCGCTGTTAAGCTCGGGGCGTCAGAGTTCAGAGTTCAATCCCAGCATCCCTTGCAAGGATTTTGTACGTCCTCCCGGTGGAATGTGTGGGGCTCCTCTGAGTACTTCATTTTCCTCGCACAGTCCAAAAAACGTACTAATTAGTAGGTCATTGTAAATTGTCCCATGATTAGATTAGGGATGATTCAGGGATTGCTGGCAGCACAGCTTGCAGGGCTGGAACGACCTATTCCACATTGTATCACTAAAGAAATAAAATAATAAATAAATTTGGTCCATATCCTTATCCATGTAGCTGGCTCAGTCTGTTTGGAAATGCTGTTAATGTACCTGCTGGGTCCTTAAACTTGTTATAGTTGGGGAAGGTACTGGGGATAAGCTCCACTAACTATGAAATGCTCCCAGTGGTGTGTGTCTCAAATAGCCTCTGACAACCAAGTCCAGCTCCGGGCCTTCACATGTGGCTCAGCTACTGAGCCCGGAGGAACCGTTTCTACTGACAGGAGAAGGGCAAAGGTGGGTTACTGGCACCTTAACACCAGTCACTTCAGGCAGACAGGGCACATCAGCCATGGTTGGCAGCTCATCTGGGAGAAGGAAAACTCTAATCTCAAACTCCTGCTGCCTTGCGACGATACCCACCTACAGAGAAGGCTCTGCGAGTAAACGCCAAAGAAAAACCCAGAGCTGAGGTCCCCAGGGTAGTCCTATATTGAGTTCAATGCTGACTGGCAACTCCTGCAATGCAGTTGATGCCAAATTGTACCAGTCTCTGCTGTTGTTTGGATTCATCAGCAGTGTGGAGAAGGGGAGCTTGCTGCATGGACAACAGCTTGTTCACCTCCTGGTTTGCGTATTACGTAGGCAGCAAGGACGCAAATTCTACGGTCAATCCTTGCCAATGGAGGGCCTCATTGCAACGTACCTGCCTCAACCACTTCCCTTGGCAACTCATTCCACATACTACCACTCTCTAGGTGAAAATGTTGCCCCTCAGGTGTCAACAGGTTCGGATATGGCCAAGTGCGGGGTGAGAGACACTGAAGCAGGTCGATAATTCACAAAACTTTAATGCAAACAGTGTTAAAGGGAAAATAAAGCAATAACGCTAGGCCAAACAGAGCCGTTAACTAAAACTCTCAAGTGGGAAATGAAGCCTACACTGCAACTGAAAAGAACATCTAATTGTTAAACGAATATCAGAGTCAGTTGACTTGACAGTCCGATTTCTCAGGCAAGGCCGTGCAAACAGGCAGCGAAGTGTTGCTGTGCTCTGTCCAAGTCTCGACAAGTACTATGGCAACAAGTATGGAGTTAAATACTATCACGATTAAATAATAATTAGCTGACACGTGTATATTCACAGGCGCAATTGCCCTATCTACTGCACTGCCGAATCCGTGGTTGTGACATCAGGTTCTTATTAAACCTTTCCTCTTTCACATTAAACCTCTGCCCTCTGGTTCTTGATTCCCCAGCCCTGGGAAAAAGCCTGTGTACATTGATCCTATCTAAATCCATGATCCATGAGATCCATGAGATCACCTCCATTCTCCTAATCTCCAGTGATAACAGTCCTAACCTCCAACCTTTCTCCGTAACTCAGTCCATTGAGTTCTATCCAATGGGAATGTGGGAGAATGCAATGGACTCAAATGATCAGCATGAAAATGGTGCTTTATAATAGCATAAATTCAGTAGCTCGAATGCTAATATGGCTTAGGACTCTACAACTCTAAAATGCTGAGATAGACAATCAAATTTCTTATCCATTGTTTCAAGTGCTGATGAGGCAGTAACCAGGGTGCACAAATGCAAAGTGATTGGCAAAAGGTGCAAAAACAACATAAGGGAACATTTCTTCCCCACAGTGGCTGGTTTCAATTTGGAATGCGCTTTTCCTCCAAGAGGACTACAACCTTCTTGTGGTTTGGAGGTTTGTGTGCTTCAGTGACCTGGAGAGCTATATGGGCTGGAGCCAGGGCTTTACACTTTGGCTCTTGGTAGGGTCACCCACGCCAAGCAGGTCAAAGGGTAGAGATCAGACAATGAGTGGTCCATCGGTCATCCAATTTTGGGGTACAGCTCAAGGCTAAAACGCCTTACAGGTAAAACAAAACTGTTACAGAAACAGCAATGAAAAATTCTTCCGCATCTGAGTGTGATGGTATTCCTGAGTTTTCACCTGGACCTTGCATGACCGACAACAGTGAAAACTGAGGGGAAGCTATTGACACGATGAGGGAAGCCCTGAGCACCACCAGAGATGGAGGACTTTCATTGCTGCCCCAGACGCCAGTGGCGTAATAAGCAGAAAGTAAATTCCAAAAGGATCGCTGGAAATAAATTCAACGGGAACTTGGAAAATTAAATGATATAGGGAAGGAGTGAGGGTGTGAGATTAAAGTCTATCCAGGAATAACAAACGAATTTCATCTTTACAGATGTCCAAAAGTCAATTTTGACTCTAAGTCAGAAAATGCACAAAAGTGTCTTTGTGCGGTAACCATATCTCCACAGCTTTGAAATGAGTAGCATCAAAGGCACAAAAGACTGATGAGGAAAAACAATTAATAAACATAGAAAGAAAAAGGAAACTAGATCTGCTATTTGTGGGAATGATACTTTGAAACATCAGACTTTTGAATCACAATCAGATCTTAGACAACGTGAAATTAAACCATGTTCTTGGAGCTCATTTTTATTTTGGGGATATCCATAAATCAGGTAATCCAATAGCTTATAATTGGAATAGTCTTGAAGAGCTAGCACAGATGCAATGGGCTGAATGACTCCTTTCTGTGCTGTAATACATTCCATGAATCTAACTTTGTGTCAAGGCAGACAGAAGTTTGAAT
Source organism: Mobula birostris (assembly GCF_030028105.1). Classification (NCBI taxonomy): domain Eukaryota; kingdom Metazoa; phylum Chordata; class Chondrichthyes; order Myliobatiformes; family Myliobatidae; genus Mobula; species Mobula birostris. Next base: position 322,637 of record NW_027275804.1, read on the forward strand.
CATCTGAACAGGTCATCCAACTTGGATCGAAATGGAAATTCCCTCAGCAGTGGAAATAATTTGCCTTAGAGGTTTGAGTTTGTGAGACAGGTGAGACAGGTAAACATTTGAAGCCCCGTTTGTGAAAGGTTTGGTGCTAATGAATTCTGTGGGTACTAAATGAGTATTAAAACGCTAATAATGAATTTGGTGATGTGTGAATTCTATTTGCAGGTGTTGAAAGTATGCTACATTTATTTCATATTTACATTAAGTCCCAAAGTGAAAGGTTCCCTCAGGAGAAGAACAATTCCTTTAATGTTGCATTGCCCATTTGCTTTTTATTTTGAAGGTCTGAGTCAGAGCCACTGTGGAGAGTGGTGGGTGTGGAGTGGGTTAAAGAGCAGTGCTTCCATGACAATATGCAACTGATGCAATGCAATACACTTTCAGAAAATGTCAAGGGTAATAAAGTTGTGGCATGTTACATAAATAATGTTTATTTGTGTGGCTACAAAGTGTTTCCCATTCCATGTCTCATCTACAATTGCAGATCACGCCATAGAACTGGAGCATCAGTTTGCAATGACAAGTAACTCTGATTTAATTATGTTTGTTTTCATTCAATTATATTTCAATTGATCAATATATGGTTTCAATTAGTTCTTGGTCCTACTTAGCAAAGACTAAAATTTCTGAAGTCCTGCTGGAAGATGAGCAGGGTGATGGTAGTTCAGTCTTTTGGTCTGCAGTGGGCATAGAGAATCAGAGAGTTCTACAGCGTAGCAACAGGCTCCTCATCCCAACTCGTCCCTGCTGACCAAGATTACCATTTAACCTAGTCCCAGTTACATTTAGATCTAGAGACACAGCAAGGTAATAGGCACCTTCATCCCATGCTGAACAATTACACCCATGTGACCAATTAACCTACTAACCCGTATGTCTTTGGAATGTGGGAGGAAACCAGAGCACCCAGAGGAAACCCACGCGGCCACAGGGAGAACGTACAAACTCCTTACGGGCAGCGATGGGAATTGACCTGGTTAACAGGTTACTTGCCCATATCCCTTCTTTTCCATCATGTACCTTTCAGTACCAGTGCCTTGTAATACCTTTCAAAGGAGTGGAAAGCTAAACAGTTTATTTTCATAATGAGGGAACTGCCTTTGACAGCCCCTCTGATTAGCCTAATTCCCAGGGGAAGAGTAATTCCAAATTCTTCTTCTCACACCCCGCAATGACCCCACAAGTGTTGTTAATGTACGAATGGAAAAAAAATAGATTCTGCAATTGAAAGGATTGCTGATTCTGAAATCTGGAACATGGAACAGAACACGCTGAGAATGCAAAGGCTTAAGCAGAACCTGGAGAGGCAAAAGCTGCAGATCGGGACCTTATGGGGTGGGGAGTTGCTGGAATTTGGGGTATAATGTATGAGCAACAGAACAAAAGTTACACTAAGTCACCCACTGTCCGAAGTATTGGCTCATACTCTACGTGTTTCCTCAGCTTTATTGGCTCATTAGGAAAGAGTCAACTGCAGAATCTTAAAGGAGAAACAGGAAGCTGGAAGAACTCAGCATCTGTGAAGTCAAAATGTGTAAGCCGATATTTTCTTTCAAAACCAAAAGACCATAAGACATAGGAGCAGAATTAGGCCATTCAGCCCATTCGGGTGTACTCCACCATTCCATCATAGCTGATTTATTATTCCTCTTAACCCCATTCTTCTGCCTTCTCCCCGTAATCTTTGACACACTTACTAATTAACAACATTTCAGCCTCTGCTATAAGTATGCCAAAAGACTTGGACTCCACAGCCATCTGTGACAATGAATTCCACAGATTCATCACTCTCTGACTAAAGAAATTCCCCTTAACTCTGTTATAAGTAGATATCCTTGTATTCTGAGGCTGTACCCTCTGGTAGAATCAGAATCAGAATCAGAATCAAAATTAGGTTTAGGATCACTGGCATATGCTGCAAAATTTGTTGTTTTGTGATAGCTGTACACTACAATACATATTATTTTTTAAAAACTATAAATTGCAAAAAGAGAGCAAAAAAGAAAAACAATAATATTGAGGTAGTGTTCATGGGTCCATTGTTCATTTAGAAATCTGATGGCAGAGGGGAAGAAGCTGTCCCTGAAACATTGAGTGTGTGTCTTTAGGTTCCTGTACCTCCTCCCTGAAGGTAGCAATGAGAAGAGGACATGTCCTGGGTGATGGGGATCCTTCATGATGAATAGCACATTTCTGAGACATCGCCTTCTGAAGGTGCCCTTGATACTGGGAGGCTAGAGCCCAAGATGGAGCTGGCTGAGTTTACAAATTTCTGCAATTTTTTCTGATCTCGTGCAGTGGCCCTTCCATACCAGTTGGTAATGTAACCGGTGAGAATGCACTCCACAATCTATCTGTAGAAATTTGTGAGAGTCTTTGGTGACATACCAAGTCTCCTCAAATTCTTAATGAAATATAGCCACTGCTGTGCCTTCTTTGTAATTGCATCAATATGTCGGGCTCAGGATTGACCTGCAGAGATGCTGTCACCCAGAAAGTTAACCCTTTCCACTGCTGATCCCTCGATGAGGACTGGTGTGTATATGTTGCTCAACTTTCCCTTCCTGAAGTCCACGATCAATTCTTTTGTCTTACCGACATTGTGTGCATGGTTGTTGTTGCAACACCACTCAACCAGCTGATCTACCTTGCACGGCTCCTCATCACCACCTGAAATTCAGCCAACAATTGTTGCGTCATCGGCAAATTTATAGATGCCGTTTGAGATGTGCCTAGCCACACAGTGGGTGTAGAGGGTAGAGCCATGAGCTAAGCACGCATCCTTAAGGTACACCAATATAGATTGTCAGAGAGAAGGGGGTGTTATTGATCCACACTGACTGTCTCTCCCAGTGTGGATTTCAAGGATCTAGTTGCAGAAGGAGGTACAGAGGTCCAGGTTTTGGAGCTTGTTGATTAGCACTGAGGGTATGATTGTGTTGAACACTGATCTTTAATCAATAAACAGCAGCCTGACGTAGATATCGCTGGTGTCCAGGTAGTTCAAGGCCAAGTGGAGAGCCAGTGAGATTGCATCTGATGAAGACCTATTGTGGCAATAGGCAAATTGCAGTGAGTCCAGGTCCTTGCTTAGGCAGCAGTTAATTGAGACAATGGCCAATCTCGCAAAGCACATCACCACAGTAGATGTGAGAGCAAGTGGGTAATAGTAATTGAGGCAGCTCATCCTGCTCTTCTAGGCCACCCTCACTATAGGAAACATCCTCTCCACATCCACACTATCTAGGCCTTTCAATATCGGGATAGGTTTCAATGCAATCCCCATTCATTATTCTAAACTCCAGCAAGTACAAGTAACATGTAACACTCACAATACGCTGGAGGAACTCACCGTTCTATTCCTGGGGTCATTTTCATAACCTAATATGGACTCTCTCCAATGCCAGCACACCCAAAAGTGCTCACAATACTCCAAGTGATGCCTCACCAGTGACTATAGAGCCTGAGCACGACATCCTGCTTTTATATTCTAGTCCTCTCAAAATGAATGCTTACATTGTGAACATAGAATTCTCCAATTTCTGGTAATTCTCTCCCCCTCCCTTCCTCTATCCCTATTTCACTCTACCCCTCCCCCAGCTGCCTATCACCTCCCTCATGGTTCTGCCTTCTTCTACTACCCATTGTGTTTCCCCCTATTCCTTCTTCACCTTTCCTGCCTATCCCCTCCCTGCTTCCTCTCCCCCACCACTTTATCTTTCCCCTTACTGGTTTTTCACCTGGAATTTACCAGCCTTCTCCTTCCCACCCTCCCCCCACCTTCTTTATAGGGCCTCTGTCCCTTTCCACTACAGTCCTGACGAAGGGTTCCGGTCCGAAATGTTGACTAATCGTTTCCACGGATGCTGCCCGACCTGCTAGAGTTCCTCCAGCGTATTGTGAGTGTTACATTGTATTTGTCTTCCTCACTACCAACTCAATGTTGCCTACTTGCCTTCTGGAGTTTGCCTCCAGATTGCTAAGAGTCTATCAGCATAAGTAGGATTCACATCAGTAACGCATCCCTTTCACCAGGCCATCAATCTCGATGTACATTCTGTGACGGAAATCTCCTCCTCCTTATCTGTCTTTCCTCTTTGGCTCTGTCCAAGAAACCCTTGACTCCCAAATCACACATCCCTTAACACTTAAAAGTTAATTTTCTGGTGGGGAAATTGTAAGTAAAGTGATAAGTAATGATAACAAGTGATTATTTATGGTTAACGAAAAAAAATCACAGTCTAAAATTCACTGAAATGGGCTGTGTGAATTAGGGATCATTCAGTGAACTATTAATTACTCTAAAATCCCAGTGCAGATATATCCTGACTGGCGAGAGTGCAATGCACGTGGAGGAAGGGTCATTTGTCAAACGCCGTGAAACCCAGCCTGCCTGACGACTCAAGTGCTGAGGTAATGCATTTAGCTGAGGCGAGAATAGCAACAGCATTCAATAAAAAGTAACTGCATCAGCTGCTCTTTTCAGCCATTGATGTGGTTTGTGTGAGTTGGGGCACAGAGGTGATTGAAATGTGCAAGCTTCTGTGTTAAATACACCAGAAGCTTCCTTTGTCCAGTTCAAAGTTTGCGTCCTCGGGGGAAGAAGCCACTGCCATATTTTATGGTTTAGAGGCCAGCCATAAGAAATTTAAGAAGTAGGAGCCAGTCTAGGGAAAATGGCTCCTCAGATCTGCTCTAATTTTGGATCCACTTTCCTGCCTGTAACCTAGAACAAACAATGTAATATGGTACAGCACAGGGAGAGGCCCTTCACAGCTCTCCATGCTTGTACCATGCAAGATACCAACCTAAAAGTTTCTGAGCCTTGCTATCCTTTCCATTGGTACTCACAAGAACATGCAAGGTCCTGAATTCTAATGCAACTTTCACAACACGCTGGAGGAACTCAGCAGGTCGGGCAGCATCCGTGGAAACGATCAGTCAACGCTTCGGGCAGGAACCCTTCATCAGGACTGAAGGAGGAAGGGGCAGAGGCCCTATAAAGAAGGTGAGGGGAGGGTGGGAAGGAGAAGGCTGGTAGGTTCCAGGTGAAAAACCAGTAAAGGGAAAGCTAAAGGGGTGGGGGAGGAGAAGCAGGGAGGTGATAGGCAAGAAAGGTGAAGAAGGAATAGGGGAAAGCACAATGGGTAGTAGAAAGAGGCAGAACCATGAGGGAGGTAGTAGGCAGCTGGGGGAGGGGGCAGAGTGAAATAGGGATAGGGGAAGGCAGGGTGAGGGAATTACCATTATTTCAACGTTTCGGGCTGGAACCCTTTTATTTCAACGTTTCAGGCCAGAACCCTAAAATACTCCCAAATTTTACGTGTTGCATTGTCCTTGATCCCCTTGTGATTCAAGAACCAGGCTGTTTCAGCTTAACAAATACTCAGTGACTCAACATCCACAGTTCTATGTAGTGGAGAGATTCTCAAAGAAATTCCTCCTTGCTTCATCCATTTATCTACGAGTCTAGGTGCTGTAAATCTTGCATCTCTCATTGTAGGAAAATATTTATACTCTTAAGCCCTCTCAAAACTTTCAATAAAATGCTCTCAAAACTGAACAGTCAGGCAGCATCTGTGGAGAGAGAAAATGAGTGAATGCCACAGTCAAAGACCTTTGATTGGGTCATCTCATTGACATCTACTGGACACTGAAAGGCCAGAAAAGAATGGTTGATAGGTACTGATTAGTGAGTGCATCGCAGGAGAATGGGGTTGAGAAGAAAATCAATCAGCCACGATTGAACGGCAGAGCAGATTCAATGAGCTTGAATGGCCTAATTCTGCTCCTATGTCTTATGGTCTTATGGAATGGAAGAGGGTGAAGGGAGACCTGACAGGGGTGCAGAAAATGATGTGGGACACGGGCAGCAGAGATAGTAAAAAACTTTTCCCTCCGCAGTGTTACCAGAAACTTTTCCCTCAGCTGCGTTACCGGAAAATTCTCCCTCAGCTGTGTTATCAGAAACTTTTCCCTCAGCAGTGTTATCAGAAAGTTTTCCCTCAGCTGTATTATTGGAAACTTTTCCCTCAGCTGTGTTATCAGAAACTAAGTGGTAGCCGTTTAGAGTCAGATGTAAGAGAATTAGAGAGAGAACAGTTCCACATAGAGGGGAGTGGGTGGTGGAGGTAGCTGCCCTCACAGCATTGAAGCAGTAGTTGGATGAGCACTTGAATCGCCAACGCATAGTAGGTTCTGGGCTAAGTGCTGGTAAATATGATTTGTATAAATAACTACTTGATATTCACTGCATACATGGTGGGCCGATAGGCTACTCCTGCATTCTGCGACTCCGCAGATCCAAAACATTACTCTTATTCTGGGAATCAACGTAGAACTTTGATACTGCACTGTCACGTACAGACTTTCTTGAATAAAGAGAACAAAGAGCACGCTGTTGTGTTTTCAGCGAAGCCCTGGATTGCCGGAGCAAGACAATCTTACTTCCGTCAGAGCGGCACTTTTGAAATAAGGAGCAGAAAGATGAAACAGGAATCTACTCAAGGCAAAATGATAAACAACTCCATACAACACTCCTTAATCACACTAGCCGGGCACACTGTACGACTTCAAATGGACTGTAGGACCTCCAGGCTGATCCTCCAACCTGGAATCAGAAATCTGCCACTCAGGGGATGGTGAATTTTCACTTATGGGTCAAAGTGAAAAGATTTCTGCTCTACAATTATGTCAAAGTGGTACTTTTAGGCATCCGTTAGTCTTGCGAGACCATGGATCTGCACCTGGAAAGTTTTCACTCTCCAGGGCGCAGGCCTGGGCAAGGTTGTATGGAAGACCAGCAGTTGCCCGTGCTGCAAGTCTCCCCTTTCCATGACACCGATGTTGTCCAAGGGAAGGGCATTAGGACCCATACAGCTTGGCACCAGTGTCATCGCAGAGCACTGTGATTAAGTGCCTTGCTCAAGGACACAACACACTGCCTCAGCTGGGGCTCGAACTCACGACCTTCAGATCGCTAGTCGAATGCCTTAACCACTTGGACACGTGCCCACAAGGTGGTATTATTAAAACAGGCAAAACTGAATTGGATGAATTAGCCACAATTTTAGAGTTCAGTATACTTTCAGTGGCCAGTTTATTACGTACCTCCTGCATGTAATAAAGAACCCACTCAGTGTTTGCCTGTGGTCTTCTGCTGCTGTAGCCCATCCACTTCAAGGTTTGACATGTTGTGCGTTCAGAGATGCTCTTCTGCACACCACTGTTGTAATGTGTGGTTTTTTGAGTTACTGTCCCCTTCCGGACAGCTTGAACTGGTCTGTCCATTCTCCTCTGAACTCTTTCGTTAACAAGACATTTTCACCCACAGAACTGCTGCTCACTGGATGTTTTTTGTTGTTCACGCCATTCTCTATAAACTCTAGAGACTGTTGTGTGTGAAAATCCACGAGACCAGCAGTTTCTGAGATACTCAAACCACCCTGTCTGACACCAGCAGTCATTACATGGTCAAAGTCACTTAGATCACATTTCTTCCCTATTATAATGTTTGATCTGAACAACAACTGAACCTCTTGACCATGTCTGCATGCTTTTACACATTGAGTTGCTACCACATGATTGGCTGATTAGATATTTGCATTAGGTATAGGTGTACCTAATAAAGTGGCCACTAAGTGTAGCATCTAGTGAGGGTTCTGGGATTATTCTAATTCTTGCAAATTATTAAGAAGAAGAGTGCTTGGACTGATGTTGCATGTGTTCTATTTCAGAGGCACAGTGATTATGTATGTCACGTATAGTTGCTGAGTAAAATCCATTCTGCTCTACCAACTCCTAGCCACATTCAGTGCTGCTGTGCGAGATGTTCCCACACAACATAGCATATGGCAGAAGAACTGTTAAAGTGTATGGTGTAGAAATGTACTTTAGCTGTTTGTACTAAATGTGCAGTTCTGTAAAAAAAGAAAAGGTATGGTGTCAAAATGGTATGACAGCAGTAGACCCCACACCATCAGGTTCAGGAACAGTTATTACCTGACAACCATCAGGCTCTTGAGCTAGTGTGGATAAATTCACTCACCTCAGCACTGAACTAATCACTAAACACAACTTATGGACTCACTTTCAAGGGCTCTACAACTTACTTATTTATTATTATTATTATTTCTATTCATATTTGTATTTCACAGTTTGTCTTCTGTTGCACATTGGTTGTTTGTCAATCTTTCTGTGTGGTTTTTCCATTGATCTATGGTGAATGCCTGCAAGGAAATGAATCTCAGGGTCGTACACGCTGACATACGTGTACTTCAATAATAAATTCACTTTGAATTTTGAATCTTGAAAATGGGTAATCTACTCAGTAAGAAACTAGACCCCAAGACAATTGATTATTGGACAAGTGCTGGAAACCTCGAGGAGCGTACAAAAAGGGCACGATGAACTCGGTGGGTCAGGCACCACGAGGCTGTGTGCTTAGCCTTCCGCTCTACTCACTTTACAATTATGACTGTGTGGCTGAGCACAGCTTCAATGCTATATTTAAGTTTGCTGATGACACCACTGTCATTGGCCGATCAAAGGTGGTGATGAATCAGCATATAGGGGGGAGATGAGTGGTGCCACAACAACCTCTTACTGAATGTCGGCAAGACCAAGGAGCTGATTATAGACTTCCGGGGGAGGACCAAAGGTCCATAAAAGCTTAGCTGGTTCACTCAAGTCCTTTTTTGAAGGAAATTGGACATTTTCACCAGGTCAGGTCCATGTATAACTCACTTCCCAGATATGTACTTGATTCTTGACTGATCTCGGAAATGTCTGGCATGTTATTCAATTCAGATAGATTTTATGAATCGACAATAATTTTGGGCTTCTTGGTGACAACAACATCCCATTATTAAAAGTTGAATAATTCTTAAAGTTTGTTTCTGAAATTTCAGATATCTGAATAGTCTGTGAAACCAGGAACAAAACCTTGTCCTTCTTTTTGTTTGTATTTATTTGGTAAATGATAATAACTTTATATTGTTACGCTCTGCTGCTGCCACCAAACAAATTTCATGACATACAGTACCTTGCAAAGGTCTTGGGTATATATAGTGTGCTGAAGTACAGTAGTGTACAGTAGTGTATTTGTTGATGTGGAGCGGAGTGCAAGTGTGTAAATCTGGTGGGAGCAAAGGATGTTGGGAATGGTGAGGGTGGAGTGCAACGGGAGAGGTGTGGGCCACGTGGCAGAGAAGGAGTGTCAGGGGTGGGGGTGGCCTGGGTGCAGACATACCCAGCCCTGAGACACCACACAACGTCATTTGATTCCAAACAATCGGTTTATTGATCATTACAGAATGTCTCTCTGGTGCTTCCTGCTCTCTCCCCTCTCCCTTCCCCTTTTCCCAACCATGATTCTCCTCTTCCTGCCCCCTTCCCACTCTCAGTCCACAATAGAATCAGGTATATCATCATTCACATACAGTATGTCATGAAATTTGCTTTTTCTTGAAACAACAGTACAATACAATACATAAAATTACTACATTACTGTGCACAAGTCTTAGGCACCCATGCTCTATATATGTGCCTAATACTTTTGCATGGTACTGTATGTCAAAGATAATCTGATTCTGATCTCGTTATGAAATTTAGTTCTTTTGGTTTTAACTGATCAAAAATTCAGGAATGAATCAATCATAAATTTATATTTGTGTTTAACGTATGCAGCAGAGAGTGAACTTGTGCACTAACAACATTTACATCTTCTTATAGAGCAATTTTTAACATGTATAAGTGCTTCATAGAATCAAAGAAAATTCAAAAAAATACAGAATACAACACAGAAGAATATTCAGCCAATCCTATCATGCTTGCTCATGTTAGAGCTCAGCAAGAGCACATGAAACTACTGTTAATATCATAAAGGTTTCAGTCTACACCACCTTTTTAGATGCTGAAATTTGGACACCCAACTCAAAGACTTTTTTGTCATCTCCCCTCGAAACTGCCAACAATTCTTTTATCTATTAGCCCGATGATTTTTAAAGTCTGCCTAAAGAAACTAACTCCTCTTTCTCTACTCCACATAGGTCTACCACAATCTTATATGCACCAAGTAAACGCTAATGCCCAGGACTGGAAAAGTCAACAGAAAGCGGTGGATACAACCCAGACGATGACAGGCAAAATCCTCACCACCATTGAGTGCATTGCCACAAGAAAGCAGCATCCATCATCAATGGCCTCATCATCCAGGTCAGGCTCTGTATCGCTACTGCCGTCAGGAAGGAGGTACAGGAGCCTTAGGACCCACACCACCAGGTTCAGGAACAGGTTTTACCATACATCCATCAGACTCCTGAACCAGCATAGATATCTTCTCTCACCTCAATGCTGAACTGATGCCACAACCAACACACTTACTTTCGACACGTCTACAATTTATGCCCTCAGTATTCTTACCGTGTATTATTATGCACAACTTGTCTTCTTTTGCACATTGGTTGTTTGTCACTCATTATTTATGTATAGATTTCCATAAATTCTGTTCTTATATTTCTTTATATCAGCACCTACCCAGCATCAGATCTTTCCTTTTAGACCATAATTCACAGGAGTAGAATTAGGCTATTTAGCCCATTATGCAGTGACCAGAAATGTATGCAACTCTCAAAATATGGTTTGCTAAACCATAAAGACAAGAAGGCCTACAGATGTTGAAAATCCAAAGCAACACACACAAAATGCTGGAGGAACTCAACAGGTCAACCAGTCCTGAAGAAGGGTCTCAGCCCAAAACGTCGACTGCTTATTCATCTCCAAAGATGCTGCCTGACCAGGTGAGCTCCTCCAGCATTTTGTGTCTGTTGCTTGCTAAACCAAATGTGCACCTCCAGCATAACCTCTCTGCTCTTCTATGCTCTTCCCTTCTAAAGGATATCATTGCATATGCCTGAATGATCACCTTATTTATCTGTCCTGCTCCATTTAAAGAATTTCTTGAGATACAGTGCTGTGCAAAAGTCGTAGAGACATATATATGTAGCTTGCCTGGTTACTCAGGGCTGGGTGTGCCTGCACCCATGCCACCCCCTTTCTGGCACTCCTTCTCTGCCACCTGTCCCACACCCTCCTCATACCATTCCCAACATCCTTTGCTCCCGGCAGATTTACAAACTATTTCTCTGCTGCACTTTGACAAATACAGTATTGGGCAAAGGTCTTAGGCACCCTAGCTATATATAGCTCCTATAAAAAGTATTCACCACCACCCCTGCACTTGGAAGTTTTCATGTTTTATTGTTTTAACAATATTGAATCACAGTGGATTTAAATTGGCTTTTTTTGACAGTGATCAACAGAAAAAGACTCTTTCATGTCAAAGTGAAAACAATCAGTCCACAGTCAGACATCACATTTCTTCCCCATTCTGATGTTTGCTTTGAACAACGACTGAATCTCTTGACCATGTCTGCATGCATTTATTCATTGAGTTGCTGCCACATGATTGGCTGTTTAGATATTTGTATTAATAATCTGGTGTACAGGTGTACCCAATAAAGTGGCCACTGAATGTACATTTACATGTATTAGGAATTTGTTGTGGTCTATTAGTACAACACAGTTCTTCAGGCTGTTATAGCTGGGGGACTCCTGCTACCTGTTAAATGCTCCCAATGGCGTGCCTCTCAAATAGTCCTTGACAACCAAGTCCAGTTCCCAACCTTCACATGTGGCTTAGCTACTAAGCCCAGCAGAACTGTTTCTGCTGACAGGAGAAGGGGCAAAAGCGAGTTACTGGAGCCTTAAAAGCAGACTACTGGCAGCTCATCTGAGAGAAGGAAAAATCTGTCCTCAAATCTCCACTGCCTAGCAGCTACACCCGTTAATGGGGAAAGCTTTAGGGAAAAATCCAGAGTTGATGTCCCTAAAGCAGTCCTACGTTGAGTTCAACACTGACTGGCAACGCCTGCAATGCTGCTAGTGCAGCTGCATCAGGCTCTGCCATTCCTTTGGCTTTATCAGATGCGTGGAGAGGGGGAGCTTGCCACACGGGCAACAGCTTGCTCTCCATATTGTACTGCCCCAGCTTACATACCTAGACAGTTAGGATGCAACATCCATGGTTGACCCTGACTAATGGAGGCCTCAGCTTTGGACAACATTCAACAATTATGAAGAATTACAAAAATAATGTAAGAAATATGGGCATGGAATAAAATTGCATAAATATATAAATACCAGCATTATACTGTAAACAGCACTACAAAATGTGGTTTAGAGTGTTTATAGTACAGTGACTGAGGTATAGTACTGTGCAACAGTATTAAGCAGATGTATATAGCAAGGGTGCCTGAGACTTCAGCACAGTACTGTATAGGGCAATAAGGATCACTCTCTGATGTGTTCAAAGTCCTTAATGTTTGCTGTTAGGGAGTACTGTGAATATAGTAGATACTAATTCAAACAAGAACCAGGCTTCAGTTCTTAATGTAGTTGTAAATTGCAAGCAGTAAATTGAAGTTACAGTACCGTGCAAAAGGTCTTAGGCACCATAGTTATATAATCGATGTGCTTAAGGCTTTTGAACAGTACTGTAATAGGAAGTGGTCGGGTGGGATGTGTGTGGTCTAACTAAATTGGCTGATCAGATTAATTGCCTGGGGGAAGGAATTTACAAAATGGTGTAAGAGTTTTATTTTTTCGGTTTTAATGGCTCAACAGCACTTTCCAGAAGGGAGCTTTTGGAAAAGGCAGTTTGCAGGGTGGGTGGGTAATGTCTGCACTGATTTTTCCTGCTCACTTCCTTGTCCAGGACTCAGCCAAGTCCTACAGTGCTGGTAGACTGCAGCCTTTTCTGCTGACAGCCCAACTGATTATACCACTGGGCTCAGGAAACAAAGTCATCGAATGAATTTAAGGCAGAAATTGTTGATTGGAAATAGGATTAAGGGATACAGGGGGAAGATGGGAAAATGGGTTTGAAAACAAAATCAGCCACAATTGAGTGGACCCGATACACCAAATAGCCTAATTCTGCTCCTATATCTTATGGCGTTGATTAGATTTATTTGTGACATGGAAACATTTAAACATAGAGTGAAATGTGCCACCTGCATCAACAATCGAGGATGTGCTGGAGGCAGTGTGCAAGTAATGTCACGCTTCCAGTGCTAACGTAGCAAGTCCACAATTTACTAACCTTAACACGCGTCTTTTAAAATCTGTAGTACCCGGAGGAAACCCACGTGGTCATGGGGAGAACGTATAAACCCCTTATAGACAACAGCGAGAATGGAACCCCGATCGCAACAGCGTTACGCTAACCACTAAGCTGCCCTTTCACCTGATGGACAAGGGAATCTGCTCTGATGTTATTTCCTCCAGGGAACGTTGATGTGGGTACCCATGTAATATCTTCCTCCTCTTCAAATAAAAAGAGCAAAGGCAATAGACTTTTACAGCTCTTAGGGCCTGGATTTGAACAGCGCAAAATAATTCCACTTTTTCAGCAGACAGAGGAAGTTTTCATCCAATCCATTTGGACAGGTTTCAAATGAGTTGAAAGACCAATAGCAATCACAACACAGCACCTAACTGAGCTCAGACATGGTGCACACCTGCCTGGCATTCAGAACTGCCACCCTGCAGATGTCTCTCCTGGACAGGAGAAACAGAGTTCCAGCAAGGTGGTGTAAATAGAGCAGAAACTGGCTGGGATGTCCGGAGAGGGGCCACACCACTGGGGAAGGGGCTTGTCATGTCCATTCTGGGGCTGCTCACTCACCTTTGGTCCCCACTGGACATACAGCTCTCACTGTGGCTCCAAGTAGCTGTTTGCATGCGAGAGCGGCCACACCCCGGTACACCGCCTCGACTGGAGGGCTAAACCAGGTGAGGGTAATGGTGGGCCTCATAACCCAGTGAGTCTGGGACGTGCCTGTGCCAGCATGCGAATTCAGCTCCGGTAGACTGGGCAATTGAGATCTACAGTGAGATCCAGCTTCCAGGAAGAGGGTACTGCAATGCTCCATGGAGAGCAAAGGGCATGACAAAGAACAGAAGATGTCATGGTCATCCACTGCAAACCAGGAAGACCCCAGTTTGTGACACTTGTTCGTACCACTGGACTTGAACTTCTGAGGTTGGGAGAGTGGAACTGCTCCAGTGCAACGGCTTTTCCACTTTAAAAGCTGTCCTGTACAAGTTTCTTATCATCATCGTACATAATGGACAACCACCACCTAGCTAGAACTCCAACCAGCAGCTGTGGTACAAATGCAGCTCAGGTTAAAGTCCAGTTGTATAGTGAAATATAACACCTTTTATAATAGCCACACACTAAAATTGAAATGTTCTCTGGTTGGAAAGGAAGCAGATGTTCGACTCACCTTAGTTGTCTTGACTTTATTTCCAGAGGCACAACTCCAACCAGTGCGATCGGGCAGTACTTTGCATTCCTCTCCATCAAGGCATGGCTGCATTTGACACCACCATTTCTGTAAAACTATTGAAGCTAAAACAAAGTAAAAGTTTATTAATTTATCTTCCCCTTGAGAGCTATAATCCACGATGTTATGTTGATCTCTTAACATACTCTAATCCTTCCCTCCCAGATAGCCCTCTGCTCTTCAACAATACACTCAAAACAATGGAGGAACTCAGCAGTTCAGGCAGCATCTATGGTGGGGAATCCACAGTTGATGTTTCGGGTTGAGACCCTTCATCAGAACTGGATAGGAAGGGCAATGGAGGACACAAGTACTCCATACTGTTCAGTTCAGAAGATTAACGCCGTGCTCCCCGCTTCCTTTCCAGTCCTGATGAAGCCCGAAATATCGACTCTTTATTCCTTTCCATTGATACTACCTGACCTGTTGAGTTCCTCCAGCATTTTGCTTATGTTACTCTAGTGATTATGTTACATTTCCTTTTCGTCCAATATTCTCCATTTTTTGTGTCCCTATCAATTGCCTTAAAAGAAATGTAACAAAGATTCATTAGATTGATTCCTCCGATCGAGACAGCTGTCATCTCTGATGAGAGATTGAGTGGAATTGGCTGGCATTCTTTGGGTTTTTTTTAGAATGGGAGATAGTTTTGTTGAAAAATTAAATTGTGAGGTGTTTAACGGAGTACATATTAAGAGATTATTGACTTGCCTAGTGAGTCAAGAACGGGGGGCCATATTTTGTTGTGTGGGGATGGCCATTTAGGACAAATAAGGAGCAATTTTGTCACAGGGAGCCGCGAATTCAGGACTGAGATCAAGAGATTTTGGGTCACTGAATAAAGGCCAGGAAAGTTGGGACAATGTAAATGTTCAGGCACTATATTATAACATGGTGAAGCAGACTTAAGAGATTTAATGACCTACTCCCATGCGCAATATGTCCTCGAGGTATTAGTTCTGAATTCTGTTCTGTTAAGTATGGAAGATTAAGGTGTGAACTAAAAGCTGTTTTGAATGATCAAAGGAAAATCAGATCATGAGGAAATATTTCCACTGCTAAATGAGACCAAAATGTTACCTTAAAACTAGTGTTAGGCTGTTAAGGGCAGATATCAGGAAGCACCACTCTGCACAAAGGGTAGTGCAGATCTAAAGTCCTGTCCCTTAACAGTACTAAGATGGAAATACAGGCGAAGGTAAATTTTAATGGGCGAGGAGATTAAGGGATAAAGGTCCTACATGCATAAATGAATGTGAGAGGCAGACTGGTCATCGTGTAAATGAGTGGAAAGTCTGTGCAATAATCATGCAGTCTTAACATGGTTAGAGTCAATGTTGAGAATCCAGAATCTTCACAGGATGAGGAAAATATTCCTTTAAAAATTTTTCAATGAACATTGGATTCATCTTCACTATAGTTCTTTGTCTGCAGAACTAATTATCCTGGTGAGTGCAAATAATGATTCCAATCCAATTAGTTGTTCAAGAATGCAGGATTATAAATTAGATAGAAGGAAGTTGTCACTCATTGAATGCCACAGGAGATCTGACCATTTTCCCCGATTTCAGTCGAGGCTCAGTGTTAAGGAGTGTTGGATGTGGTGATGATATCAATCCAGGATTCTTTGAAAGTCAAGGAAAAGACTTAGTGGTTACTACCATTTTATTAAATGTTACAAGAGCAAAGAAAAAAGGAGACAAAGAGAATAATCTTTGGTCCACTCATACTCAGACTACTGATTAACAGAACTGATTCCAGAGATAACAATGCAGACCACAAAACATGGAAGCAGAATTGGGCCATTCGGCCCATTGAGTCTGCTCCACCATTCCATCACTTATTTCCCCTCTCAGCCCCACTCTCCTGCCTTCTCCCCATAACCTTTGAAGTCCTACAAATCAAGAAATTGTCAAACTCTACTTTAAATATACCCAATGACTTGGCCTTCCCAGCTGTCTGTGGCAATGAATTCCAAAGGTTCACCACTCTCTGGCCAAAGAAATTCCTCCTCATCTCCATTCTAAAGGGGTGTCCTTGTATTCTGAGGCTGTGCCCTCTGGTCTTCCCACTATTGGAAACATCTACATCCACTCAATATAGGCTTTTCAATATCTGGTAGATTTCATTTATTTCATTTTTAAAAATTTTTTATTGATACATAATCTTCTACAGCTATAAAATGATACAAGACTTCAACAAATTGATATATATACAGTTAATATAGCTGAAGAAAAAAAACTTAACAAAAAAGAACAATATAAGATAATGAAAAAAAAATATTTTTTTATAAAGAAAAGAAGGAAAAAAGAGAACACCAACTAACTAAAAGAAAACCCCACTAACTGCAAGAGAAGGAAAAAGAAAAAAGAAGAAAAAAGAAAAAAAAGGAAAAAAAACCATTAGGAACCAACTCCTGAAGCAATACGTCTTACAATCATCTATATACACACTTCCTGCAATATCTTCAGGTTAGACATTTTTTACAAAAATACTTATCTAAGTTTCCATATATGCAAGAATCTGATTTGTTGGATACTATTTTAAATATGAATCCTTTAGTGAAAGGTTCCATTGGCATAATTTATAATTTATTTTTACTACAAAAAGATAACCTCTCACTAAAGATTAAACAAGATTGGGAGAGAGAACTTAATATGACCTTTGTTAATGAAGATTGGTTAAGTGTTCTGAAAATGGTCAATTCTTCTTCGATATGTACCAATTCAATTTAAAATTGTTCACCATTATTATTTAACAAAGGAGAGACTATCCAAAATATTTCCTAACATAGACAACTATTGTGATAGGTGTAAAACTAAGTAGCCATTTTGTCTCATATGTTCTGGTCATGTTCCTCATTAAAATCTTTTTGGAAATCTTTATTTTCTACAATTTCTAAAGCTCTGAAAATTAATTTGCAGCCTAATACATTGACTGTTCTATTTGGAATAGTTCCGCATCATGTTCAGGGTATTTCATCTTCAGACCAACATGTAATTGCATTTGTTACATTGTTGGCAAGAAGGGCTATTTATTGAAATGGGGGAAAGATACCTCTGTCCCCACATTAATTCAATGGTTTTCTCAAGTAATATTTTGTCTTAGTTAGGAAAAAATTTGAAGTAGAACTTTTGATCCTCGATTCGATTTTGAAAGAAGATGGGGCTCTTTTGCCAAATATTATCATTTAATTTGAATTAATTTATATGGCTTCCTTCCAATCTTATTTTATATCAATGTGAATTGGCTGTTGGTAGGTTTCAATTTGATCTCTCTATCATTCTTTAAAACTCCTGCAAGAACAGGCCCGAGTAACCAATAACATCCAAGTGGTGTGACACCCACCGCAGAAAATTTGAGAAGCTTGCAGAAAAATGTAGGTTCAGCTCCACTACAATTACTTGAAAATTTACTGAACAATTACACATATATGTGATTAAATAAAAATTATAAGCAAGCTACAAGAAAAGTATTAAAATAATAACAGTTCTACACCCTGATCCAGCAAGAAGCAGACACAAACCTACCATCCACACAGGAAGGGGCGGCACGTGTTGTTCCTGCTACTTGTCCTGGAAAACAGGAGCACTTCACGGTCTGGGACCGCTCTTCAATTTTGTTCTTGTTGCAGCACCGGTGTAAAGCCACTACCTCGCAGGTGCCAGTCTTAACATGGTGAGCTGTGCAACAACAAGAAGACCAGGTCAGTGAAAGCACCATTTAGACACACGTTTGAGACCAGCATTTGGAGTGTTTTCCTTCATCGCTGGGGCATATGGTCTGTTTGCCTTCATCACTCATGGCAAAGAGTGTTCGAGTCTGGAAAACCTTAAAACCTGAAGACATAGGAACAGAATTAGGCCATTTGGCCCATCAAGTCTGCTCTGCCATTCCATCATGGCTGATTCATTATCCCTTTCAACCCCATTCTCCTGCCTTCACCCCAATACCTTTGACACCTTTACTAATATAGAACCTTTCAGCCCTGGCCTCAACAGCCATCCGTGGCAATGAATTTCACAGATTCGCCACTCTCTAGCTAAAGAAGTTCCTTCTCATCTCCGTTCTCAAGGGACGTCCTTCTGTTCCAGAGGCTTTCAACCTGAGGTCCGTGGACCCCTCAGTTAATGGCAGGGGTCCATGGCATAAACAATATTATTCTGAGGTTGCGCCCCCTGGATCTAGACTCCCCCTCTAGAGGAATCATCCTCTCGTGTCTACTCTATGTAGACCTATCAATATTCTATAGGTTTCAAGGTGATCCCTCCCCCAATTCTTCTAAACTCTACTGAGTACTGGTCCTGTGGTGGGAGAGGAGCTGTTGGCATTTCAGGTCAATCCACAAATTGCTTTTTAGATAAGTGAAAAGACAGATGCATTAGTATTGGTCAGTGTGAGAGAAAGATGGTCAAAATCTACATATAGAAAGCATGATTGGAAAAGAGTAAACAGTCGAAGTTTCAGGTCAAGACCCTTCATCAGGACTGGAAAAATAAGAGATTAGACCCTTCTTAGAGGTTAGAGAAGGGTCTAATATCTTTTCTTCAGTCCTGATGAAGGGCCTCAACCAGAAACATCGACTGTTTACTCTTTTCCATAGATGCTGCCTGACCTGCTGAGTTCCTCCAGTGTTTTGTATGTGTTGCTTTGGATTTCCAGAATCTGCAGAATCTCTTGTGTTTGTGATTGATCAACACTGTTGACTGGACAGGTAAATCTGACCCACCATTAGCTTCAGTACCTCAGTCACTGATGTTGATCCATATGCCTCGTGCCTGAGTACACTCAAGTTATGTTTACTATTAGAACAATCCTCCAAGAAGCATGAAGTCTTTGGCAATGTGAAAATGTGATTACCAGCTAGCGTAGTCATATTTACAGACTGGTAACCTAATTTGAGTTGTCTGTGTGTTCAGCCAGTCTCTAACCAAACAATGTTTGCCGAGGAGTTAGAAAGCAAATGAAAATACTGGCTCAGTTTTTATATGCACCAGCTCACATGAGAAATGAATCTTATGAGATTAAATTGTGAACCCACAGAACTGTGCAAAAGTCTTAGACACATGAGATTTTTTATATTTTGTTTTAGATGTTTACTTTTTTGTCTTCTGCATCAGTGTGTCTGTAGAAAAAAGCAAATTTTAGATTTCCAAACATTCATTTTCCAAAAATTTAAATATTACAGAGAAATTTTTGTATTTCATTAAAGAAAGTAACATATTAAGTAATAAACCAATGCTTGATTAAACAAAGATAACAAGCAGGTGCTAATGATCAATGGCATCATAAATTGAATGAACTAAACTGATTAACTGAAACAGAAGCAGAAGTGGAGGAACTGAGTGAAGGACAACCAACTAAAATGTGGGCATGTGGCAGATGTGACAGTTTAACCTCCAAATCATCAAGTCTTGTACTCTAGCAAAAGCGAGCTTCACAACAAGCCATAACATGGTCACACTGCATCAGCAAGGGACTTTTCCTCCCAAGCAGAGATTTCACCACGGATGGGAGGTCCAAGATGTGCTGTCCGAGCTCTTCTGAAGAAACATAAAGAAACTGGCAAGTTTGAGGAACCAGAAATGCAGTGGCCGGCCAAGGAAACTGTGTGCAGCAGATGAGAGAACATCAAACTGGTGTCCTGATTAAATCAGAAGAAGCCCAGGACTGCTATCAGCTCTGAACTCTCAGAAACCACTGGAAACCAAGTACACCCCTCTACAGTCCGGAGAAGGCTTGTCAGAAGTGGTCTTCGTGGAAGAGTTGTTGCCAAAAATCTAGTCCTCCAAATTGGAAATACAGCTGAGAGACTCATCTTTGCACAAATGCACAAGGACTGGGGTGCTGAACAATAGCAGCAAGTACTATGAACTGAGAAGTCAAATTTTGAAATTTTTGGCCCAAACAGAAGGCAGTTTGTCCAAAGAAGAGCTGAAGAGTGCTACATGAATAAGTGTCTGCAGCCAACAGTGAGGCATGGCGGAGGTTCCCTGCAGGCTTAGGGCTGCATTTTTATAAATGGAGTTGGTGATCTGGTCAGAACTAATGGAATCATCAATGCTGAGTACAAGCAGATTTTTATCCATCACACAATACTATCAGGGAGGCTTCTGATCAGCCTCTTCTTCACTCTGCAGCAGGACATTGATCCCCGTCACACGACCAAGGTTATAAAGAACCAACTTCAGTGAAAAGAAGAATGAAAGAATTCTGCAACAAATGGTATGGTCTCCATAGAACCCTGATCTCAACATCATCAGGGCTGTTTAGAATTACCTGGAGAGACAGGAGCAAGGGAGACAGCCAAAGTCTGTGGGAGGAACTGTGGCAAATTCTCCAAGATGCTTAGAATAACCTACCAGCCGAATTTCTTACAAAACTATGCAGTAGAACTGATGCAGTTTTTAAGGGAAAGGTGGTTTTGCCAAATATTGATCTGATTTAGTTTCTTCCTGTTTACTGCTCTTTATAATAAATTTATTGGTATCTAGAAACTTTTCTTTTTCTTTATCTATGAAAGCATCTTTGTTTAACAGAATTTTTTTACACGGCCCCGAGACTTTTGCACGGTTCTGGTAGATGTTGTTAGCATTTCAATATTCCAAGAATTGAACATTTCCTTAATGTGATTCATGAAATAATTCCGAGCAAAATCAAAATCACACAAGGACAAGATTGAATCCAATATTTGAATAAGGTTGGCGTTCAGAGTCTGACCAATATTTGTTCCCATGTAGGTCTTTGACTTCTCTCCCGTATAAACCTGGCATGCTGCTACAACAAAGCACCTGGCAGACTATGATGAGGCTTTTTGTCTTAGAAAGAAGATGTCTAGAATGACCGGAGATATATATATACAGATGGAAGTCTGCTCCTTGATTTCCAAGTTCGTGTGAAGAAATTGGAATTGGTTCATTATTATCACATGTACTGAGGTAGAGTGAAAAGCCTTTCTTGTACACTGTTCATGCAAATCAAATTATTACACAGTTCATTGAGGGAGAACAATGTAAAACAATAACAGCACAGAATAAAGTGTAACAGCGATAGAGGAAGTGTGGTGCAGTTAAACAATATGGTGCAAAACTATAACAGGATAGATTATGAGGTCAAGAGTCAATCTTATTTTACTAGGGCACCATTTAATAGCCTTACAGCAGCAGGGTAGAAGATGAATAATAATCTAATTTTCTTTTTGTAACTTATAATGAAGTCTCCCAAGGTTCCAATTAACAGGTACACACTCTTTTCTTCCATCATACAAATGACTATGACGCCTGACTGACACCCTGAGGTTGTGAAAGATGTACGGCAATCGCTTCCCTTTCTTCCCCCACGCCCCCCCCCCCGACATCATAGGACAGCTGAGACTGGCGAGCCGACACCAATCCAGCAGGAACCAGTTCATGCCCAGCATGGTATCAGCCCCAACCATACTACACCTCTGGCCACTTCTAGTATAGCCATGATTAAATATAGAAGATATACAAAGAAAATTACTTAATCAATATGATCCCTTCCCAACACAAGTATTCTGTTGTAAATTATTTAACAAGTGATTCTGGTGTAACAGTCAGACAATTAAACTGTGCCATTGACTTGCCATCCTTAAGCGAATAGATCTCGTACAAAAGTAGTGCAAAAACTGACAAAGTGAATCAAACATGAACATTAACATGGAAATGAGAAATGTCCCTGACCAACGGCGCCTCTTTACAACAAATGAATCACTTTAATTCCAAACAATAGAATGGAGCCCAAGCGTTTTTATTTATCGTTTGAGCTTGCATTCTAAGATTCAGTTGTTTTCAGTATCAGAATTGAAACCCAAAGAGGCTGTGAAACATCACATAATAATAGCTACAGCTATAACCAATGTTCAATAAAGTTTGTTAGAAGGGAAGGTACAAGGTGTACTTTATTACTTTAGGATGGTTATAGAGTCACAGAATTACACATCATTGAAGAGAGCCCTTCAGTCCAACTCATCCATACTGACCATGATGTCTGAGCAAGTCCTATTTGCCTGTTTTTTAAACCTTCCCTTTCCATGTATATGTTTAAATATCTTTTAAATATTGCAAATGTACCTGCCTCTATCACTACCTTTGGCAGTTTGACCATGTACATACCAGCTTCTATGAAAAACTTACCCCTCAGGAGACTTCAAAGGTTCAAAGGTTCATTTATTATCAAAGGATACAACCCTGGAATTCTTCTTCTCCAGGTAGCCAAGAACCAAAAAACAAAACAAAGGCAGTACAAACATCAACCCCCAAATCCCCCCCCACTCACACAAAGTAATGAACAAAAACGGAGCACAGCAGCTGGCCCTCTCCTCTCCAGTAGCTGAGCGATCGAAGGACAGGCAGACAGCGCTCACCTTCTGCATTCACCTCCATGTTTCAATCTCCCTCATCGCTTTTATCGGTAAAATAGAGGCAAACTTTGGCCTGCACCCCGTCTCTTAGCCTGCCCACCACGAGGTTCACACACACTGCTTTTGTCTCCTGGACTCCTCTCGGAGACTGCAGAGCACTGGAACACCCAAACGATCTCCAAACCTCTGCATTCACCTCGACGTTTCAATCTCCCTCATTGGTGAACTATGTCGGCAAGGCCTCGATAGAGTAAACATGGAGAGAATGTTTCCAACTGTGGGGGAGTCTAGGACCAGAGGGCATAGCCTCGGAATAGAAGGACCTCTTTTTAGAACAGCAGTAAGGAGGAATTTCTTTAGCCAGAGTGTGGTGAATCTGTGGAAATGATTGCCACAACGGATGTAGAGGCCAGCTCATTGGGTATATTTAAAGCGGAGTTTGATAAGTTCTTGAGTCATAAGGGGCATTAAAGGTGACAGGCAGAATAAAGGAGAATGGGGTTGAGAGGGAAATTAAATTAGCCATGATGGAATGCCAGAGCAGACTCAATGGGCTAAATGGCCTAATTCTGCTCCTTTGTCTTACTGTCTTATATGGACTTCAGTAAGGTATTTAACAGGTTTCTGTATGGTAGGCTAGCCCAGAAGGTTAAGGCACATAGGAACCAATGTGAGCTGATTAATTGGCCTGGTAATAGGAAGCAGAGGGCAGTGGTGAATAGATGCTTCTTTGACCAGTGATGTTTCACAGGGATCGGTGCTGGGACATTTATTGTTCATGGTATATATTAACAAGCTGGATGTGAATCCTGGAGGCACATCTACCCAGTCTGCTGATGAATTGAAAGCTGGTGATGGGGTGGATCGTGAAGAAGGTTGTCCAAGGCTGCAGCAGGATATAGATCAGATGGAAGGTTGGGCAGATCATTAGCAGGTGGAATTTAATTGTAACAGGTGTGAAGTGATGCATTTTGGAAGTCAGATAGGATATATAAAGCCAGAGTACCAAGGAACGTCACTGAACAGACAGACATAACTTGGAGTTCAAATTCAACACAGGCGATAGCGCAGTGAAGAAAGAATACGTCATTTGTGTATATAAAAATAGGGACGTTATGTTGCAACTTTACAAAATAATGCACTCGGAGGACATTGCACAGTTCTGATTACTACGTTGTAAGAAGGACTCAGTTATGCTGGAATGATTGCAGAGCGCTTCACCAAGATGAGGCCTGAATTGCTTAACTTTAGTTAACGTGGAGAGTTTGGACTGGTTGCATTTATTTTCCTGTGACTGAGAAGTGACCTGATAGAGGTTTATAAAATTAGGTGATAGAGATGGTCAGTATATTTTTCCCATAGTGGGGCTATCAGAAACAGAAGGCCGGAGGTTTAAGGTGAGATGAAGGAGGTTTAAAGGGGATTTGAAAGGAAAGTGATTACATAGAAGGTGGTTGACATCTGAAAATCACCACAAGACACAATCACACTACTTAACACTTTTAGACGAGCATGTAAATGGGCAAAGTAGAGAAAGATATGGACCAGCTGCAGAAGAACGTGATTAGTGTACATGGACTGAATGGCATGCGTAGAAGAGGAGGGTGAAGGACCAGACAACATGAGGCTCTCCGTTGGTCGGGGTCAATCACGAATGTTGTATTCCAGCTGACTCTGTGATACACCAACAAGAGAAAATCTGCAGATGCTGGAAATCCAAGCAACACACACAAAATGCTGCAGGAACTCAGCAGGCCAGGTAGCACCTGTAGAAAAAAAGTTACAGATGACATTTCGGGCCGAAACCCTTCAGCAGGACACACAAGCCAGCATGCAAGCCATACTCTACATTATGGAGAGGAAGCTGTTGCCTATGTAGCCGTCTCTCCCTCTCCACACAGTTGCTCAATCCAAAGGAATGGTAGAGACCGATTCTGTTTGGCACCAGCGGCGACACAGGAGTTGGCGGTCAGCATTGAACTCAACATAGGACTGCCTTAGGACCAGCTCTGGATTTTTCCTCTGGGTTTACTCCCAAAGCCTTCTCCATGAGTGGGTATACAGGGCTGCAGAGGTTTGAGATCAGAATTTTCCTTCTCCTGGTTGAGCTCCCATGGCTGACAAGTCCCGTCTGCCTGAAGCAACAGGCTTTAAGTTGCCAGAAACCTGCCTTTGCCCCTTCTCCTGTCATTAGAAAAATTTCACCGGGCTTAGAAGCTAAGCCACATGTGAAGGCCAGGAGCTGAGCTTCGTTCTCAGAGGACATTTGAGATGCACGCCATTGGGAGCATTTAATAGGTAGTGGAAGCTTGTCCCCATTACCACACCCAGCTATAACAACCTTAAAGGAACAACTTTACAACTTGATCCTATCAAAGTGTCAATGAAGAGATTCAAAAGGGTAAATACTGAGAAGCGATCTCTTGGTGGGGGAAGTGGATGAGTCAAAGAAAGAAATATCAAATTTTGGCTAGGTCTTTTAGTAATAGACTTGATAAGCATTGTTCTGCTTAAAAAAAATAGGGATTTAGAACTCTGTGGGTTGGGTCATTGAAAATTCTGAACAGGCTATGCATCAAATAATTTTATAATGCACACCAGCAAACATCCAATTGAATAGTAGTCAGACTGGTGCACTGACTCTTTTGTATTTTTTAAGGAAAAATACAAGCAGAGAAAAGCTTAAAGTGACAAGTGTTGAAGATACAACACTTCTAAATTCAAGCCGACAATCTTCAGTCACGTGTACTTAGTTCAAGCTCTCACTTTGTTTCCTTCTTGCTTCAAACCTTCTGGCTTTCTAGTCTGCAAAAGCACTGCTCAAGGAAGCTTGCCTTGTTATGGTTTATCCACCTCCACTGACCCCTTGGTTCATGGTAGGGGTCCATGGCATAAAAGAGGTTGGGACCCCTGCTATAAAGGATTTCCCTCCCTTCCTGCCTTCTCGCTGGCTGAAGAGGAATGACTGTTCAGTAGTTAGTACCACTGCTTCACAGTTTCAGAAACTCGAGTTCAAACCTGACCACCAGCACAGAGTTTGCATGTTCTCCCTGCGACCACAAGTTTTCATCCACACCACCAATTTCCTCCCACATCCCAAAAGACAAGCTAGTAGATTAAATGGAACCCATAAGTTACTTAGTAGTTAGTGTTAAAGTAATTTAGAACAGGGAGCGATGGGTCTGCGAAAGAGAGAATAGGTAGTGAGGATTCAGGGAAATGAGGGGAAGGAGCCTGATGTGACGACTCTGTCTGGGAGAATCCATTCTGAGCCCAAAGCCTTGATTCAATAATTTTTGCCAACACACACAAAAAATGCTGGTGAACGCAGCAGGCATCTCTAGGAAGAGGTACAGTTGATATTTTGGGCTGAGACCCTTCATCAGGACTAACTGAAAGAAGAGATAGTAAGAGGTTTGAAAGTGGGAGGGGGAGGGGGAGATCCAAAATGATAGGAGAAGACAGGAGGGGGAGGGAGGGAGCCAAGAGCTGGACAGGTGATTGGCAAAAGGGATACAAGGCTGGAGAAGGGAGAGGATCATGGGACGGGAGGCCTAGGGAGAAAGAAAGGGGGAGGGGAACCCAAAGGATGGACAGCAGGCAAGGAGTTATAGTGAGAGGGACAGAGGGAGAAAAAAGAGAGAGAGAAAAAAAGGGGGGAATAAAAAAATAATAAATAAATAAGGGATGGGGTATGAAGGGGAGGAGGGGCATTAACAGAAGTTAGAGGAGTCAATGTTCATGCCATCAGGTTGGAGGCTACCCAGACGGAATATAAGGTGTTGTTCCTCCAACCTGAGTGTGGCTTCATCTTTACAGTAGAGGAGGCCGTGGATAGACATATCAGAGTGGGAATGGGATGTGGAATTAAAATGTGGGCCACTGGGAAATCCTGCTTTCTCTGGCGGACAGAGTATAGGTGTTCAGTGAAACGGTCTCCCAGCCTGCGTCAGGTCTTGCTAGTTTATAGAAGGCCGCACCAGGAGCACCAGACGCAGTATATCACCCCAGCCGACTCACAGGTGAAGTGTCACCTCACCTGGATGGACTGTCTGGGGCCCTGAATGGTGGTAAGGGAGGAAATGTAAGGGCATGTGTAGCACTTGTTCCGCTTACAAGGATAAGTGCCGGGAGGGAGATCGGTGGGAAGGGATGGGGGTGGGGGGGGGTTACGAGTGGACAAGGGAGTCGCATAGGGAGTAATCCCTGCGGAAAGCAGAAAGGGAGGGGTGGGAAAGATGTGCTTGGTAGTGGGATCCCGTTGGAGGTGGTGGAAGTTATGGAGAATTATATGTTGGACCCAGAGGCTGGTGGGGTGGTAGGTGAGGACAAGGGGAGCCCTATCCCTAGTGGGGTGGTGGGAGGATGGGGTGAGAGCAGATGTGCGTGAAATGGGAGAGGTGCGTTTGAGAGCAGAGTTGATGGTGGAGGAAGTGAAGCCCCTTTCTTTAAAAAAAGGAAGACATCTCCCTCGTCCTGGAATGAAAAGCCTCATCCTGAGAGCAGATGCGGCAGAGACGGAGGAA
Source organism: Mobula birostris (assembly GCF_030028105.1). Taxonomy (NCBI): domain Eukaryota; kingdom Metazoa; phylum Chordata; class Chondrichthyes; order Myliobatiformes; family Myliobatidae; genus Mobula; species Mobula birostris. The sequence continues at coordinate 350,005 of NW_027275804.1, forward strand.
TTGCGAGAAGGGGATGGCATTTTTGCAAGAGACAGGGTGAGAAAAGGAATAGTCCAGATAGCTGTGAGAGTCAGTAGGCTTATAGTAGACATCAAAGGAAATGGGGGAGATCTTATATAGGTTTTTTGCACCTGTATTTACTAAGGAAACTGGCATGAAGTCTATGGAATTAAGGGAAACAAGTAGTGACATCATGGAAACTGTACAGATCGAAAAGGAGGAAGTCCTTGCTGTCTTGAGGAAAATTAAAGTGGATAAATCCCCGGGACCTGACAGGGTGTTCCCTTGGACCTTGAAGGAGACGTGTTGAAATTACAGGGGCCCTGGCAGAAATATTTAAAATGTCGCTGTCTACAGGTGAGGTGCCGGAGGATTGGAGAGTGGCTCATGTTGTTCCGTTGTTTAAAAAAGGATCAAAAAGTAATCCGGGAAATTATAGGCCAGTAAGTTTAAAGTCGGTAGTAGGTAAGTTATTGGAGGGAGTACTAAGAGACAGGATCTACAAGCATTTGGATAGACAGGGACTTATTAGGGAGAGTCAACATGGCTTTGTGCGTGGTAGGTCATGTTTGACCAATTTATTGGAGTTTTTCGAGGAGGTTACCAGGAAAGTGGATGAAGGGAAGGCAGTAGATATTGTCTACATGGACTTCAGTAAGGCTTTTGACAACGTCCCGCATGGGAGGTTAGTTAGGAAAATTCAGTCGCTAGGTGTACATGGAGAGGTGGTAAATTGGATTAGACATTGGCTCAATGGAAGAAGCCAAAGAGTGGTAGTAGAGAATTGCTTCTCCGAGTGGAGGCCTGTGACTAGTGGTGTGCCACAGGGATCGGTGCTGGGTCCATTGTTATTTGTCATCCATATCAATGATCTGGAGGATAATGTGGTAAATTGGATCAGAAAATTTGCTGATGATACAAAGATTGGAGGTGTAGTAGACAGTGAGGAAGGTTTTCAGAGCCTGCAGAGGGACTTGGACCAGCTGGAAAAATGGGCTGAAAAATGGCAGATGGAGTTTAATACTGACAAGTGTGAGGTTTTGCATGTTGGAAAGACAAACCAAGGTAGAACATACATGGTTAATGGTAAGGCACTGAGGAGTGCAGTGGAACAGAGGGATCTGGGAATACAGATACAAAATTCCTTAAAAGTGGCGTCACAGGTAGATAGGGTCGTAAAGAGAGCTTTTGGTACATTGGCCTTTATTAATCAAAGTATTGAGTATAAGAGCTGGAATGTTATGATGAGGTTGTATACGGCATTGGTGAGGCCAAATCTGGAATATTGTGTTCAGTTTTGGTCACCAAATTACAGGAAGAATATAAATAAGGTTGAAAGAGTGCAGAGAAGGTTTACAAGGATGTTGCCGGAACTTGAGAAACTCAGTTACAGAGAAAGGTTGAATAGGTTAGGACTTTATTCCCTGGAGCGTAGAAGAATGAGGGGAGATTTGATAGAGGTATATAAAATTATGATGGGTATAGATAGAGTGAATGCAAGCAGGCTTTTTCCACTGAGGCAAGGGGAGAAAAAAACCAGAGGACATGGGTTAAGGGTGAGGGGGGAAAAGTTTAAAGGGAACATTAGCAGGGGCTTCTTCGCACAGAGAGTAGTGGGAGTATGGAATGAGCTGCCAGCCGAGGTGGTAAATGCGGGTTCTTTTTTAACATTTGAGAATAAATTGGACAGATACATAGATGGGAGGTGTATGGAGGGATATGGTCCGTGTGCAGGTCAGTGGGACTAGGCAGAAAATGGTTCGGCACAGCCAAGAAGGGCCAAAAGGCCTGTTTCTGTGCTGTAGTTTCTATGGTTTCTATGGTTTCTATCAGTAGATAAGCTGTCTCCAAAGACAGAGACAGAAAGATCAAGGAAGGGGGGGAAGGTGTCGGAAATGGACCAGGTAAACTTGAGGGCAGGGTGAAAGTTGGAGGCAAAGTTAATGAAGTCAACGAGCTCAGCATGTGTGCAGGAAGCAGTGCAAATGCAGTCATCAACGTAGCAAAGGAAAAGTGGGGGACAGATACCAGTATAGGCTTGGAACATGAATTCCTCCACAAAGCCAACAAAATGGCAGGCATAGCTGGGACACATACAGGTGCCCATAGCTACACCTTTAGTTTGAGGAAGTGGGAGGAGCCAAAGGAGGAATTATTAAGAGTAAGGACTAATTCCGCTAGACAGAGGAGAGTGGTGGTAAAGGGGAACTGGTTAGGTCTGGAATCCAAAAAGAAGTGGAGAGCTTTGAGACCTTCCTGGTGGGGGATGGAGGTATGTAGGGACTGGACATCCATGGTGAAAATAAAGTGGTGGGGGCCAGGGAACTTAAAATCATTGAAAAATTTTATTTATTTAGACTAGAACATTGGAACAGGCCTATCCAGCCCAGGGAGCCCATGTCACAAAATTACACCCACATGACCAAATAACATACTAACCCTTTGGACTGAGCGAGGAAACCAAAGCACCTGGAGGAAACCCATGTGGTCGCAGGAAAATCCTGCAAACTCCTTATAGACAGCAGCTAGAATCATGAAGAAGGCATACTGGTGAGTCTACTTCACTAGGAGTTTGAGGAAATTGGCCACCAAAGACCCTAGTAAATTTCTACTGGGGACATTTGTATCACCACCTGGTAAGGAGGCTCCAATGCACATGATAAAAAGAGGCTGCAGAGGGCTGAAAACTTGTTCTCCACTGTCCTCCAGGAAAAAACATTTCAGAAATACACACCTTCTGTGAAAATGAATTTCCTAGGCACCACCATTTTCAATGACTAGTCTTCTGCCTCCACTGAGCTGCCAGCAGTGTGATGTGGAACAGAAAAAATGTCGAGGAAAGCATGAACATCACTTGGAAACCAATTTTTAACTGACATAATCGAAGCCTTGGGCCAGCAGTCTTCCAATATAGTACACACAGTGGATTCTGCTTAAGTGGGCCGTCAGTTCATCAGGGATAGCCGCTTATTTGGGACAACTCTTAAAGGACAAAAGTTAATAGGGAAAATAGCTGGGATTCCCTTTGTTTGTTTGGGACAGGAGACTGTTGCCAAAGTTTCTAACTTGAGCCAGTCGCATGCATTTATGTGGCCATTAAACACTACACCGTGCCTAGAGTGACCAGCTTTTAAATAGTGTCAGTTGCATGTGTTTGTGTTAAAAAAGCAATGATTTTCATAATTGAGAGTTGGCAAGAAATAAGCAGTAAGACAACTTGGAACTGTTTTACTCACTGAAGTTTCAATCATTCTGGCTTGGAGACGCCAGAAACGGCTGGGAGTGAAAATGGAACAATTTCACTACTTCAAAAAGTTGGGAGCTGCGAAGAATTTGAAGGTATCAACAATGGTCATAAATATTATAATGAAAATGAAGATTTAGAGGATGGAATCATCAAAAGCATTATATGAAGGCAGTCTACACTAGGTGTCAGCACTGATTTTGTTTATTTACAGTCAAAAGAACACGGCAGTGTACACTGGATGAATTGGTCTGTCGATAACTATTAAGAACTACAGTTTTATAGTATTGTAGTTCAAAGCTCAAAGTAAATTTAATATCAAAGTACATATATGTCACCATATACAACCCTGAGATTCATTTTCTTATGAGCATTCAATGGAAAAGAGACTAGAAGCAGCTGAATTATGGTTCTACGGGAGAATGTTAAAAATATCATGGACCACACACACACATCAAATGAAGAAGTTCTCAGAAGAGCCCAAGCAGTTTGATCACTCATACCAACAATAAGAGAAAGACAACTCAGATTCCTAGGATATATTATGTGGAAAGATGAACTAGAAAAACTCATACTCTCTGGAAAGATTGAGGGGTATAAACCCAGAGGAAGACCTCGGCTTATGTACATCAAAAGCATAGCCAGGTGGCTACACATCGAGGAAATGGAAATCATCCAAAAAACGAGGGATAGATCTATATGGAAAACCATGGTCACCAACATCCACATCGGATATGGTACCTAGACAGACAGACAGTTCAAAGCTCAAAGTAAATTTAATATCAAAGTACATATATGTCACCATATACAACCCTGAGATTCATTTTCTTACGAGCATTCAATGAAAATACAAGGAAATACAACAGAATCAATGAAAGTATAACCAACAAGATGGACAACACCAAAGTGCATAATGCAACAAACTATGCAAATACAAAAAGAGAAAACATAATAGTAATAAATAAATAGCTCACAAAATAGAGGGCTATGTGGTAGGAAAATTCTAGGCATTTCCTAGAGAAGGTTACATGGTCGGCACAACAATATGCTGTAGACTTCTAAGTTTCTATGTTTGTAAATAAGCAATAAATATCAAGAACATGAGCTAAAGAGTCCTTGAAAGTGAGTCTATAGGTTGTTGGAACAGTTCAGTGATTTGGTGAGTAAAGTTGAGTAAAGCTATCCCCTGTCCAAGAGCCTAATAGTTGAGTGGTAATGACAGAAACTGGTGGTGTGGGTCTTGAAGCTCCTGTATCTTCCTCTTTTGATGGCAGCAGCAAGAAGAGCACGTGGCCTGGATGCCTTTGACAGTGCTACATGTAGATGTGCTCAATGGTGGGGAAGGCTTTACCTGTGATAGACTGGGCTGTATCCATACGTTTTGTAGGTTTTTCCATTCAGGGGCATTGGTGTTCTCCTACCAGTCTGTGATGCAACCAGTCAATATACTCTCCACTACACATCTATAGAAGTTTGTCAAAGTTCTAGATAAAATGCCAAATCTTTGCAAATTCTAAGAAATTATAGGCGCTGCCATGCTTTCTTCATAATGGAATTTATGAACTGGATCCAGGACAGATCCCCTGAAATTATAACACATAGGAACCTAAAGTTGCTGACCTTCTCTGCCTCTGATCACTGATGAGGACTGGCTCATGGACCTCTGGTTTCCTCCTCCTGAAGTCAATAATCATCTCCTTAGCCTTGCTGATATTGAGTGAGAGGTTGTTGTCGTGACACTACTCAGCTAGATTTTGAATTTTCTTCCTATATGCTGATTCATCACCACCTTTAGTTCAGCCAACAACAGTGGTGTTAACAGCAGAGTTGAATATGGCACTGGAACTGTGTTTAGCCACACAGTTATAAGTGTAAAATGTAAGTATAAAGTAGCATCGTTAGTGTTCTAATTTGTTCTGTGTTTCATTTAAATTCATAATTTAAATAGTAAACAGATTAAATGGTAAATGGTAGTTTGTCTTTTTTATACCTTTTTAACTCTTTTCATGAAACCAGCTAATTGTGGCAGCCACTTAATCAGGCAAAATGTACTGATCCTAATGTGTCCCAATTAACCAAAATCCACTCTATATATATATATATCACTGGATGATTTTTGTTTTTCGTACCATTCTCTGTAAACTCTAGAGACTGTTGTGTGTGAACATACCTGGAGATCAGCAATTTCAGAGATATGCAAGCCACCCTGTCTGGCACCAAAAATCATTCCATGGTCAATCACTTAGATCACATTTCTTTCCCATTCAAATGCTGACGTTTGGTCTGAACAACTGAACCTCTTGGCCCTGTCTTCATGCTTTTATGCTTTGATGCATTGAGTTACTGCCTCATGACTGGCTTATCAGATACTTGCATTAGGTATTTGCATACATATCTATCCGCATGTGTGTATCTATATATATATATATAAATATATATAGAGAGAGAGAGAGAGAGAGAGGGAAAACAGAGAGCAAAGAAAGAGAGAAAAAGAGAAAGCATATACATACTTTGATAGCAGAGAACTTTTCATGTTCCCTTAAAATCAGAGGGCAGCAGATTCATTGACAAGATATAGGGTCCATTTTCATTTTCATGAGTACTATAAACCTACAAACCATTAGCAAGTATACACATGAGAGATTTTGCAAATATTATTCCACAAGAACACTTGGCATATATAAATGAGGTTGTCCTGTTTTCACTGCTCACTACTATTGCCGTTCGGAGTCCACGAACAATACTGCAGAGAAAGCCGGCAATGACATTAACAGGTCTGCATTATTTATGTTTGAGATTTATATTGGTGCAGTTTTATAGCTTGTTCTTCCAGTGTAAACAGGATTTGAGTTATTTATGTTTGATTTCATTAAAATCAATATTATGCTTTATTTTACACCCTATCACTTCCCAAGTGATTAATCACAAGAGATTTTGCACTTTTGTTTAAAAAAATCAATAAATAAAGTACTCCAAAGTTGGCCATTCCTCTGCCACTGTATTTCAGTCTGTATTATTTAAATGGTTCCTTAAGGTTGTCATAGCTGGAGGGGTAGTGTGGACACGCTCCCACTACCTATCAAATGTTCCCAGTGGCGTGTGTCTCAAATAGCCTCTGACAACCAAGTCCAGCTCCTGGCCTTCACATGTGCCTTAGCTACTAATCCCAGCAGAACCATTTCTACTGTCAGAAGAAGGGTAAAAGATGGGTTATTGACATCCTTAAAACCCGTTGCTTTGGGCAGATGGGCCTCATCAGCCATGGTTGGCAGCTCAGCTGGGAGAAGGAAAACTCCATAACTTGCAGCTATATCCACTCATGGGGATGTCTTTGGCACTAAGCCCCAAGGACATATCCAGAGCTGGAAAATATTGAGCAATATTTTCCCCGGCTTGGCAGCTGGGCACTCAGTGAGCTGACAAGTACTAACCTCCCTAAGTATTCAAGAAGTGATGCCTCATGAAGGTGGTATTTATCACTGAGGTGCCCTCAACATCTAGAACATGCCTTGTCTCCTTACTACCATCAAGGACAAGGTACAGAATCCTGAAGACCCACACTCAGGAAGAGCTTCTTCCCCTCCACCAGCATACTTTTTAATGGTTCATGAATCCATTAACACTATCTCACTATTTTGCTCTGTTTTTGCAAATTATATTTCTAATATATTCTTATTGTCATTTATAGTAATTTGTATGCATTGCACTATACTGTGGCCGCAAAAACATAAGATTTCACAGCGTACTGTACATCAGTGATAATAAACTTGACTCTGATTCTAATTCTAATTCTCTACATATTAACTACCAATGCCCAGGCTGTGCCTTTAACACAGGAAATGCTTTGTGATAATTTACAGAGGAAGGTTTAGAATACTTGGAGAATAATCAGCATTTATTAATTGGTAAAAAATATATTGCAGCATGGAGACATAGGATAAAAGAATGGCCCTTCTGCCCATCAAGTCATTGCTAATTATCAACCACCCATTTAAACTAATCCGACACTAACCTCTGCATTCCTCAGATTCTGCCACTAACTGATTAGGGGTATTAGCTGACTAAACTATGGGGAATTTACAGCTGACAAGTAACTTCCAAACCTGTGCTTCCTTGTCAAGAGTAGCTTGGGGAACCCATAGGGTGTCTGTGCAAACTCTCTAGAACAGTGCCGTAAACTATCAGACATAGGAGCAGAATCAAGCCATTCGGCCCATTGAGTCTGTTTCATTATTCCATCATGGCTAATTTATTTTCCCTCTCAACCCATTCTCCTCCCTTCTCCCTGTAACCTTTGACACCTCTACTAATCAATTATCTGTCAACCTGCTTTAAATGTTCCCAATAACTTGGCCTCCATTACATTCTACAGCAATGAATTCCACAAATTCATCACCCTCTGGCTAAAAAATTGCCCACCTCTCTGTTCTAAACGGACGTCCTTCCATTCTGAGGATTAGACTCCACCACAAGAAGGAACATCCTCTCCACATCTACTCTATCTAGGCCTTTCAGTCGGTCAGGATTGTCCCAACTCAGTGCAGTGTGATGAGGCAGTAGCTGTGCCACTGTGCCACGCTGTAAAAATTCATATTTAATGCAATCACGTCAGCCTTTTCTGTGTCTTTTTTTTGTGTGAGAAATGCTAGCACTTACACCCCTAATTGTTTGGAAGTCCGGGACTCCTCAAATGTGGAAATCTGGAAGCCACTCGCCAGGTGCTGGATTCCTCATATGCAACAACAGTGGAGCAAAAACTTCTTGCATTTCTCCGGATCCCACACTGTGAAAGCTCCCTGCAAAACCAGAATTAATTTGGACCCAGTTCAGGGCCAGCAATTGCACTCCACATCAAGAAGAGGAACTGCCACAAGGAATAAGGAGAAAAAAAAATAAATTCTGTTTAACTTGGTGTTTTAATTAATTAATAAATCCTTTTATTTTATAATATATTCATTTTAATTGATTTTGAAAGTTTCTTGAAAGCCTGAGTGTTTGATAGTTCACACAGACTTGATAGGCAGAAGGACATTGTTTTATCCAATGACTCCATGCAACAATCTATTCTTTACCAATTAATGGTGCAAATAATAAATGCTGATTATTCTAGAAGTATTCCAACCCTTCTGTAAAAGTCAGGAATATTTATTTATTGCGGTTTGACAGCTGGCTAAACTGGGATATGGCTTGATCAGTTATCTGATTCACTGTTCCACTAACAGGTTGCCTTTTCCTCTGGATCCCCTCAAAGCACAATTATCATAAGGATTGACAGTGTGAGGTATAGGTTAAACTGGTTGTTAGAGGTGAAAATGATTGGCACATTGCTGTCAAGAAACCCCGGGCCAACATTCAGGTTGTAACAGTGACTTTACCATGATCAGAATACCTGGGCTGAAAGAGCAAGGAAAACATTTCCAGCAGAAACGCTCAAAGAGGAATTGGGAGTACAATTGAATTTCTGTTCAATGAGCATGGAGGGTGCCTGTTTGTATATCGTTATAACATGAGGGCAGGCATGAAAGACTAATTGGGCTTAACCTATGCTACAGGATTCTTTGAAATCAAATCCTGCAGCTAAGAAGTAATTAAACACATAGAAGACAGAATAAAGGTATCCAGGCTGCTGCCAGGATTCCAATTATTGACTTGCAGCTTTTACTGCTTCAGGGAGTGAAATCTCTCTCAAGACCTAGTACAGGACAGAGGAAACATGCTCACAAAGTTTCCTGCCTGTTCTCTGTGGAGGCCAGCAGCATGAAGAAGTCTGTAATTCTATAGGCTCAAACAGATTATGCTTCCTCCGCACTGGAGATTGAGGAGGTAACCTCACAGAGATATATTAAATCACGGGGTGAATTGCGACAGATTTTTTCCCTGAAAGGGGAGTCTACGACTGGAGGGTATAGGTTTAAGGTGCGATGGGACATAAGAGGTGTTTTTCATACAGAGGGTGATGGGTGGGTGGAACAAGCTGTCAAAAGAAATGGTAGAGGGTGAAATATTACAATGTTGGACAGCTATATAGATAGGAAAGGTTTAGAGGACAGAGGATAGTTGTTCAGAGGATGATTTGAATGAAGGAATTTTGTGGCCAAGTTTGCAGATGATACAAAGGAAGGTAGAAGGGCAGGTGGGGTTGAGGAAGCAGGGTGTCTGCAGAGGGACAGACAGATTGGGGGAAAGGGAAAAGAAGTGGCAGATGGAATATAATGTAGGGAAGTGCGTGGTCATGCACTTTGGTAGAAGGAATAAGTGGGGAGAAAATTCAAAAATCAGAGGAACTTGGAAGTCTTCATGCAGGATCCCCTAATGGGTAACTTCAGGTTGAGTTGGTGGTAAGAAGGCAAATGTAATATTAGCATTCATTTCAAGTGGACTAGAATATAAAAGAAAGGATGCAATGCCGAGGCTTCATAAGGCATTGGTCAGACCATAAGAGAGTCCAGAGGAGGTTCACAAGAATGAAAGTGTTAGCTTTTGATGGCTCTGGGCCTGTACTGACTGGAGTTTCAAAGGATAAGGTGGGGGCAAAACTTATTGAAACCTATTGGATGTTGAAAGGCCTAGATAGAGTGAATATGGAGTGGATGAGTGGATGTGGAGAGGATGTTTCCTACAGTGGGGTCTAGGACTAGAGGGCACAGTATCAGAATTGAGGAACATCCATTTAGAACAGAGATGAGAAAACATTTCTTTAGCCAGAGGGTGATGAATCCGTGGAATTCTTTGCTACAGGCAGCTGTGTAGGCCAAGTCATCGGGTATGTTTAAGGTGGAGTTTGATAGGTTCTTGATTAATCAAAGGTTACAGGAAGAAAGCAGGAGAATAAGGTTGTGATCGAAAATAAATCAGCCATGATGCAATGGCGGAGCAGACTCAATGGGCCGAATGGCCTAATTCTGCTCCTTGGTCTTATGGCCTTATGATATGGGCCAAATGCAGACAAATAGGGCTAGCTCAGGTTGGGAACTTTGGATGCTTTTGGCCAAAGAGCTGGATTCTATGCTGTATAACTACATACACAAAGAAGCAAAGCTACTCTTTGCTCTTTCCCTGTTTGAAGTTGAAAGTAATTTATTAAACAGAACGGATGCTATAATGTACACACTAAGCAAACATAAGGAAAATTCATGCCAGCACTTATGCAACTTCAGAAGTTGACTCAGTCGGCTGTCCTCTTTTCTGTGAGCAACCAGACCCCTGGCAGTGATAAAAGAAGCATTGGGAGTCCTCTTGGTTTCCCAGACAACCTGTGTCCATCAGTCAAGTTACAGAACAGCAGCTCATTTATGCCATAAGAGTCTGTGACATCATATTGCGCACAAATTCACTTCTGAGCCATTCAGAACAGCACTGACAGCTACCTTTATAAACAGCATTTGCTTTATTAGAAGCTTTTTGTGGCATTGTGAAATCCGAATGTCAGAGAATTAGTAAATAATGTGAATTGCTGAATTATTAATAGTCTGGAAATAAATACAATTCTGCAATCACTTCTTGCTAGATTTTAGTTTATTTAGAGATACAACGCGGAATAGGCCCTTCTGGCCCTTTAAGCCACATGGCCCAGCTACCCCGAATTAACCCTAGACTAATCACAAGGCAATTTATAATGACCAGTTAACCTACTAACTGATATGTATGTCTTTGGACTGTGGGAGGAAACCAGAGCACCTGGAGAAAACCCACGTATTCTATGGGGAGGACGTGCAGACTCCTTACAGATAATGTCGGAATTGAATTCTGAACTCCAGTGCCCTGAGCTGCAATAGTGTCGCACTAACTGCTGCACTACGCTACGGCAGCGGCGTTCATTGCATTCTGCAACAACAGCTAAAGACAATTAATATGACTTCACCCATTATTGTCTACTTGTGCTACTCAGGCCAGAGAACTGCATAACAAATGTATTTCTGGGAAACGATGGCAGCAGTCCTGACATTCGCTCAGCGGTGACAAAATTAAAATACGGCAAAACAAGGACAGATCAGAAAACAATGTTCTCAAGGGAGGTGAATTTTCAGAATCCTTGGCTTAACTGAGGACCCTGTTCTTTTTTCCTCAGGAAACCTAACCTAAGCAGACCTAGGGCCAAGAGTTAGCTGTCCTGTCTCAACCCAAATGTCAGTCTATACCCTTCATTAACATAGCCACAGCAGCATCAGCTCCCTGTCAGTGTGGAACTAAACTTGAAGTGACCTCTGAGCCCAACAAACACAATTGGTTTTATTTGCCTTTTACTGTCCTAAGAGTTTTCTTCATTTTTAATATGAGCTTCACTGATTACGTGTCAGTTGTGAATGCTCCAAGGAACTCCAAAACCAATAAATATTTACACGCTGCTTTCAAACTCATTACAAAGAAAATAAGAAATAATCTTTAAGAAAGTGCTGATATCAGCTGATAAATTAAAGAGATAACTTTTCACTTGGCAACAATACATTTCAGCAACACTGATTATAACCTTAATGTTATTACAAATCTGGGTTCCTTAAGGTTGGAATAGCTAGGGGCAGTATGGGGAAAAGCTCTCACTACTTATTAAATGCTCCCAATGGCGTGCGACTCAAATAGCCTCTGACATCCAAGTCCAACTCCTGACCTTCACATGTGGCTTGGCTGTTTCTACTGACAGGAAAAGGCGAAAAGGAGGGTTACTGTTGTCTTAAAACCGGTTGCACCAGGCAGATGGGGCTCGTCAGCTGTGGTCGGCAGTTCACCTAGCAGAAGGAAGAGGCCAATCTCAAATCTCTACTGCCCTGTGGCTATACTCACTCATAGGGAAGGCTTCGAGAGAAAACCCCGAGGGAAAAATCAGGAGCTGCAGTCCTTAAGACAGACCTACGTTGAGTTCAATGCTGACTGGCAACTCCTGCGACGCCACTGATGCCAAAACGTATCAGCCTCTGCCGTTCCTTTAGATTCAACAGCTGCAAGGAGAGGAGGAGCTTGCAGCATGGGCAACAACTTGCTCTCCATATCGTACTGCCCTGGCTTGTGTATCGTGTGGACAGGGACGATACGATATCCATAGTCAACCCTAACCAATGGAGGGCCTCACTACTGCAAATCAGGCATTGCAACATTTCTGCCAGGTAACTTTAAATGCATCTCAAGCAGCACTGACTTGTTCTCTCCTCTTCTCCCCACTACACTCCTGATTGCTAATTACAAGTACTCTAAGTTCTAAAGTTGTCAAGAAAAGATAGAATTAACAAACACAAAGGGGAATTGATGGAATTCAGCTGTGGTGGGGGCCGATCTTTACAAAAAATCTCTTGTTATAACATGGGACCACCACTGAGCCAAGTGATTGATCAGGAAAGCTCCGCCATTCTTCTGCATTGTGACCTCAATTTAATTCACTCAGACTTTCAATATATCCTTAGGTAATCTTATAAAACACAATATTTTTGACTTGAAAAATTCTATTCACCCAGCAACTATAGATTTTTTGGAGAAAAACAAGTCCTTCCAGTTTTCACAACTAAATCTTAATTCTGATGTTCCTTCTGTAGGAAATAGGTTTACTATATTTATCCCATTGTAACAGTCCATGATATTAAACTACCCTTAATATTCCAAATTCAAAAATACAGACCAAGTATTAATCCTCAAAACAGTGCCATTTGAGTTAATGTTTAGTTTTAGTAAATGTATACTCTACCCTTTCCAAAGAGAATTTTTTTTAACAGATGTGAAACTGCAGAAGACGCTTGATCGGGTCTTCTGTACAGATCAAGCCTAACTTGCTTGCCTTAGTATTCTAAGCTATTTGAGCTTGAACTCATGAGCAATTTAAGCCTTGGTCACTTAATTTCTCTGAATTGGACAATATCTCAGGAATCTGCCTGGTGGACTGTGATCATATCGAAGGGTGAAGCAGCCTTGAGAGGATGAGTGGCCTCCTGCTCCTACCTTCTTACATTCTTCAGTGCCCTCCCTCTATTACAAGAAGATTCTTTCCCAGGTAGTGAGCCTAGAGCTGGACACAAAATTCCAGCTGTGATTTCACTGTATCTAGCAGCTGATGTAATTGATCAATCACTAACACAAGGTAAATTTGCAATATATGATTGCAGGATCAGAGTTTTTTTTGTTTCTTGGCAATACTTGCATGAAGGCCACTACTCATAACTTCAGAAGTGTGGAAGGCCAAACTTGAAGGCGAAGTACAAGGTTAATGACAAGATCCCACTAAAGGGGGACAAAGGATTCTTGGAGTTTACATCCAGAGATACTTCAAAGTTGCCATGCAGGTCAACAGGGTGGTCAAGGAAGTATCTGGTGTGTAGGCCTTCAATAACTGGGAGATTGAGTCCAAGAGGTGCAAAGTAATGTTGCAGCTGTATATAACTTTGCTTAGACCACACTTGGAGTATTATGTTAAGTTCAGGTCACGCCTTCATAGGATAAATGTGGAAGTCTTCAAGAGGGTGCAGAGAAAATTTACTAGGACACTGCCTGGTCTTATGAGGAAAGGTTAAAAAAATGAACAATTATCTCTTTGGAGCACTGGAGGATATGAGAAAACATGAAAGAGGTACATAAGATAATAAGAGGCAAATACAGAGGGGACAGCCTTTTTCCCAGATCAGCAACGGCTAATACATAATTTTAAGGTGATTGGAGGAAAGTTAAGGAGGGGTAGCAGAGACACATTTTTTACACAGAGAGTGATTGGTGCACAGAACGCATTGTCAGGGGTGGTGGTAGAGGCAGATACATTAGTGACATTTAAGAGACTCTTAGATGGGCACATAGGTGAAAGATAAATGGAGAGCTATGTGGGAGGGAAGGGTTAGATTGATCTTAGAGTAGGTTCAAGGGTTAGCATAATATCATGGGCTGACATCAAAAGAAGTTTGTCCTCTATCATTAACCTTATTTGTTATAATAATCTTCCACATTTATGATTAGTAAGGTTTTTTTAGTGTCATGGTCCGGTCCGTGAAGTCTGCATTCTGGTTCACGGTCCGGTCCATGGACTCAGGACTCTGGGTCTTCCAGCTGTCCTTTGTTTTGATTGAGTTAAGCATAGGCACCTGATTCCCATCTTGGGGCTTGGAATTGAGTGTTTGCTGCTGGTTTGTCTTGTCAGTCCCCCTTAGAGCAACCTGCTGATAGAAGGCTAGTGAAACTATTTGTGATCTCTAAGCCTGGTTGGAGGACCACTGCTTCACGACGCCTTGTTGCCACTTGTTGGAGTAGTCATTGTGGTATGGATTTGGTCGTTTCTGAGCCAGCCTAGGTTGCTCGCTGCCCTGAGACTCAGAGCCACCCTGGATTGAGTTCCTTTCCTGGCCTTGCATCTGTTGGGTAAGTCAGGCTGTAATTGCTGTTACCCTGCAGTTGGCTCTGTCCCTTCCTGTTCATGCCTCTGTGGGGTGAAGTTCCGCGTCCTGCCCAGGAGTTGCTCAAAGAACCCAAGCCTTGAGGATCCCAAGCCTCCAAGCTCAAGACCCGAGGCCCCTGCCTGCAGCCAGGCTCAAGACCCGAGGCCCCAGCCACATCTTGTCCTGAAGCCATGTCATGTCCTTGCCTGGTTCTGGGGTCCGAGCCCGAGGCAAGACCCAGGTTCTGGGTCCTTGTCCAGTCTCGGGCTTGGAGTCGAAGCCTTGTCTCCTAGTCCATGGTTCCTAGTCCTGGTCCTGCTTTCCCTATAGGATTGGTGTCCTCACACCACTGTATGCAAGGTTTGGTGATAGAGCTCAACAGTAGCTGAATGTCTTTATCAGCAGTTCCTATCACAGCAGCACATCGAGAAGAAGCACAATTAGGGAAGGATTAGTCATGGAACCTGCGATTGCAACAGCACTTTGTGACTTTACCATCTTTATCTTGTTGACCTTGTTTATCGGTGAGATAGACAGTGGGGGGATCTGCACACCTTGGTTGCGGCAAAGACTAGGCTTCAAACCACAGGCTTGCCTTTTGCAACAGCCCAGGAAAGGAGACACCAGAGGCAGTGTAGCATAGTCTTCATGCTGGTTTGGGGGCTTGGACCCTCCTATTCGTGCTGCCATCTAGTGTTGGTTTGGTGGAAGGGCGAGCTGTGTTTTGCACCTTGACCCCAGAGTAATGCTGTTTCATTTGGGTGGTTGAATGACAATCAAACTTGAACTAACTGACTAAATCCTTAAGATGAGATGAGCTCAAGCACCGGCTGAAGGAAGAAGGCTTTGTTTGGAATTATTTAATTAGTTTTCTTTTTGCCTACCATCATTTAAATGCCAGTTGGATTATATCCAAGAATTGTCAGGCTCAGGTCAGATAACTGGGCTCAGACACAGTGTGGTTAGTACCCAAGGCGCGATTTGAAAACTAAGAGCACACCAGCCACTAATTGCTGCCTCAAGAGGCAAGGACACTAGATTTGGAGTTCACACATTGCCCTGGAGGCATGAAAATCTTCTGTAATTACACGAACAATTGGAAAACTAAAGCAAGTTCACATAGTATCCTTTAAGATGAGTGAGATGTTAAGATCAAACATTACCACAAGTTGATAATATTACATAAACATAGGAGGTACAGCATATGCTGGAAGTATTGAAAGCACACACGAAATGCTGGAGAAACTCGGCAAGTCAGGAATCATCCATGGAGAGGAATAAATAGTCAAAGTTTCAG
Source organism: Mobula birostris (assembly GCF_030028105.1). Classification (NCBI taxonomy): domain Eukaryota; kingdom Metazoa; phylum Chordata; class Chondrichthyes; order Myliobatiformes; family Myliobatidae; genus Mobula; species Mobula birostris. The sequence continues at coordinate 365,885 of NW_027275804.1, forward strand.
GCCAAGACCTGTTGAGTCCTTATGAAGGGTCTCAGCCCAAAATATCAACTGTTTATTTCCCTCCAAAGATGCTGAGATGCTGTCTGACTTGCTGAGCTCTTCCAGCATTTTGCGTGCACAGGTCATAATATTTTATGCCATGTTGGTACTGAAAGTGTATTCCCAAAATCTCATTTCTTTTTGCCATCACCAAAACAATTCTATGGACTTGAAATAGTTAAGAAGAGTGTAGCTCCGTTTTAACTTATTACATTTTTCCCTGTGTACTCACATACATTCCACCAGCCAGTAGAATGACCATCTTCTAATGAAGTCAGCCCTACAACAAGCCACTGCAATTCAGTCTCATCTCTTGCTTGATATGAAAACTTTCAACACAGTCGTCTTGAAAGAATCATCACCAGACTGTCTGCCAAATTTTAATTTATGTTCTTCAGCCAACAATATATCTGTCACTAATCTGGAGCCCTCCTTCATAGCTCAGCTTTCTGCCTCTCTCCAGAACAAGGCCATTGTAAATTTTGAAAATTCATTTGTAGAGCTGTATTATGCAAGTTGATGCTTTCACTCTGGATCCCAAGGTCCCTAGAGAGGTCGATGATTCACTTCACGGACAGCCAGGGCCTTACACCAGCAGCCACCATCTCTGTCACATCGTCCAGCCTGATTTCAAAAGGATTTGCAGGAAAGAATTGAATTGCATTGTAGGACTCAGCAGCATTGATTTTTTTCAAACTTTATGCTTTGACTTTCAACTAGAACCATAATTCATAAGTGACAAAATTCTCCAGTCATCTGGATTTTAAGCCTGGGACATTGGGTAGGCCACTTAAGGAGATTTTAAAGATTAGATTTACCTGTCGCATGAACATTGAAACATACAGTGAAGTACATACTTTGTGTCAAATCAAATCAGTGGGGATTGTGTTGGACAGCCCACAAATGTCACCACACTTCTGGTGCCAACATACCATGCCCACAATTCACTCTAAACCTTGCCCTACCCATATGTGTGGGAAGAAATCTGAGCGCCAAGAAGAAACCTGCGGGGTCGTGGGAAGAACATCCAAGTTCCTCACAGACAGTTGTGGGAATCGAACCACGATCTTACAGTCAGTGCTGTAAAGCAATGCTCTAACCACTATACTATCATGCCATCCACTAAAGACCAAAAAAAGGAAATATTTCTTCTCCTTTGGAATTCTCTACCTCAAAAAAAAAACAGTTGAAGTCAATTCATTAAATATATTCCAGAAGGAACTGGAAATCTTTATAAGGGATAGACAGAGATCAGGGTTGCAACGGGATATTAAACTGGGATGATCAGTCATAGTCAGATTGAATGATAGAGAAGGCCAGAAGGGCCAAATGGCCTACTCCTGTTCCTATTTCCCAAGGTTTCTGTATTTCTATATGTTATTTGGTGCTGGCAGGGTAATAAGCACCCATTGGTCAATTGTTGCAACCAATCGGTTGTTGTAAAAGCCCATTTAATTCAAGAGGGGAGAAACATCCATAAGACCATAAGATAGGGGAGCAGAATTGGGTCATTTTGCCAAATGAGTCAGCTCCCCCAGTGAATCATGGCTTTTTTAACCCCGTTGTCCCACCATCTCCCTGTAACCCTTAACCCGCTTATTCAACAAGAATTCATCCATCGTTGCCTGAAATATAAGTAATGTCTTAGAGTCTGCAGCCCTCTGTGGCAACAAATTCTACAGATTCACCATCTTTGGGGTAAAGAAATTCTTCATCTCAGTTCTAAAGGGAGTCCCTTCATTTTAAAGCTGCACCTTCAGATCCTAGACTCTCCTACTAATGGAAATATCCTCCCCTCATCCATTCTATCCAGGCCTTTCGGTATCCAGTAAGTTTCATTGAGATAATTGCCTTATCCTTCTGAGCTCCATTGAGTACAAGCCCAGAGACACCACAGCACTCTGCCTACGTTAAGCTTTCCATTCCTGGGATTGTTCTTGTGAAAACTACAATTTATCTGCATTCAGGCCGATATTGACTCCAGGACACAGTTTATGTGCCTTATTCCAGATTGGCCAAACAAGTTAATCTGCACAGGGCAAGTAGGCACTAAAGATTAAAGATTAAATGTTTTCAAAGATTAGCTTTATTTGTTACATGGGCCTTGAACCATCGAAACATGCAGTGAAATGCATTGTTTGCGTCAATGGGAGCAGCTCACAATATCGCCGCGCTTCCAGTGCCAATATAGCATGCCCACAACTTACTAACCCATATGTCTTTGAGATGTCAGAGAAAACTGGAGCAGCCTGAAGAAATTCACACTATCATGGCAAGAAGGTATGAGCTCCTTATAGATAACGTTGGAATTGAACCCTGATTGCAGGTCAGTAAAGGGTTATGCTTGCCACCACTCAACCATGAAAATGTTGGATAAAATGTTGGATTTGCCAGTGATCTCAATATGCCAAGAGCAATGGATAAAGTGAAGAAAAATGTGATGAGTGATTGTGATTTGATATGAGGTAAACATAGGCAGTGAAGTTTTCGATAAGCCTAAATTTATGGAGGGTGACTGACAGGTCAGAAGACCTTGCCAAGAGTTTCACCTAATGATAACAAAAGCAAAGAATTTCAAGAAGTAAATGATTGAAAGTCAGGGCAGAGGTGACACATGCTGCAGGTGTTGGAGTAGATGGTCACAATGTTGGGGGGAGGAGTGGTTTGCATTAGTATCTCAGTTTAGAGTTAAAAAGGACAACAAGATAGCAAATTAATTTGTTCAGCCAAGGAAAAGAATGGAATATTTAAAATTGTTGTCAATCTTCAGTACAGGAGTGTAAAGGAGAATGAAATGATTGTTACTCCAGATCTGACACAGCATAAAAAAACACAATAAGTATAAAAAACACAATAAAAAATATATAAATGTAAAAACAATCATATAAAACACCACGTTCAAGCAACTGCTATATACATAGTCTGATTTTACGTATGTAAAGTGACACCAGGTGATGTGCATGTAGTTCAAAGATAAAGTAAAATTTATTATCCAAGTACATACATGTCACCACATACAACCCTGAGTTTCTTTTCCCTCCTGGGCAGACTCAGAAAACCTATAGAATAGTAACTGTAAACACAAAAGAGCAAGAGCATAGAAGACAACAAACTGCAAATGCAAATATAAATAAATAGCAATAAATAACGAGAGCACAAAATAACAAGGTAAAGAGTCCTTAAAGTGAGACCACCGGTTGTGGGAACACCAGAAATAGAATGAGTTATCCCCTTTTGCTCAAGATCCTGATGGTTGAGGGGTAGTAACTGTTCTTGAACCTGGTGGTACAAGTCCTGAGGCTCTTGTACCTTCTATGTGGGCTGGGAGGTGAGGATCTCTGATGATGGATGCTGCTTTTCTACAGCAACATTTCATGTAGGTGTGCGCAATGGTTGGGAGGACTTTCGGCTTTAAGGCATTTGTGTTCCCATACCAGGCCGTAATGCAACCAGTCAGCACAGTTTCCACTGCGCATCCATAGAAGATTGCCAAGGTTTTTGATGACATTCCGAATCTCCGCAGACTCTTAAGAAAATAGAGGTGCTGGCGTGCTTTCTTTGCAATTATATTTATATGACGGGTCCAGGGCAGGTCCTCTGAGATAGTGACACCCGGGAATTTAAAGTTACTGACCCTATCCACCCCTGATTCTCTAATGAGGACTGGCTCATGGACCTCTAGTTTCCCTCCCCTGAATTCTACACTCAGTTCCTTGGTCTTATTGACATTGAGTGAGAGGTTGTTATGACACCACACAGCCAAATTTTCAATGTCCCTCCTGTATGCTAATTCATCACCACCTTTGATTGGGCCTATAACAGTGGTGTCATCAGGAAACTTGAATATGGTGTTGGGGTTGTACTTAGCCACGCAGTCATAGGTGTGAAGGTATAGTGGTGGTTGGTGGTGATGGGGTGGGTTAAAATGTGGAGGTGTTGAACAGCTTGAAGGCTTGTGGGAAGTAACTGCTGGGGGAAGTCTAGTGGTCCTGGTGTGAATGCTCCGTAGCCTCTTCCCTGGTGTGAATGGGACAAACAGTCCATAAGCAGGGATTGTTCATGATGTTGCTGGCCTTTCTCTGACACCTTTCAGTACATCTGTCCTTGATGGTGGGTAGGTTGGTGTCAGTGAGGATCTGGACAGTTTTAACATCTTGTTGTAGAGCCCTCCTATCTGTCTCTGTGCATTTTCTGTGCATTTTTCACACAGTTACGCAGAAAAAAGCAAAAGAAAAACTCAATTGCTTTACTATGTGAAAAAATATGTCAACCTCTGGTTCATAGTTTACAAGTAACATGCACTGCAGACACTTCATTAGGTACCTACTGCACCTAATAAAGTGGCCACTGAGTGAATGTTCGTGGTCTTCTGCTGCTGTAGCCCATCCACTTCAATGTTCGACATGTTGCACATTCAGAGATGCTCTTCTTTACACTGCTGTTATTTGTTGTAATGCCTGGTTACTTGAGTTACTGTCATCATCCTGACAGATTGAACCAGTCTGGCCATTCTCCTCTGATCTCTCTCATTGACAAGGCAATTAAGCCCACAGAGCTCCCGCTCACTGGGTGTTTTTTGCTTTTTGCACCATTCTCCGTAAACTCTAGAAACTGTCATGCATGAAAATCCCAGGAGATCAGCAGTCTCTGAGATACTCAAACCACCCCATCTGGCACCATCAGTCTTTCCACAGTCAAAGTCACTGAGATCACATTTCTTTCCATTCTGATGTTTGGTCTGAACAACAACTGAACATCTTGACCATGCCTGCATGCTTTTATGCATTGAGTTTCTGCCACATGATTGGCTGATTAGATATTTGCATTAATGAGCAGGTGTAAAGTACACCTAATAAAGTGGCCACTGATTGTATGCCCTTAACAGCGTAGGCTGTTGTGGGTGATGTGTTGGCAGTTTTAACTACCTGTTGTAGAGTTCCCCAGTCCGTTGCACTGCAGATTCGGTATCATACAGTGATGTAGAAAGAAATACTCAATTATATTTTTCTAAAGTAGAAAATAATATCAAAAACTCAATGGCTTTAATGTAGTGATGTGAAAAAATGTCAACATCTGATTCATGGCTTACAAGTAACGAATACAGTATATCCTTTTAAGGCAAAATAAGCAGGAAACATGGTCCAGCACGGCTATCAAAAGAAGTTAAATATATAGTATTAGATCAAAGGAAAAGGTTTATAATGTTGCCAAAAATAGCAGTAAGCCTGAGGATTGGAAATTTTCCTGAATTTAGCAATGGAGAGCCACAACATTGATAAGAAAAAGTAGAATACGTGAACTGGTTTGTGGGAAACAGACTTTTAAAGCCTCCATGCATAATGTAAAATGAACCAATTAGCTAATGTGGGGTAAAGTTAATGTGGGCTGCTGCCAGATTGAGACAGGAAAGATTATAATAGGGAATGGTGGAGATATTCAGGTCATAGTTTGTAAATTCCTTCACAGAAGACCTCTCTGTAATTGTGGAGAACTTCAGGTGCAAGAAGCTGAGAGCTGTTATTATCAGTTTGACTTGAACTCTGAGCAAAGCACTTGGATCGAAAGGAACCTGATGACTGTTGAATGTTTTTACTGGGAAATCTGCTGACAGAGTGAAACAAATCCCAACCCTTGTATGCTCAGACCTCATTAGCATCTTCAAACAATGCCAGGAGTTTTTCTTTAAGACAAAGACATCCTGAAGGCTGCCTTTGACATAGCCAGTCCCAGCATCCTCTCTATTATCAACAGCTCCCTGGCCACTGGTACTGTTCCAACCTGCTTCAAGTGCACTGTGGTCCAGCCCCTCCTGAAAAAACCCAGTTTAGACCCTACCTTACCTAGTAACTACAGACCTATTTCTAAAGTTCCAATCCTGTCAAAGGTTCTCGAAAAGGTTATTCTTAGTCAATTGCTGCCCTACCTACACCAAAACATATGATATGGGTGATCATGGTCCGTGACCATGATTGTTATTGACAAATTCTACAGAAGTGGTTTGCCATTGCCTGGGCAATGTCTTGAAAAGATGACTAAAATGAAAAGATTATCTGGTACTTTCCATATCATTTTCCACAGAATCTTGCTGTGCATGAACTGGTTACATAGAAAACATAGAAAATAGGTGCAGGAGTAGGCCATTCGGCCCTTCGAGCCTGCACCACCATTTATTACGATCATGGCTGATCATCCAACTCAGAACCTTGCACCAGCCTTCCCTGCAAACCCCCTGATCCCCGTAGTCACAAGGGCCATATCTAACTCCCTCTTAAATATAGCCAATGAACTGGCCTCAACAGTTTCCTGTGGCAGAGAATTCCACAGATTCACCACTCTCCGTGTGAAGAAGTTTTTCCTAATCTCGGTCCTAAAAGGCTTCCCCTTTATCCTCAAACTGTGACCCCTCGTTCTGGACTTCCCCAACATCAGGAACAATCTTCCTGCATCTAGCCTGTCCAATCCCTTTAAGATTTTATACGTTTCAATCAGATCCCCCCTTAATCTTCTAAATTCCAATGAGTACAAGCCTAGTTCATCCAGTCTTTCTTCATATGAAAGTCCTGCCATCTCAGGAATCAATCTGGTGAACCTTCTTTGTACTCCCTCTATGGCAAGGATGTCTTTCCTCAGATTAGGGGACCAAAACTGCACACAATACTCCAGGTGTGGTCTCACCAAGGCTTTGTACAACTGCAGTAGTACCATATCTTCTATATTACAGTGCAGCACCATGGCGTAACACTATCACAGCACCAGCGAGCCTAGTTCAATTCCACCACCCACTGTCCGTAAGGAGCTTGTGCATTCTCCACATGACCACAAGATTTTCCTCTGGGTGCTCTGGTATCCCCCACATTCTAAAGATATATGGGTTAGTCGGCTAGTTGATCACATGAGTGTAATTAGGCCGCAAGGGCCTGTTACCATGTAACTGGCGCAGAATGGTCTGTAACCATGTCATTGGGCCAGAAAGGTCTATTATTGTCTAATTGGGCCATAATGTTCTGTTACTGTTTAATTAGGCCAGAGTGGCCTGTTACTGTGTAATTGGGCCAGAAAGGTCTGTTATTGTCTAATTGGGCCATAATGGTCTGTTACTGTGTAATTAGGCCATAATGCCCTGCCAGATCTCGAAACATCCTGACGTTGTCACAGCAAGAAGTGTGGTCAATGCTTATCATGCTGAACTTAGAAGGAGCGAAACAGAAGAGCTAAGATACGAGTTCAAGACAGCAAAGAAGAATCTCTTTGTCACCTATGACCGTCTGAAGGAAGAGGAACTAGCTGAGAGGATTAGAGAGATAGAGGCTGCTAATGAAGACAAGCAGCATGGAGAAGCATGATGCCTAGTCAACAAGATCAGCAGACAGAAGAAGTCACCATCAGGTCAAATAAGTGGTAAAACAGCAGAGGACCGTGTCCAGACATGGTTTACCCACTTTAAGAACCTGCTGGGAAGCCCTCCAATGATCACGGAAGAACAAGATGACATACCCACAATACTAATGCAAGTCAACATCGATGACGGCCCATTCACCATTGAGGAACTGAAGAAGGCCAAATATGCACTCAAACAGGGCAGGAGCGTTGGACCAGATGGGATACCGCCAGATGTCCTGAAGAACTGCGACCTGGTCGACAACTTGCTGGACATATGTAATACGGCACTGAGGAAAGGTGACAAACCAGAACAGTGGTCACTCTCAAACATTATCCCAGTCCCCAAGTCTGGATCTCTCACGAAGACAGATAACTACCGCGGTATCAGCTTGAACTGCATCTTAGCAAAGCTATACAATTGGATGATCCTGAACAGGATTGGCACCGCCATTGACCCTAAGCTAAGATTCAATCAGAATGGTTTTCAGCAGAAGCGCACAACAGTAATGCAAATACTTGCTCTCCGTAGAATCATCGAGGAAGTCAAGAAGAACAGCCTACTAGCCGTTCTTACTTTCATCGATTTTCACAAAGCTTTTGACTCCATTCACTGAGGTAAAATGCTGAAGATCCTGAAAGCTTATGGAGTGCCAGACCATCTACTGAGAGCAATAGAGTCCAGCTATACCAAAACCATGGCGAAAGTTGTATCACCAGACGGAGAAACAGCAGTGTTCGAGCTCCTCGCTGGTGTGCTGCAAGGAGACACTCTGGCACCCTACATCTTTATAATCGTCCTTGATTACGCTCTATGTCAAGCTACCAAAGATCATGACAAGCTTGGTTTTACCATAAAGCCGGGAAGAACCAAAAGGGTCAGATTTTGCAGATTACATAGTCCTGCTCTCTGACCAGATGGAGGAAGCACAGCAGCTACTGACAAAAGTGGAAATTGAGTGCCATAAAGCTGGACTTCACCTAAACGCTAAAAAGACAGAGAACATGGCATTTCACTGTGATGAAGGTACTCTCAAGACTGTAAAAAATGATACTATTAAGAAAGTCTTTGATTTCAAGTACCTCGGGTCAAGAATGATGAGTTCGGAGAAGGACATAAAGATTCGGAAGGTGCTGGCGTGGAGGGCTATGAACGACATGATGGAAATTTGGAAGTCGAACCTGACCAGAGGGCTTAAAAAGAGGATCTTCATAGCAGTCATAGCATCATACAGATGTGAGATGTGAGACGTGGACACTCACCAAGACTATGCGAAAGTCTCTAGATGGTTGCTATACACGAATGCTCTGGATGGCTCTTGATGTGAGTTGGCAACAGCACATGACGAACGTCGAGCTCTATAACAACCCACTGATGCTCTCCACTAAAATCGAGGCGAGAAGACTGCAACTAGCGGGACACTGTCTACACCACCCCAAGCTACTTGCCAGCCTAGTCATCATATGGGAGCCCAAGCATGGGAGGATGAACCCTGGGCCCTCCCAAGATTATGGTCAACACGCTCCTAGAAGACAGCGGTGTGGCTAATGTAAATGAACTGAATACACTGATGAGGGGAGGGAGAAGTGGAGAGTCCGTTATTGTGTCCAACACCGGCCCCCTAGGCCTGAGTCGACGTAGTAGTAGTAGCCTGCTTCTGTGTAATTGGGCCAAAATGGCCTGTTACTGAGTTGAATCTGTAAGTAAATAAAATAAATGAAAAAAATTTCAGAAGTGCATCTTTGGTTGCAACATATACAAATGCTGGAGGAACTCAACAGGTCAGGCAGCATCTATGTCAATAAAGAATTGACATTTTGGACCCTATATCAGGATTGGAAAGGAGGAGAGGAGAAACGAGAGAAAGAAGATGGGCATAGGGTAAAAAGTATAAGGTGGAAGGTGATAGGTTACATTTTATTAATTTACTTGTAATATTTTTGTTTAATATACCATATGTGATGTGTTTTGTGGGTGTACCATGTTCCAGAGGAACATTCTTTCATTTGATTGTATATATGTACAGTCAGACAACAATAAACTTAATAAAGACAAACTTGACCTGACTTGATAAGTGAAGCCAGGTGAGGGGAAAAATGTAGAGGCTGGAAGTTGATAGGTGAAGCCAGGTGTTACGTATTTAATATTTCAGTAATAGTTGAGTGATATTGTAAATTTTTTTTTAAAGTTTTCTTTGTTTAAATAATTCATTATGGGTTATATGTAAAAGTATGTGATGGCATACATCATTACACCACCACGTCATAATGGCATGCCTCATTTAAAAGTAAAAACAAAACTAAAGAAGATATTTTAATCCCCCACCTCTATGTTTTTCTTTTAATTAGTTTTATACTTTGGAGTTACAAAACATAACAGTGGCAATGAGGCATATTTAAAACGAACCCAAGATGACTACCTACCTGTTGAAGAGCAGCGAGACATTCGAATTTTCAAAGAAAAGGTGCTGTGTGTTTACTTCACAAGAGGAGAAGACGTTTGAGTTTTTTAAAAAGGCAGAAAATCAATGAACAGTGAGTACTAAGTGATAACAATTTTTTTAAAATTAGAAATGGCTGGCTACATTGGAAAGATAGATGCACATGATTGCACAAGAGGTAGCTGAATATTGTATACTGAGCAAATTGAGCTGTATTTCAAAGCAAAGAAATAGACCATGTGCAAGTGTTAGTTTTGCTGAGTGCATTAGGTGGGAAAATATAAAGTTTGCTTAGAAGTTTGACTACTCCAACCAAACCAGCTGTAATGAGCTTTGCTGATATCATGAAAGAAATGCAGGAACATTTAGAAGCAAAACCATTGTTGATTGCAGAATGCTTCAAAATGGAGGGAAGTCCATTTCAGCACACTTGGCTGAATTGAAGAGATTTTCTGAGCATTGCCAGTTTAGTACTTTTTACTTTGTGAAATCTTTCAAGAAATCATCCAATAATGGCTCCTAACTGAAACACAACTCATTTAAAAGAGCAGTTAAAATCGCTATGTCAATGGAAACATCAGAGTCGCAATTGGGAATGCAGTTGGGAATGAAAGTGAGTGTGAATAAAATTGCTAAGGCTAAATAGAAACTTGCTTGGTGAACAGACTGTGTTACCATTGTGGCAGGGGCTCACAAACACCAGAACAATGCATGTTTAAGTGTGAAACTTGCAGAAAATGCAAAGAAGTAGAACCCATACAAAGAGCATGTCAGACAGACAAAAGCAAATGGACTGCATGGGAAAAGAAAAAGATAAAAAGTCAAGTTATAGGTTCAAAACAAGCAATAATCTGCATGCTGTTGATGAAAAATATGATGATGAGAGAGTGACATAGGGCTAAGTGGCCTTGAGATTTACAGTGTGAAAGCTAACAAAAGACAAGCAATATAGCTTACACCAGAAGTGAATGGCAAGTTAATTAATATGGATTTGGACACTGGCTTGGCTGTTTCAGTCACTCTACAAAATGAGTTTGAACGGCATTTCAAAAATACTGAACTGAAGCCTGCAGATATCCAACTGAGAACTTTTATTATACTTGAGAAAAGTTAACTCCTATAGGAATGACATTCATTACAGTGAAATACAAAAACCAACAATCCACATTGGGCTTGTATGTGGTAAAACAGGAGGGCCAGCAATGAATGGTTGAAACAATTACAACTTGACTGAAGATCCATCCACCATTTGTATGACTCATCCCCAGCAACAGAGTCAACTGAAAGCAAATTAAGAAAGCTACTGGATGATGCCACAGCCGTGTTCAAAGATGGCATTGTAAAACTCAAAACATATCAAGAGTAAGATAGTCTTAAATGAAAATACCACACCAACGTTTTATAAAGCCCATCCAGTTCCTGATACCATCCATGATAAAGTAGCCAGCGAGCTAGATTGCATGGAGGCTGAAGGAATTCTTTCCAAAGTTGAGTGGAGCCCATGAGCAATGCCAGTGGTCCCAGTAGCCATGAAGAATTGGTCTGACAGGATCTGTGGTGATTTTAAGATCATTATCAACCCAATACTGAAAGTAGATCAGTACCCTCTACCAGGATAGAGGATATCTTGGCAAACCTTTCCAGAGGAAAACAATGCAGCAAAGTGGACTTAGCTGAGACCTACCTACAGATGGAAATGGAAGAAGAGTCCAAAGTGCTTCTCACTATAAACACACACAAAGGGCTTTATCACTATAATTGGCTTATTTTTGGAGTAGCATCTGCACCTGCACCCTGGCAGAACACTAAGCACTGGGTGCTGGAAAGCTGCACAGGCACTCAGTGTTACCTGGAGGACATCATTGTTACCAGCAAAGATGACAAGAAACACCTACAAAATCTCAAGACAGTGTTAAACAGATTAGAAGATTACGGACTCCGAGCATGACACACGCGTAAATTCTTTGAACCAAGCATCACTTACTATAGTCACACCATTTGCGCACAAGTTCTACACACGCGCTGAGAAAATTCAAGCAGTGGTGGATGCCCCAAGTGTAGCCCCCCTGGCCACCCTCAGGGTCACTCGGCTCGCTGTCGTCTAGGGAAACAGCCTTGGCCCCGCCAAACTGGGTAATAGTTTGTGTGGATGCTGTGTGATGTACCCCACCCCGTCAAATAACAGACAATACACCATATGCAATTAAATGATATACAGTTTATAGATATTACTGGAACTATATAATTAAAGAGAATAAAATATAAAAGGAAAATAAAAGGTGCCACACTTATCAAAGTTCAATTTCTTCGTGCACAAAAACCGTTGGAGCTCAAGGACCTTCTTCACCCTGTGACCTCCTCGGACCACCTCGACCGGCCGCCTGGGACCAACAACGGTGGTCGACCAGACGCTCCACACGAGTCTGTCTCCGTCTCCTCGCCGAACGTCCTGCTCGGGGTCCGACCCCGTTAGCGGACTCACAGCACCTCGTCCATCCTCGGTCTTGCTCTCCCGCCTTCTGCCCCAAAACCCCACGCATACAGTATCTTCAAATACACCAAAACCATAACAACTATCCCAATTGGTTAATAGCACTCTCTTATCACACACTAAAGAAAAACAAACTGTTAGCGCAAACTTTCTCAGTGTTTTAACACAACAAAGCCACATTCCCCAGATTAACATAACAAAGACGCCATTTTAATTAGCCTCCTCAGTAACATAAAAGTCGAAACCCCCTTACACAAGGTATAAGGGCACGTCACAGTTGCGATCGTTTTTAGGATTTGTCAATTACTATAATAGGTTGCTACCAAATCTGGCTACTGTGCTCCACCCCTTCAGCTCATTACTACAGATCAGGAAGAGATGGCAATGGACAAAGCAGTGTGAGGTGGCTTTCCAAAAGGTAAAATACAAGAGGTGATTGATAAGTTCGTGGCCTAAGGTAGAAGGAGTCAATTTTAGAAAACCTAGCACATTTATTTTTCAACATAGTCCCCTCCTGCATTCACACACTTAGTCCAGCGGTTGTGGAGCATACAGATCCCTTGTTTGTAGAAGTCGGCATCATGGACCTCCAGAAAGTGGTCCACAGCAAGGGTGATTGATAAATTCATGGCCTAAGGCAGAAGGAGATGAGTTATACAGCTCTCGTTACATGCACGTGCAGTTCAACTCTGAGTGATTATGCAGAAAGTTTCTGCATAACCTGCATCTCCTTCTACCTTAGGCCATGAACTTATCAATCACCCCTGCTGTGGACCACCTTCTGGAGGTCCAAGATGCCGGCTTCTACAAAGAAGGGATCTGTATGCTCCACGACCGCTGGACTAAGTGTGTAAATGTAGGAGGGGACTATGTTGAAAAATAAAAGTGCTATGTTTTCTAAAATTGATTCCTTCTACCTTAAACCACAAACTTATCAATCACCGTCTGTAAATGGCGACGTCAGACACTGCACTCACACATTATGATCCAATCATCCAGTGAAGCTTGCCTGTGATGCCTCTCGTTATGGTATAGGTGCAGTCATGTCACATGTTGTGAGTGATGGAAGTGAATGTCCCATAGCCTTTGCATCACGTTCCCTTACCGCTTCAAAAGAACATTTCGCAGGGAATGACAGAGAGAACCTGAGTCTGGTTTGGGATGTAAAACATTTCAACCAGTACCTGTCTGGGAGAGATTTTACCCTCATTACTGATCATCAACCAATGGTGTCCACTTTCAATCCACAGAAGGGTGTTCCACCTACAGCCGCACCACAAATGCCAAGCTGGGCTCTGTTTCTTGGAGGACACAATTACAAGATTGAATTCAAGAGGACAACTAATCAGGAAATGTGGATGGGTTGTCCCATTTACCCTTGGAAAAGGAAATAACTGAAAAATTGACAAAAGAAGACACTTTTCTTGATATATACTCCCTAACGTATATTGAAAGTCTCGCTATTATGGCAGAGATGATCCAAAGGGAAACCAGAAAGGACCTCACACAGTCTCAGGACTACATGGCCACCCGAAATGGCTGGAATGTGTAGCAGAAACTCCAGTTCCCCCATTTTTACCACAGCTGTATGAACTTGGCTTTGACAGAGGTTGCCTTACCTAAGGATTGAGAGTTGTTGCACCTTCTAAGCTGAGAGCTAAAATCTTAAAGGATCTACATGCCAGTCAACTAGGCGTGGTCAAAATGAAAGTGTTGGCTCAAAGTTTTGTCTGTTGGCCTGGGACAGATCAGCAGTTCAAGCAGCTTGCTATGCACTGTTTGGGATGCCAACACGTCCAGAAGTTGCCAAGAGCAGCACCTCTCCAAACCTGGAAATGGCCTACACTGCCCTGGCAGAGGATTCATGTGGAATTTGCTGAACCATCCATGCACGCAAATTTCTCAGTAGTAGTGGATGTAGCTACAAAGTAGACAAGAGTGTTCCCAATAGCCTCCACTACAGTCTATTGATGTGTTGAAAAATCTCTTCTCAAGGACTGGAGTTCCAGATCACTTGATCAGTGACAATGGACCGCAGTTTGTTGTGGAACAGTTTCAGTCATTCAAGATTTGGTCTACAGTCTAAAGAACACACTGTGAGTAATGTCAGCAGAACACACAACACTGACACTGAACCAGAAGATCTCTAATTTTCTTTCTGCGTATCACAATGCAGCTCACTCTACAACCAACAACTCACCAGTTATGCTGTTTCGTAGGTTGTCTCTTAATTTATGCTTGAATCTCCTCAAACCCGATCTCAGAAGAAGTATGCAGAACGAACAGCTGAGACAAATTGAGGGTTCCTCAAATATGGAAGTTCGATGTTTTACTCCTAGACAAGCAGTTTTAGCAAGGAACTGCAGAGGTGATCAAAAGTGGATACGTGGAAAAAATAAAGACAGAACTGGACCGCTCTCCACACAGTGGAGGTTGCGCCTGATGTCATCTGGAGATGACATGTGGATCAGTTGAGGAGAGCAGAGCCAATTGTTAAAGGAAGTGTCCAGAACTGCCAGAACCACTTCCTGCAGTCCCAGAGTCAACTGCTACAACCACCATGAAGGAGGCCCCAGAACCTGAGATTGTTTCACAGCAAAAAGTCTCATCTGCCAAGAAGAATGACACCCCCACCCCTTGTCAGGAAGGACGTCATTCCACAGGAGTAAGAAATCCTCCACAGTGGCTAAAATTTTAGGCCTGAATGGGACAATTTAAAGTTTACAATGGCATTTATCATTAAGGGCCTCCGCCATCCAGGACATGTCCCCTTCTCATTGCCACCATCAGGGAGAAAGTACAGGAACCTAATGATGCACACTCAACATTTTTGGAACAGCTCCGTCCACCCCACCATCTGATTTCTAACCAATCCACAAACCATGAACACATCTCACAATTCTGCTCTCCTTTTGCACTATGTGTTTTTATATGTTTCTTATTGTAACTTACAGAAATATTTTACATACTGCTCTGTACTGCTGCCACAAAACAACAAATTATATGACATATGTCATTGATAATAAGCCTGATTCTACACACCTATCATATACACTGTGAATAGATATTGTTGCATACAAATAATTTATTAGAACATAAGCTGCTGTTCAGGTTCAAGTTTAATTGTCATTCAACCATACACACGTACTGTATACAGCTAAACGAAACATCGTTCCTCAGGGGCAAAACACAGTACGTATAATTACAATCCAGCACACAGTCACAAAATAATACTGTATCAGTACACATCCCTGAATGGCACAGCCTGGAGATTGACAGGTTAACATAAAACACAAGATGCATGTTTATGTAAGACAGTCAAATGTTACTGGCACTATTATACTGACACAAGCAGTCATATCAATCTGTGAAAGAGCAGCAATAAAAGATGAAAAGTGACCAGTGCAGGATGAGAGTGTGTCTGTGAGCTGGGGAGCTTGGGGTCGGGGGAGTGAAGAAGCTGTCATCCAGCCTGACAGTTCTGGATCTGATGTGTCTGTGAGTTGGGAGTTTGGGGGAGGACAGGGAGGGGGGTTGCGGGGGTGTAAAAGAAGCTGTCATCCAGCCTGACAGTTCTGGTTTTGATGCTGCAGCACTTTCTGCCTGACTAAAGAAGTCAAAACGATTCTGGGAGTGATGGCAGGGGTCTTTGACAATACTGGAGGCACTATATGCACCAACATACCAGAACTTACTGCAGCTGGAGCCAATGTTAAAGACTACATTTGAAAGAGGCTTGCAGAGCTGTGGGAGAATAGGTATATTTACTTATTGTTTATGTTACCAAAAGGACATTCAGCCGATTGAATCCAATCCCACCAATCCCATCCGCTCCTCCTTTCCTTATATCTTCTCAACCCATTCTCTCCCACATGCTCATTAACTTCACCTTTTGCCACTTATTCAACTACATTTATTATCAAAGAATGTATAAATTATACAACCTTGAGATTCGCCTGCTTACAGGTAGCCACAAAGCAAGAAACCCAAAACAACCCAATTTAAAGGAAAAAAATTAAAAATAACAATAAAAGGCCAAAACAATGAGCAGGAGAAAAAAAAAAGATGTAAGTCATGCAAACAACTGAAGTGAACAGCACAGGTAGAGGGGTCATTTGCACCAAACAATCAACTTGGCGACACACATCTGGATGTGTGCAGAAACTGGAGTACCCAGAGGAAGCTCTGCTGGTTTCAGAGAAATCATGCAAACTCCACACTGATAGAAGGTCAGGAATGAATCCAGATTCCCGGAGTGATGAGACAGCAGCACTACTCTTTTGATGGGCAATACTGCCAAGAGTACGATGAAGTTAATGATTTCTGCACCTTAGAAATTTCCAATGTGCTCAGATCCACCAAATGGACTTTTGTTTAATGTGTGGCTTCAGAGTACGACTGAAACGGGACACTTTATTTCTTAACAGAATAAGTTCAAACCTTTCCCAACATTCAATGTAAACCTGGCTGATCAATTCCTTTTCTCCATATTTCTATCTATCATGAACAAAAATTAATCAATCTCTGATTTAAAATTAAAACTTAACTGCGCATTAAGTGGCATCCACAGAGGCAAGTTCCCAACTTCTACCACCTCTACATATTGGAGTGTTTCCCTATTTCTGTCACAACCACGGACTTAGCTGCACAGCAGATACAGCAATTGTGCTCGTGAATATGCATGTGTCAGCTAATTATTATTTCATCGTGATAGTATTTAACTCCATTCTTTTTGTCGTAGCACTTGCCGAGACGTGAGCAAAGCACAGCAATGTTTCGCTGCTTGCTTGCATTCGGCCTTGCCTGAGAAACTGGACTGTCAAGTCAACTGACTCTGAATACTAGTGGTATTCGTTTTATATTTAGTTATTCTTTTCAGCTGCAGTGTTGGAATTGTTTTCCATTTGAGAGTTTTAGTTAACAGCCCTGTTTGACCTAGTGTTTATTGTTTTCCTTTCCCTCTAAACTCTTAGCATTAAAATCTGTGAACTATCGACCCACTTCAATGTCTCTCTCATGGCACTTGGGCCATATCCGATGAACTGATAGCAAGTCTGGACTATACAAATATAGACCCAGCAGAGAGTGATCAGCTGACCTTGGCCCTGAGATTCATTGGTCAGGTAGGAGACAAGCTATGGGCAATGGAATCTGTTCTGAGTGAAGTTACGGAAGCAATGAGGCAGATAATCTCATGCTGACCAAGCATTTTTGGAGTTAAAGCGACATTTCACCACTGCCCCACTGCTGCAACACTCAGACCATTAATCACAGCCATTCATAGTCGAGGTGTCTGCATCCATCGGCATTGGAGCTGTCCTCACTCAGCGCTCGTCTGCAGATAGCCACTCCACTCTTGTGCCTTTCTTTCCCATCGCTTGATTCTAGGCGAGAGGAACTATGATGTTGGGAACCAGGAAGTTCGGGCTGTCAAGGAGGCACTGGAGGGGGCTGAGAATCCTTTATTGGTTTAGACAGATCACAAGAACCTCTCCTACATTCACTATTGCAAAGAGACTCAACTCTCGTCAAGCCCGGTGGGCTCTCTTCTTCACACGGTTTAATTTCATCCTCTCTTATTGACCCAGCAGTAAGAATACTAAGGCCAACACTCTTTCTCTGCAGTTCGACGATCTGAGGATAATGCCAATCCACAGCCCATTCTTCCTTGCTCCTGTATTGCTGCTCTGGTGATCTGGGGAATAGAGGCAGAGGTGAGAGTCACCCAACAGTCGGGCCCAAGCCCGGGTGGGGACTTCCCAAATGCCTGTTTGTCCCTGCTGTGGTGTGTTCCAAAATGTTGGAATAGGGTCACTCCTGCCATCTAGCTGGACATGCAGGAATTCAACAGACCCAGGAGTTTATAAAGAGACAATTTTGGTGGCCATCTGTGCCCTAGGATGTCCACAACTTTGTATCTGCCTGTCCCACCTGCGCACGGAACAAGACATCACACCAGCATCCTATGGGTCTGTTACGTCCACTGCCTGTGCCCCACCGCCCCAGGTCCCACCTCTCAGTAGATTTCATCACTGGGCTGCCCCTGTCTAATGGAAATGCCACCATTTTTGGCATTGTGGATCAATTTTGCAAGGCTGCTCACTTCATTGCCCTCCCCAAGCTCCCATCAGCTTGTGAGATTGCCACACTCATGGTTCAACATGTGTTCAGGCGCCATGGCTTTCCTCAAGACATAGAGTCTGATCGTGGACCACAATTCACTTCCCACTTTTGGAAGGCTTTTTGCTCTCTTGTAGGAGTCACAGCCAGCCTCTTATCTAGTTTCCAGCTTCAATCCAATGGCCAGACTGAAGAGAGTGAACCAGGAGTTGGAGACAACCCTTCTAACCCCACATCCTGGAGTTCCCAGTTGGTTTGGGCAAAGGTTGCCCACAATAACCTCCAGTTGACCTCCACTGATATACCTCCCTTTGAATGCAAGAAGGAACTCTATTCCCCACTCTTCCCTGATCAGGAGATTAACGTAGGACTTCCTGCTGCTGAACAGCTGATCCAGCGCTACAAGCGCACCTGGAGACGAGCCAGGGCTTCTCTGCTGTGCGCCCAAAAATGACATGCTCAACAGGCTGACGGGCTCCACCAATAGGTGGGGCTAATCAAGCTTGGAGAGGTCTGGTTGGGATCAAGGGATCTTTCTCTGAAAGTCAAGAGCCGCAAATTGGATCTGCACTACATGGGATCATTTGTAGTGGAAAAGGCTGTTAACAAGGTCTCGTATAGATTATGTCTACCAGCATTACTGAAGATCAGCCCAGTGTTCCATGTTTCCCAGCTCTCCCCTGGCTGCAGTCACACCACCTCCCTCTCCTCCCCGCTTGGTAGATACAGCTTGGTCTATATGGTGCAGCGCCTCCTGGCATCTCGCCGGGTATGGGGAAAGGTCTGGTACCTTGTGGATTGGGAAATGTATGGTCCTGAAGAACATTCTTGGATCCCAGCAAAGGATTTCTTAAGAATCCGCTCATCCAGGACTTCAGCAAGCACAGGTGTGTGGCACCTTAGGGGCTGCGCCTAGGGAAAGGGTTCTGTCACAACTGCAGATTCAGCAGCACAGCAGATTTGGCAACTGAGCTCTTGAATATGCACTTGTCAGCTAATATTTCATTGTGATAGTATTTAACTCCGTTCTTTTCGTCGTCACGTTTGTTGAGACTTGAGCAAAGCACAGCAACGTTTCGCTGCCTGCTTGCATTCAGCCTTGCCTGAGAAATTGGACTGTCGAGCCTAGTAGTATTTGTTTTATATTTTGTTATTGCTTTCAGCCTCAGTGTTGGTATCATTTTCCATTTGAGAGTCTTAGTTAATGTTCCTGTTTGGCCTAGTGTTTGTTTTCCTTTCTCTCTAAACTTTGTTCAGATTAAAGCCTGTGAACCATCGACCCAGTTCAGTGTCTCTCCCTCTCCGCACTTCGAGCCATATCCGAACGAATTGACAATTTCACTCCTGAAAGCCTTGGATTTGATTGGCAAGATTATGCCTTCTGATAATGGCTCACCAGTTATCTAGCCCAGGAATTCCTTTAACATTTTAAAATCTTCACTCTGTTCACCCATTTACAAAGCTTTATTACCTGGAATTTAATATTTCCTATTAGCTTTGCATTTGGAGTCCTAAATTCCAGGTGATAATGCCTTGATATCTCCAACTAGTTTAGCATTTGGTGAAAGTCTCCAGAACTACTTGTTGGATCTCAGATATGATCTAATAAAGACAATGTTTGGCTGACCCATAACTTCTAACACTTGGAAATCCAGCCTCCAAATATAAAGGCAAGCTTTCACTTAGACTTTCTGATTATCATCTCCACCCTTCCGTAATACATGCTACAGAATCCAAGCTCCAGCAGCCATTATCTCTTTGGTCGATCACTGTTACCACTGCTTCAGCATTTCAAATAGATTATTTTCTAGACATCTTGGATCCAATAGCCACTGCTGCTGTTACTATGCTAGGGTTTTCACCATCACCAAACATCTACACCCCTCACCCTGGCCATGTTGCAGGTATATATTGGGACAACTTTTTCCCTGCCTTGAGATGACAAGTTGACTGAACTCCAGAGCAGCGGTCCTCAACCTCCGGGCCGCGGACCGATGCATTGCCACGAAGAATGCAGGGGTGCAGCGGTAGTCGAAACACACCTGGTACTTCTTTAAGAAAAAAGCCGAAATAAATAAGCTAATTAATTAGTTGCCACCCGGCACGTAAATATCGGCCTCTGATCCGGGCGGCAGCTAATTAATTAGCTTGTTTATTCCGGATTTTTTCTTAAAGATGTGCTGGGTGCATCCCGACTACCGCTGCACCACTGCATTCTTCGCGGCAATGTATCGGTCCACAGCCCGGAGGTTGAGGACCACTGCTCCAGAGCACTGTTTCCAGTATTAACCAGTGCACAGGCTTGTAATGAGGTTCTGGTTCCCAGCTGACCAGAGACCCCAAGTGTATTACAGAGATTTTTCCATCAGCACCAAGAGGAGCCCTTCAAAAGCCCCCTAGGTCCAACCTATCAGGCCCTTTGGCATTCAGCAAGTCGAGTGGCAACTGCGAGGAGAGAAGCACAGGGGAGGGAATGGGAGTGAGAAATCCTGTCCTTCAACTTACTGTAAATGCTAACTGACCCTTGGAGTCTTCCCAGAATCTTTCAGTTTGATACTCAGATTTCCAGCATCTGCAGCTTGTTAGTGTTAACTTACTGTTCCTACTCCTGGCCTTCACGTGTGGCAAGCTACTAACCCCGATGGAACTGTTTCTACCGGCAAGATAATGGGCAAAAGCAAGTTAATGGCGCCTTAAAACCAGTTGCTTCGGGCCGATGGGACTCATCAGCCGTGGTTGGCAGCTCATCTAGGAGAAGGAAAACAGGTCTCAAACTTCTGCTGCCTTGAAGCTATGTCCACTCATGGGGAAGACTTCGGGAGTAAACCCTGAGGAAAATTCCAGAACTGGAGACCCTAAGGTAGTCCTACGCTGAGTTCAACACTGGCAACTCCTGCGATGCTGCTGGTGGTAAACTGTATCAGTCTCTTCTGTTCCTTTGGATTCACCAGCTGTGTGGAGAGGGGGAGCATGCTACATGGGCAACAGCTTGCTTTCCATATCGTACTGACCTGGCTTGTGTATCGACGTAGATACCTAGGAAGCATCATCCGTGGTCAACCCCAACCAACAGAAAGCCGCCTTATAAATAAAAATTAAATCTATTAAGGAGTCCTAGATAACTTCCAGCATCCGATCTCTCCCTTTGATTTCAACCAGGCCACTGTGTCAGATTAATGTGGCACAGGTGCAGCTGACCAATCTGTCAGTTGGACAGTTAAGAGATCGGAGTAAGTTGCTGGATTCCAGTGAGGAGTCCGCCTGTGTATTACGCGTACCCTCGGCTGAATGGAATCCTACCTTTCCACTTCCTCTCAAGAATAGCCCAAACTCTATCAGCCCCATTTTAAACAATATAAACTTCATTCAGTTGAGAATTAACAGTGAAGCATATTGTTACCATTTTGTAGACAACAAATAATTTATCTGCCACCAAAGATCTCACGCTTTTCACTTGTTAAGAATGAAGATCCAATTTGTGCTGAGGAAATGGCTTGTTAGACAATTTGTAATGAGGTGTTTATACAAATAAAGCTCCATAGAGACAACCTCAGAATATTTGCTGTTAATTGTGTTTGAACAACTCAGATACAGATTTGTTTATTATCATACTTTGTCAGTGATCTCTCCCACTTGTCCAGCAATCTCTTTGACCCCCTACCATCGGGCAGGAGGTACTGTAGCATTAGGACAAAAACCGTTAGGATGGGTAACAGCTTCTTCCTCCAGGCTGTGAGACTATTGAACTCCCTGACCACCCAGGTCTCATCACATACAAAGTACCAGTAGTGTTATACAGTTTACTTTTGAATATGTGTCGTAAATGCACCTTACTATTGTTAATTTACGTGCGGTAATATTGTTTTATGTTGTGTGTGCGGGTTATATGTACTGTGTTGTGCACCATGGACTGGAGGAATGCTGTTTTGTTTGGCATTATATATGTGTAAGGCTGACAATAATCTAAAGTTGAACTTAACTCTGGTGCAATGAAATTCCTTGCTCACCGTGGCTGGATGGGGTTGGATTTCAACTGCTGATGGTGCAATCGGCAGCAAGAACACGATGGGCCGAAGGGCCTGTTTCTGTCAACGACCTAGAAAGAATTCTCCACTCATGGCAATATGAAAAATGAAAGTATAAAGAATGGCATTGAGATGACCGAAATAAGCTCAACCAAATATTAACAGGTTGTCCAACAGGACTTCCATTTTATCACTTCATGTTGGTTAAATGGAGGAGACTTTTTTGCTTGACTTCTATGGAGAGATTAGCTTTATTTGTCACATGGACATCAAAGTACACAGTGAAATGCGCCCTTGCATTGAGGATGTGCTGGGGCAGCCCATAGGCGTGGCCATGCTTCTGCACACAACTCAGTAACCCTAACCCTCACATCTTGCGAATGTGGATGAAAGGCAGAGCAGCAGGAGGAAGCCACGCAGTCACGGGGAGAATGTACAGACACCAGCGATTATTCAACCCCAGTCTTACAACTAGTCCTGCAAAATGTAACATCAGTGTGCCACGCCTAACACAGTCATGCTAACTCTATCCTTATTATTTTTATAGAGTTTGGCAAAATCAGCTGTTTTTGACTATTAGAAAAGTATCAGTTAGGACGTGCATCAACTTTCCAAATAGGTGATTAAAGTGAAATCAATAATCACAATAAGTGCAAATAACTAGTCAGATTAATATTAACAATCTTCCTTATCTATTTGGGTACTTTTTAATTTTAATTCTATTTTAATTTAGATATACAACGTGGTAACATTCAGCCCAACAAACCAACGTCTCCCAATTGTGCCCATGTGACTAACAAACCAACTAACCCATACATCTTTGGAAAACTGGACCAGCCAGAGAAAGCCCACGCAGTCATTGAGAGAACATAAAAACTCCTCACAGATAGCAGAGGGAATTGAACCCTGGCCACTGGTACTGTCACGGCGTTATGCTAACCACTCCACTACCATGCCAAGAAGATGTTTGACATAGACGTGGTGAGAAAAAGGGCCAGTTTCTTTGCTGTAAAGCTCCAAGACTCTACCAGCTCACTGTCGCCCCATTGACCAAGATATTCCACAAACCAATGGCAACACCCAGTTGTCCCTAAATCCACATGTGGCAGTCCTGAAGCAGAATATATGAAATCATATATAGCTGATGTCTCTCAATAACATGAAGTTGTATCCTTGGGAGGTGGGAATTGGTCCGTGTAAGGAACATTGTAGTCTCTCCCACTAGCTTCCATTTAGCTGATGACGTTACGGCAGAGTTTAAATTTAGTGCTCAGTAACTAAGCAGTCTCTTTTGCTATCGGGTCACTGTGGATCAGATCAGTGAGGGTGCAGCAGAAACAGTACACAGTGGGGGTGTGCTGCAGTAAAGAGGGCCCGGGTGCACAATTTAGATAAGTATTTCCCTCAGTGTGTATCTTTAGTTGCTGGTGGACGCAGCAGGCCAGGCAGCATCTCTAGGAAGAAGTACAGTCCATGTTTCGGGCCGAGACCCTTCATCAGGACTAACAAGGAAGAGCTAGTAAGAGATTTGAAAGGGGGAGGGGGAGATCCAAAATGATAGGAGAAGATAGGAGGGGGAGGGATGGAACCAAGAGCTGGACAGGTGATTGGCAAAAGGGATATGAGAGGATCATGGGACAGGAGGCCCAGGGAGAAAGAAAAGGGGGAGGGGGGAAAAAACGCAGAGGATGGGCAAGGGGTATAGTGAGAGGGACAGAGGAAGAAAAAGGAGAGAGAGAGAGAAAGAATGTGTGTATATAAATAAATAACGGATGGGGTGCAAGGGGGAGGTGGGGCATTAGCAGACGTTTGAGAAGTCAATGTTCATGCCATCAGGTTGGAGGCTACCCAGACGGAATATAAGGTGTTGTTCCTCCAACCTGAGTGTGGTTTCATCTTTACAGTAGAGGAGGCCGTGGATAGACATATCAGAATGGGAATGGGATGTGGAATTAAAATGTGTGGCCACTGGGAGTTCTTGCTTTCTCTGGCGGACAGAGCGTAGGTGTTCAGCAAAACGATCTCCCAGTCTGTGTCAGGTCTCGCCAATATATAGAAGGCCACATCGGGAGCACCGGATGCAGTATATCACCCCAGCCGACTCACAGGTGAAGTGTTGCCTCACCTGGAAGGACTGTCTGGGGCCCTGAATGGTGTTAAGGGAGGAAGTGTAAGGGCATGTGTAGCACTTGTTCCGCTTACAAGGATAAGTGCCAGGAGGGAGATCAGTGGGGAGGGATGGGGGGGACAAATGGACAAGGGAGACAAGTAGAGAGCGATCCCTGCGGAAAGCAGAGAGAGGTGGGGAGGGAAAGATGTGCTTAGTGGTGGGATCCTGTCGGAGGTGGCAGAAGTTATGGAGAATAGTATGTTGAACTCGGAGGCTGGTGGGGTGGTAGGTGAGGACCAGGGGAACCTTATTCCTAGTGGGGTGAAGGGAGGATGGAGTGAGAGCAGATGTGCGTGAAGTGAGGCAGATGCATTTGAGAGCAGAGTTGATGGTGGAGGAAGGGAAGCCCCTTTCTTTAAAAAAGCTCTCCCTCAGTTAGTCCTGACTCAGTTATTTATTTATTTATATACACACATTCTTTCTCTCTCTCTCCTTTTTCTCCCTCTGTCCCCTTGCTCATCCTCTGGGTTTCCCCCCCCTCCCCCTTTTCCTTCTCCCTGGGCCTCCTGTCCCATGATCCTCTTACATCCCTTTTGCCAATCACCTGTCCAACTCTTGGCTCCATCCCTCCCCCTCCTGTCTTCTCCTATCATTTTGGATCTCCCCCTCCCCCTCCCACTTTCAAATCTCTTACTAGCTCTTCCCTCAGTTAGTCCTGATGAAAGGGTCTTGGCCCGAAATGTCGACTGTACCTCTTGTGACGCCAAGCAAAGCTATCGGACGATTGCTGCTAATGAGAGAGATAAGAAAGACAATGGAGAAACATTCAAAATGCTAATAAGAGAGAGAGAGGGATTAACGGGAAAGAAACACAATTCAGAATATTGACAGACCGGTTGCTTTTATCTGAACTGTTTGAAGTTTGATGGACAGGTGATACCCCAGCAGGGGTATAAAAAGAGCATGTTTGCTAAGGCACGCAACACACCACGAGACCACAAGACCCTGGAAAGTGCAGTGTATCCCCACAAGTGGTGGGAGTTTGGAGGTCCGGTTCGCGGGAACTGACCAGAGGCTCACAGGGTGTAAAGGTACGATCGGTGGGAACCTGGGGTGTGTGTCCGCCCTTGCCTGGGTGCCGGGTTCACCGCGGAAGAATGATCGTATCCAGAACGGAGGGGTCACAGTTGGTGACCACAGCGGGGATTAGAAGACATCAAAGGTCTGCCTGAACCAAATTGCATCTCTCGCTCTCTCTCTCTCTCCAACAGTACAACAACAGCCAACAGCGACTACTGCGAACTGCACTAAACTGAACTGAACTCTGCTTCACTTAAGACTGATCATTTTACCCCTAGACTGCGATAGAGCTTGGTTGATTCCTATTACCCTATTTCTGTGTATATGTGTGTATTATCATTGCCAACCTGTTACATTGATATCCTTACGATTAGAGTACTGTATTACTTATGTCTTTAATAAAACTTTATTAGTTCCTAGTAATCCAGACTCCAATGAGCGTTCCATTTCTGCTGATTTGGCAACACAGTTACGGGGTACATAACACTCTTCCTAAAGATGCTGCCTGGCCTGCTGCGTCCACCAGCAACTTTGATGTGTGTGGCTTGGATTTCCAGCATCTGCAGAATTCCTCGTGTTTACGTGTATCTTTAGTGTCTGTTTTGGCTGCTCAGTTTACATAAGAATCTGTAATCAAGTTTAGCGTGAAGGGTTTGATGTCATGGTCTTGTAATTTAGGGGGCTTAGATAAGTGCTTGTTTGATTTAGATGTTTGGTCGAGTGTTTCACTGTTTGAATTGTAAATAATAAGTTAACATGCTTACTCACTATCAGTGTCTTCTGTCCCTCTCACCAAATCCATGAATCTATTTTTTCCCTTAACACAGGTTAGGGGTGAAAAGCAAAATATTTAAGGGGAACCTGAGGGGGAAATTCTTCACTCAGAGGGTGGGGCAAGAGCTGCCAGTGGAAATGCTGGATGCAGGGTTGATTACAATATTTAAGTCAAGTTTGGTAAAGCACATGGTTGGGTGGGGTTTGGAGGGTTATGGTAAAGGTGTGGGGCGATGGCACTAGGCAGAATTGCAGTTTAGAATGGACTAGATGGGCTAAAGAGCCTGTTCCTAAGCTGTCACACTCTATGATCCTACAATTAAGCCCCAGTTGTTACCTCCTGTCCATTGGTAAACTTAGCTTACAGTTAGGTAATTCAAATATTGAGGGAAGTCTAAAATGAGAAGGCATAGGTTTAAAGTGTTAAGGAGGTTTGAAGGGAAAGTTTTCACAGAGCAGCTGCTATATGGAACTAGCTGCCAGAGGAAGTGTTGGAGACAGATATAATTGCATCACAGGGATTTGAATCAGCTGGCACAGACCCATAATTTGAAATCCCCACTGCAAACTGAGGGCATTATGACAAGCTTACCATTGCAGGATATGTGGGGGTTGAAAACAACAGAGCTCTGTGCGTTAAATACTCTAGAGGAAGTGTCTTTGGCAGAAGAATTCACCGCGTTACACCCTTGTCTTCTCCATTTGGATCAGAGGTATACAAGTGTAACTCCAGCAAAT
The DNA here is from genome assembly GCF_030028105.1 of Mobula birostris. Classification (NCBI taxonomy): domain Eukaryota; kingdom Metazoa; phylum Chordata; class Chondrichthyes; order Myliobatiformes; family Myliobatidae; genus Mobula; species Mobula birostris. The sequence continues at coordinate 393,080 of NW_027275804.1, forward strand.
GTTATTAACATATATTGGCGTCATTGTCATCATATAGTCATAGAAAAGTACAGGACAGAAGCAGACCCTTCAGCCCATCTAGACTGTGCTGACCCATTTAAACAACCTAATCCCATCGACCAGCCCTTGACAACCCTCCCATCCATGTACCTATCCAAACCTCTCTTGGGTGTTGAAATTGAGCTCACGTGCACCACTTGCATGACAGCTCATTCCACACTCTCATGACCATCTGAGTAAAGATGTTTCCCCTCATCTTCCCCTTAAACTTTTTGTCTTTCACCCCTAAGCTATTACTACCAGTTGTAACTCCACCCAACCTCAATGCACTTACCCTATCTGTACCCTTCATTATTTTATATACCTCTATCAAAACTCTCCTCAGTCTTCTACATTCCAAGGAATAAAGTCCTAATCTATTCCTCCAGACCCAACAATATTGTTATAAATTTTCTCTGTACTCTTTCAACCTTATTTACATCTTTCCTGTAGGTAGGTGACCAAAACTGCACCCAATACTCCAAAATTAGCCTCACCAACATCTTATACAACTTCAACACGACATCCCATCTCTGTACTCAATACTTTGATTTATGAGAGCTGATGTTTCAAAAGCTTTTTTTTACGACCCCATCTATATGTGCCACTACTTTCAATAAATTATGGACCTGTATTCCCAGATCCCTTTGTTCTACCCTCTCCTCAGTGGCCTACTGCTCACTGTGTAAGACCAACCCTGGTTGATTCTACTGGAGTGCAACGCCTCACACTTGTCTGCATTAGAGTCCATCTGTCATTTTTCAGCCCAGTTTTCCAGCTGGTCCAGATCCTGCTGCAAGTTCTGATGTTGTTTCTCTCTGTCCACCATACCCCCAGTCTTGGTGTCATCCGCAAATTTGCTGATCCAGTTAACCTCATTATCATTTAGATCATTGATATAGATGACAAACAACAAGAAACCCAGCATCTATCCCTGTGGCATATCACTAGTCACAGGCCTCCAGTCAGAGAGGCAACCATTTACTACCACTCTCTGGTTTCTCCCACAAGGCCAATGTCTAGTCCAATTTAGTCCATCAGACCATAAGATCAAGGAGCAAAATTAGGCCATTTGGCCCATCGGGTCTGCTCCACCATTTCATCATGGCTGATCCATTTTCCCTCTCAACCCCAATCTCCTACCTTCTTCCCATATCCCTTCATACCTGACCAACCACGATCTATGCCTTAAACATACATAAAGATGACATCCACAGCCACCTGTGACAACAAATTCCACATATTCACCACTCTCTGGCTAAAGAAATTCCTCCTCATCGCCATCTCAAAGGACACCCCTCTATTCTGAGGCTGTGTCCTCTAGTCCTAGACTCTCCCACCATAAGAAACATCTTTTCCACATCTACTCATTCGAGGTCTTTCAACATTCGATAAGCTTCAATTAGATCACCCCTCATTCTTCTGAATTCTAGTTAATACCGTCCCAGAGCTATCAAGCGCTCTTCATATGACAAGCCACTCACTTCTGGAATTATTTTTGTGAACCTCCTTTGAACCCTCTCCAGTGGCAGTACATCCTTTCTAAGATAAGGGGCCCAAAACTGCTCACAATACTCCTAGTGAGGCCTCGCCCTTCCATTGCTTTATAAAGCCTCAACATTACATCCTTGCTTTTATATTCTAATCCCCTTGAAATGAATCCTAACATGGCATTTGCTTTCCTCACCATTGACTCAACCTGCAAATTAACATTTGGGGAATCTTGCACAAGGACTCCCAAATCCCTTTATGCCTCAAATTTTTGAATTTTCTCTCCATTTAGAAAATAGTCTATGCTTTTATTTTTTTCTACCAAAGTGCATGGTCATACACTTCCCACCTCCCCTTTCTTTGCCCATTCTCCTAATCTGTCCTTCTGTAGTCTCTTTACTTCCTCAAAACTATCTGTCCTTCCACCTATCTTCATATCATCCACAAACTTTGCTCCAAAGCCATCAATTCTGTCATCTAACTCATTGACATGTAATGTAAAAAGAAGCAATACCCACACAGACCCCTGTGGAACACCAATAGTCACCTGCAACCAACCAGAAAAGGCTCCCTTTATTCCCACTCTTTGCCTCCTGTCAATCAGCCACTGATTTATCCATGCCAGAATCTTCCCTGTAATACCATGGGCTCTTAACTTGCTAAGGAGCCTCATGTGTGGCACCTTGACAAAGGTCTTCAGAAAATCCAAGTACACAACATCAACCAATTTTCCTCTGTTGATCCTGTTTGTTATTTCTTCAAAGAATTCCAACAGATCTGTCAGATAAGATTATCGTGAGCCTCCAAGTACCCTGAAAGCACATCCTTAACAATTGACTCCAACATCTCAATCACTATAATTCCTTTTCTTCTGCCTCTCTCTCTTCTTGAAGAGTGAAGTGACATCTGTAATTTTCCAGTCAACTGGAACCTTTCTAGAATCTAGTTATTCTAGAAAGATCATTACTAATGCCTGCACAGTTTCTTCACCTCTTTCAGAACCTTGAAGCTCACACACCTCTGGCCAGCATACTGCTGGTGTCTTCCACAGTGAAGACTGATGCAAAATACTTATTCAGTTCGTCCACTATTTGCTTGTCCCCCATTACTACCTCCCCAGCATCATTTTGCAGGATCCAATATCCACTCTGGCCTTCCTGTTACACTTCATGTATCTGAAGAGACTTTTGGTACCCTTTTTAATATTATTGGCTAGCTTACTTTTGTATTTTATTTTTAATTTACTACCTTATTTCAATTTGCTATCTCAACTTGAATGCTGAACGACTGAACCTTCTTGACCAACTTCCCATGTGGGATCTTGTCAATTGCTTTGTCCAAATAGACAACATCCACTACCTTGCCTTCATCACACACAAAGCAAAGATGAGTGGGACTGTTCTATAACATACATCTCAAAGTATCTAAACAATCACTTCAGTTGAGTTGTTGAGTTTTTCCAGCATTTTATGCCTTGGCTTCAGAATAACAAGAATGTCTGACACAGTAATCACAAACCACTAGCCTTCCAAGGTACCTCTCCAGTCTCCAGGCTTCTATCCAGTGAACTGTGTGATACACCATGTAATTCATCTAGCAAATTCAATTGAGCTCCAGAATGGCAAGAGCTAATTCAAAATAAGTCACATTGTGTAAGCAGGTTCAGATGGATGATTGTATATTGAAATTCTAAAGGGATAGTGAGTCAAGGTACTGAGCTGGTAGCCCATTTCCAGTGGCCAAAACGGGACTTTACTCCTATCCTGAGAGAGACTGGGTCTTCTCATGAAACATGAAAATGGAGAGAGAAAGGCTTCAAAAAACATTTAAAACTGTTTGACAATTTACAATGTTAATGGACTCACAAATACAATAAACCTCCATGTCAAGGTTCTGTTTATTAATCAGAGCAATTTCTTCATGGAGATGTCATGGATAAGTAAAGGATCATTGTCAGAACTATTCACAGCTGAAAGGATGCAACAGGTCTGAAATGTTTAACTGCACCATTCAGACATTTTTTTCACAAGCACAGATGCATCATTTGAAATCCCCACAGCTAACTGAGGGCATTGTGATATTGAAGGTATGTGGGTGTTGAAAACAGCAGAGCAGATTGATAAATATATTAATGCTCTCAGTCTGTTAAAAACCCAAGAGGGAGTTTCTTTGGCAGAGATAGCCCCTCCCTTATATCTCTGTCTTCTCGATATCCCTTCTCCCCACCCCCTCGAACCTCAGTAGTATAGCAGTTAGCATAACACGATTACAATTCCAGAGTTGTAGTGTTCTGGAGTTCAGAGTTCAATTCAAGCACCGTCTGTAAGGAGTTTGTATATTCTTCCTGTGACTGTGTGGGTTTCCTTCGGGTGCTCCGGTTTCCTCCCACAATCCAAAGAGGTTCAGGTTAGTAGGTTAATTGGTTATTGTAAATTGTGATTAGGCTGGTGTTAAATAGGTAGGTCACTGGGCGGCCGGAGAGGCCTCTTCTGTGCTATATCTCTAAATCAAAGTAAAATAAACCACATTCCCCCAAATATCAAAGCAAGATATGCTCTTATTGATTTAACAGAATATATTTGAATCTTCCTAAACAACTAGACCATGCTGAAGTTGCATTAATACTTTCACCAAGTTCTTACTGAGAACAGGTAGCCTGATTGATAGGCTGGAACTGCAAAATCATTAATCAATCAGCCCACTTGTCTCAGCATCACTGTGATGCTCTTCCACTGATGTCATTACATAATAAACAACCCAGATATGCTTCAGACTGCACCACAATCTCATCGCAATTAAACAGCCAGCGAACGATTGGTAACAGCATGGAAGTCACTCTTCTGCAGATTCTAGTTCATGTCTACATCCACTTTAAAATTATGCAATATAATCCCTCTCTTCTCAAACTACAGACCTCCATAGGTGTCAGTGGTCATGTTCATTACTCCATTCTGTACTTCAAAGAGAGTATCAATTTGAAGATTAGAAAGAAGAAACAGTTAGCTTTATTTGTCACATGTATATTGAAATATTGAAACATACGGTGAAATGCATTGCAGGACGGTTTGAGATGTGCTGGGGGAATGGCATGCCAGTGTCACTAGGTTTCCAGTACCAACATAGCATGCCCACAATCTGCTAACCCTAACCCGTACATCTTTGAAACCCACATTGTCACGGTGAGAACGTACAAAGTCCCTGCAATTAGCAGTAGGAAGAAGGAGAGAACAGGTCTTGCAATGATGATATCCAGCAAGAGAAAATCCAGTCATTCAGAGGTAATACTGAACCCCCACTATCAAAATCCTGGGGTTCACCATCTGAACTTGAGACACCACTTACATGGTGTGGCTACTCGAGCAGGGTCGGTGGTTACTATGGTAAGTAACTCACCTCCTCACTCCCAGGAGCTTATCTGCCATCTCCAAAGCTCCAGTCTGGCTGGTAGGAGGCTTTTAAAAGTGAAACTGGATTTTAGGATCATGTCAGAGACAAGAGCAGGGCTGGGAAGTTGGATGACAAGGGATATTCGGAGTTGGGTCAAACAAAAGATCAACAAACAACACAGTGTGAGGATGTGCTGGGGGCAGACCGCAAGTGTCACCATTCCTCTAGCAGCAACATACTAGCCCACAACACACTGACCCTAAAACTTACATCTTTAGAATGTGGGAGGAAACCAAAGCACTGGAGAAAATCGATATATTCCACTGGGAGGATGTATAGACTCCTTACAGAGGATGCCAGGATTGAACTCCAAATACCATCACCCTGCCCGAGTTATAATAGCGTTTCACTAACCACTACATTACCGTGATGTTACAGGATGTACAGTACTGTCTAAAAGTCTTAGGACATAGAGTATATATAGCTGGGAGTATATATAGCCTAAGACTTTTGCACAGTACTGCATTTCTCAACGTGTAGCAGAGAGCGAGTTTGTAAGCTTAGCAGGAGCAAAAGATGTTGGGAATGGTGAGGGTGGAGCGGGGTGGGGGTGGGACACGTGGCAGAGAAGAAGTGCCAGGGTCAGGGGATGCCAGGGATGCAGACACACCCAGGCCTGAGACACGAGACAAGGTCATTTGATTCCAAACAGCTGGTTTATTGATCATTACAGAACGCCCTTCTGGTGCTTCCTGCTCCCTCCCCTCTCCCTTCTCCCTTTCTCAAGCATGATCCCCCTCTTCCTGCCCCTTTCCCACTCTTGGACCACTCTCAGTCTCAGTTCCAAATATATGAGCCCAAGACTTTTGTACAGTACTGTATTTTCTTTTCAAAAGATGGTATTAGTTATATCCAGATGGTTCTGTGGGTTTTTTTTCCTCCTTGACCATTTACTGCAATAGTTTCATTCTCATTTTATAATAGTAAAGGACATCAATTCAGAACCGAGATGAGGAGGAAGCTCTTTAGCCAGAAGAGGACGAATCTGTGGCAGTGGGGGTCAACTTATTATGAAGATCAATAGGTTCTTGATTTCATAGAAACATAGGAACATAGAAAACCTACAGCACAATACAGGCCCTTTGGCCCACAAAGCTGTGCCGAACATGTCCTTACACTAGAACTACCTAGGCTTACTCATAGTCCTCTATTTTTCTAAGCTCCATGTAGCCATCCAGGAGTCTCTTAAAAGACCCTATCGTACCCACCTCCACCACCACCGCCAGCAGCCCATTCCACGCACTCACCACTTTCTCCTGACATCTCCCCTGTACCTACTTCCAAGCACCTTAAAACTGTACCCTCTCGTGCTAGCCATTTCAGCCCTGGGAAAAAGCCTCTCACTATCTTGATGAGAAAGGATGTCGAAAGTTACGGGAAGAAGGCAGGAGAATGGGGATGAGAGGGATAATAAATCAGCCTTAATCAATTCATGTAGAAGACTCGATGGGCCGAATGGCCTAATTCTGCTCCTTTGTCTTATGGTAAATATTTCATTGATTTTTTTCAGCCACACCCACCATTTCCATTCAACCTGTCACTGGAGCAGTTACTCATTGGCCCATTAAAACTGTGTGTAAAATCCAAGATATTTATAACTGTAGATTGTTTATTCCACAACATTTGGAAGAAAGTTATAGGTCACTGGGATACAAATTCCTTAGAAGCAGGAAGTTATCCTTTACAATTATCTTCATAACCTAAAAACACCTTTTAATGTAATCTAGTTGACCCAGAGTCACGTAGTTTGCTTTGCTGAGGACTTGCTGTAGAAACTGACTGCAGCACAGAGTTGTGACAATTAAAGCTATTGCTTCTAAACAGCAGTGATCCAGTTCAATCCTGACCTCTAATGCTGAGTGGAGATTGCATGGTTTCCCTCCCACATGCCAAAGATGTGCATGTCAGTACATTATTTGAACACTGCAAATTGTTTCTAGTGAGTAGATTACTGTTACGATCGGGGTGACTATATAACCAGAAGATATGAAAGCAGAATTAGGCCATTCGGCTCATTGAGTCCGCTCCACCATTCAATCATGGTTGAATTATGTTCCCTCTCAACTCCATCCTTCTGCCTTCTCCCTGTAACCTATCAACCTCTACTTTAGATAGACCCAATGACTTGGCATCGACAGCTGTCAGTGGCAATGAATTCGACAAATTCACCACGTCCTGGCTAAAGAAATTCCTTCTCATCTCTGAGCAAAAGGGACATCCCTCTCTTCTGAGACTGTGCCCTTTGGTCCGAAACTCACCCACTATAGGAAACATCCCCTCCACATCCACTCTATCTGGGCTTTTCAATATTCAACAGGTTTCAATGAGATTCTGTCCCTGCCCCCATTCTTCTAAACTCCAATCAGTACAGGCCTGGAGTCATCAAACACTCCTCGTAGTTTAATCCTTTCATCCCCGGGATCACTCTCGTAAACTCCCTATGGGCACTGTCCAGTGCCAGCACAGCCTTCCATAGATATGGGGACAAAAATGCTCTCATGGCTCCAATTGTGGTGAAGGGGAGAGCTGAGGGGAGTTGAGGAAGATAGATTACTGGAAACATTAGGTGGAGGGAATGAGAGTGGGATTGCCTTGAGAGGTTGTGAAGTGCCAAATGGCTTCTTTCCATGTTAAAAAGAAACAAAACATGTCTGAGATAACTAAGGTAACGAGAGATGACTGAGTCTTCCTGTCTTCAATCTGGATACATTTTATTTTCATTTCAAAAATGTTTATTTTCAGAGTTATACAATGTTCACCACACATTTCAATTCAGTTCCAACAAAGCAATCACACTTAGTGGGGTTTTGCAATATCACCATAAGACATTTAAGTATCTCATTAAAGATTCAAACAACATTCAAAAGCAACACACAAGCCAAACACTCTTCATTAAAGATATACACCCTGTCATGCAGGTGATATTACGCTGAAAGAATATCAATAACTCCCAGTAAGATTTTTGTGTCTCCATCAGACAGCTGGAAATAGTGGCATTTTTATGAGTTGGAAAATGTAAAATATGCAATTGATATTTTACTTCGAGTGGCGGGGACAACTACATCATGATACTTTTTTCAGTATAGTCTTTGGAGTAAATGACTTCAGCTTGGCTCAGTGATAACACATGACCCTCTAAGCCAGAAGACAGTGGGTACAAACTCCACAAGAGTCCCTACTGTACTGAGAGTGTGTTGTATGATTAGTGTACACAGTACTGACAGAGTGTTGTACGATCAGAGTACACAGTACGAAGAGAGTGTTATATGATCAGAGTACACAGTACTGACAGAGTTTTGTATAATCTGCGTACACGGTACTCACAGTGTGTTATATGATCCGAGTCCAAAGTACTGACACAGTGTTGTATGATCAGTGTACATAGTACTGAAAGAGAGTTGTACAATCAGAGTACACAGTACTGACAGAGTGTTGTACGATCAGAGTACACAGTACTGACCGAGTGTTGAAAGATCAGTGCACACAGTACTGAGGGTGCATTGTATAATCAGAGTACAGAGTACTGACAGTGTTGTATGATCAGAGCGCACAGTATTGAGCGTGTTATATGATCAGAGTACGCAGTACTGACCTAGTGACGTATGATCAGAGTACACAGTACTGACAGAGTGTTGTATAATCAGAGTACACAGTAGTAAGAGTTGTATAATCGGAGTTCACAGTACTGACAGAGTGTTGTATAATCAGAGTACACAGTAGTAAGAGTTGTATAATCGGAGTTCACAGTACTGACAGAGAGTTGTATGATCAGTGTACACAGTACTGACTGAGTGTTGTATGATTAGAGTACACAGTACTGACAGAGTGTTCTACAGAATACACAGTACAGACATAGTGTTGTATGATCAGTGTAAACTGTACTGACAGAGTGTTGTAGGATCAGAGTGCACAGTAATGACAGAGTGTTGTATGATCAGAGTACACAGTACTGACAGAGTGTTGTATGATAAATGTACACAGTACTAAGAGTGTTGTCTCATCAGAGCGCACAGTACTGACAGAGAATTGTATGATAAGAGTGCACAGTACTGACGGAGTGTTGTATGATCAGAGTACACATTACTGAGAGTGTTATGTTTTGAGACTACACACTGCTGAGAGAGTGTTGTATACTCAGAATACACAGTACAGACAGAGAGCCATATGATCAGAATACACAGTATTGAGTGTGTTAAATCATCAGAGTACACACTACTGAGAGAGTGATGTATGATCAGTGTAAACAGTACTAACCGAGTGTTCCCTGATCAGAAGACACAGTACTGAGAGAGTGTTGTACGGTCAAAGTACACAGTACTGACAGAGTGTTGTATGATCAGACTACACAGTATTGGAAGTGTTATATGATAACAGTACAAAGAACTGAGAGATTGTTGTATAATCAGAGTGCACAGTACTGACAGAGTGTTGTATGATCAGTGTACACAGTATTGACAATATATTATATGATCAGTGTACCCATTACTGACGGTGTGTTGTACATAGTACACAGTACAGACATAGTGTTGTATGATCAGTGTACACAGTACTGACAGAGTGTTGTATGAACATAGTACACAGTACTGACAGAGTACTGTATGATCAAAGTGCACAGTATTCAGCGTGTTTTTTAATCAGAGTACACAGTACTGACAGAGTGTTGTATGATCAGAGCACACAGTAGTGAGAGAGTTGTACGATCAGTGTACACAGTACTGACAGAGGGTTCTATGATTAGAGTACACAGTAGTGAGTGTGTTGTATAATCAGAGTACACAGTACTGCCAGAGTGTTGTATGATCAGTGTACACAGTATTGACAATATATTATATGATCAGAGTACCCAGTACTGACAGAGAGTTCTACGAACAGAGTACACAGTACTGAAAGATTATTGCATGATCAGAGTATAGAGTACTGACAGTGTTATATGATCAGAATACACAGTACTAAGAGAGTGTTGTGTGATCAGAGTACACAGTACTGACAGAGTGCTGTATGCTCAGAGTACACAGTACTGACAGAGTGTTGTATGATCAGAGTACACGGTACGGACAGAGTGTTGTATGATCAGAGTACACATTACTGTGAGAGTGTTGAACAATCAATGTACACAGCAATGAGGGACAATTGTATGATCAGAGTACAAAGTACTGCAAAAGTGTTGTATGATCAGTGTACATAGTACTCAGAGAGTGTTGTATGATTGCAGTACACAGTACTGAGAGTGTTGTATGATCACAGTACACAGTACTGACAGAGTGTTGTATGATCAGAGTACACAGTATTGACAGAGTGTTGTATGATCAGAGTACACATTACTGTGAGAGTGTTGAACAATCAATGTAAACAGCAATGAGGGACAGTTGTATGATTAGAGTACACAGTACAGACAGAGTATTGTATGATCAGAGTACACAGTACTGACAGAGTGTTCTATGATCGGAGTACACAGTACTGAGAGTCTTGTCTGATCAGAGTACACAACACTGACTGAGTGTTGTATGAACAAAGAACACAGTACTGAGAGAGTGCTGTGTGATCAGTGTACACAGTCCTGAGAGTGTTGTATGATCGGAGTACACAGTACTGACAGAATGCTGTATGATCAGAGTACAGAGTACTAAGAGAGTGTTGTATGATCAGTGTACACAATACTGAGAGACTGTTGTATGATCAGAGTACACAGCACTGACAGAGGGTTGTATGATCAGAATACACAGTTATGCCAAAGTGTTATATGATCAGAGTACACAGTACTGACTGAGAGTTGTATGATCAGATTACACAGTACTGACAGAGTGTTGTATGATCAGAGTACACAGTACTTGAGATTGTTGTATGATCAGAGTACACAACACTGACAAAGTGTTGTCTGATCAGAGTACACAGTACTGACAGAGTGTTGTATGAACAAAGTATACTGTAATGAGAGAGTGCTGTATCACCAGTGTACACAGTCGTGAGAGTGTTGTATGATCAGAGTACACAGAACTGACATGGTGTTGTATTATCAGAGTACACAGTACTGAAAATGTTGTCTGATCAGAGAACACAGTACTGACAGCAAGTTGTATGATCAGAGAACACAGCACTGACAGAGTGTAGTATGATCGGAGTACACAGTACTGAGGGTGTTGTGTGATCAGAGTACACAGTACTGGCAGAATGCTGTATGATCAGAGTCCACAGTACTGAGAGAGTGTTGTACGATCAGTGTACACAATATTGAGAGATTGTTGTATGATCAGAGTACACAGCACTGACAAGGTGTTATATGAGCAGAGTACACAGTACTGACAGTGAGTTGTAATGTCAGAGTACACAGTGTTGACAGATCGTTGACTGATCAGAGTACACAGTACTGACAGAGTGTTGTATGATCAGAGTACACAGTACTGAGAGAGTGTTGTATGATCACAGTACACAGTACTGACATAGTGTTGTATGATCAGAGTACACAGTACTGACAGAGTGTTGTATGATCAGAGTACACGGTACTGACAGAGTGCTGTATGATCAGAGTACACATTACTGTGAGAGTGTTGAACAATCAATGTACACAGCAATGAGGGACAGTTGTATGATTAGAGTACACTGTACAGACAGAGTGTTCTATGATCGGAGTACACAGTACTGAGAGTCTTGTCTGATCAGAGTACACAGCACTGACAGAGGGTTGTATGATCAGAAAACACAGTTATGCCAAAGTGTTATATGATCAGAGTACACAGTACTGACTGAGAGTTGTATGATCAGAGTACACAGAACTGACATGGTGTTGTATTATCAGAGTACACAGTACTGAAAATGTTGTCTGATCAGAGAACACAGTACTGACAGCAAGTTGTATGATCAGAGAACACAGCACTGACAGAGTGTAGTATGATCGGAGTACACAGTACTGAGGGTGTTGTGAGATCAGAGTACACAGTACTGGCAGAATGCTGTATGATCAGAGTTCACAGTACTGAGAGAGTGTTGTACGATCAGTGTACACAATATTGAGAGATTGTTGTATAATCAGAGTACACAGCACTGACAAGGTGTTATATGATCAGAGTACACAGTACTGACAGTGAGTTGTAATGTCAGAGTACACAGTGTTGACACAGCGTTGACTGATTAGAGTACACAGTACTGACAGAGTGTTGTATGATCAGAGTACACATTACTGTGAGAGTGTTGAACAATCAATGTACACAGCAATGAGGGACAGTTGTATGATTAGAGTACACTGTACAGAGTATTGTATGATAAGAGTACACAGTATTGACAGAGTGTTCTATGATCAGAGTACACAGTACTGAGAGTGTTGTCTGATCAGAGTACACAACACTGACTGAGTGTTGTATGAACAAAGAACACAGTACTGAGAGAGTTCTGTGTGATCAGTGTACACAGTCCTGAGAGTGTTGTATGATCGGAATACACAGTACTGACAGAGTGCTGTATGATCAGAGTACACAGTACTAAGAGAGTGTTGTATGATCAGTGTACACAATACTGAGAGACTGTTGTATGATCAGAGTACACAGCACTGACAGAGGGTTGTATGATCAGAATACACAGTACTGATAAAGTGTTATATGGTCAGAGTACACAGTACTGACTGAGAGTTGTATGATCAGATTACACAGTACTGACAGAGTGTTGTATGATCAGAGTACACAGTACTTGAGATTGTTGTATGATCAGAGTACACAGTACTTACAGAGTGTTCTATGATAAGAGTACACAGTACTGAGAGTGTTGTCTGATCAGAGTACATAACACTGACTGAGTGTTGTATGAACAAAGAACACAGTACTGAGAGAGTGCTGTGTGATCAGAGTACACAGAACTGACATGGTGTTGTATTATCAGAGTACACAGTACTGAAAATGTTGTCTGATCAGAGAACACAGTACTGACAGCAAGTTGTATGATCAGAGAACACAGCACTGACGGAGTGTAGTATGATCGGAGTACACAGTACTGAGGGTGTTGTGTGATCAGAGTACACAGTACTGGCAGAATGCTGTATGATCAGAGTTCACAGTACTGAGAGAGTGTTGTACAATCAGTGTACACAATATTGAGAGATTGTTGTATGATCAGAGTACACAGCACTGACAAGGTGTTATATGATCAGAGTACACAGTACTGAAGTGAGTTGTAATGTCAGAGTACACAGTGTTGACAGAGCGTCGACTGATCAGAGTACACAGTACTGACAGAGTGTTGTATGATCAGAGTACACGGTACTGACAGAGTGCTGTATGATCAGAGTACACATTAATGTGAGAGTGTTGAACAATCAATGTACACAGCAATGAGGGACAGTTCTATGATTAGAATACACTGTACAGACAGAGTATTGTATGATCAGAGTACACAGTACTGACAGAGTGTTCTATGATCAGAGTACACAGTACTGAGAGTGTTGTCTGATCAGAGTACATAACACTGACTGAGTGTTGTATGAACAAAGTACACAGTACTGAGAGAGTTCTGTGTGATCAGTGTACACAGTCCTGAGAGTGTTGTATGATCGGAGTACACACTACTGACAGAGTGCTGTATGATCAGAGTACACAGTACTAAGAGAGTGTTGTATGATCAGTGTACACAATACTGAGAGACTGTTGTATGATCAGAGAACACAGCACTGACAGAGGGTTGTATGATCAGAATACACAGTACTGACAAAGTGTTATATGATCAGAGTACACAGTACTGACTGTGAGTTGTATGATCAGATTACACAGTACTGACAGAGTGTTGTATGATCAGAGTACACAGTACTTGAGATTGTTGTATGATCAGAGTACACAGCACTGATAATGTGTTATAGGATCAGAGTACACAGTACTGACAGAGTTGTAATGTCAAAGAACACAGTGTTGACAGAGTGTTGTCTGATCAGAGTACACATTACTGACAGAGTGTTGTATGAACAAAGTACACTGTAATGAGAGAGTGCTGTATGATCAGTGTACACAGTACTGACATGGTGTTGTATTATCAGAGTAAACAGTACTAAAATGTTGTCTGATCAAAGAACACAGTACTGACAGCAAGTTGTATGATCAGAGAACACAGCACTGACAGAGTGCAGTATGATCAGACTACACAGTACTGAAGGTGTTGTGTGATCAGAGTACACAGTACTGGCAGAGTGTTGAATGATCAGAGTACACCATACCGACAGAGTGTTGTATCATCAGAGTACACTGTATTGAGAATATTATATGATCAAATTAGACGGTACTGACAGTGAGTTGTAATGTCAGAGTACTCAGTGTTGACAGAGTGTTGTGTGATCAGAGTACACAGTATTGGAAGTGTTATATGATCAGAGTACAAAGTACTGAGAGAGTGTTGTATGATCAGAGTACACAGTACAGACAGAGGGTTGTACGATCAGAGTACACAGTAATGACAGAGTGTTGTATGATCAGAGTACACTGTACTGATAGAGTGTATTTTGATCAAAGTACACAGTACACAGAGAGTATTGTGTGATCAGAGTACACACTACAGGCATAGTGTGTATGATCAGAGTACACAGTACTGACAGAGTGTTCTATGATCAGAGTACACAGCAATGACAGAGTGTTGCATGATCAGAGTACACGGTACTGACAGAGTGTTCTATGATCAGAGTACAAAGTACTGTGAGAGTGTTGAACAATCATTTTACACAGCAATGAGGGACAGTAGTATGATTAGAGTACACTGTACAGACAGAGTGTTGTACGATCAGTGTACACAGTACTGAGAGAGTGTTGTGTGATCAGAGTACACAGTACTGACACTCTGTTGCATGATCAGAGTACACAGTACTGACAGTATTAAATGTTCAGAGTAAACAGTGCTCAGAAAGTGTTGTATAATCAGTGTACATAGTACTCAGAGAGTGTTGTAGGATTAGAGTACACAGTACTGAGAGTGTTGCCTGATCATAGTACACAGTACTGGCAGCAAGTTGCATGATCAGAGTACACAGTACTGACAGAGTGTGGTATGATCTGAGTACACAGTACTGACAGACTGTTGTATGATCAGAGTACACAGTACTGACAGATTGTTGTATGACCAGAGTACACAGTACTGACAGACTGTTGTATTATCAGAGTACACAGCACTGACAAGTGTTGTACAATCAGAGTATACAGCACTGACAGAGTGTTGTATTATCAGAGTACACAGTACTGACAGAGTGCTGTATGATCAGCGTTCACAGTACTGTGAGAGTGTTGAACAACGAACGGTACACAGCAATGAGGGACAGTTGCATGATTAGACTACAAAGTACAGACAGAATATTGTATGATCAGATTACACAGTACTGACAGGGTGTTGTATGATCAGAGCACACAGTACTGGCAGAGTGTTGCATGATCAGAGTACACAGTACTGACAGTATTAAATGATCAGAGTAAACAGTACTCAGAAAGTGTTGTATAATCAGTGTACATAGTACTCAGAGACTGTTGTATGATCAGAGTACACAGCACTGACAAAGTGTTTTATGATCTGAGTACACAGTACTGACAGAGAGTTGTATGAACAAAGTACACCGTAATGAGAGAGTGCTGTATGATCAGTGTACACAGTACTGACATGGTGTAGTATTATCAGAGTACACAGTACTGACACAGTGTTGTATGATTAGTGTACACAGTACTGACAGAGAGTTGTAATGTCAGAGTACACAGTGTTGACAGAGTGTTGTATGATCGGAGTACACACTATTGAGATTGTTGAATCATCAGTGTACACAGTCCTGACAGTGTGTTGTATGATCAGTGTACACAGTACTGAGAGTGTTGTATGCTCAGAGTACACAGTACTGATAGAATGTATTTTGATCAAAGTACACAGTACTGAGAGAGTGTTGTGTGATCAGAGTACACACTACAGGCATAGTGTGTATGATCAGAGTACAAAGTACTGAGAGAGTGTTTTATGATCAGAGTACACAGTACTGACAGTGTGTTGTATGATCAGAGTACACAGTACAGGCATAGTGTGTATGATCAGTGTACGCAGTGCTGTGAGAATGTTGAACAATCAATGTACACAGCAATGAGGGACAGTTGTAATATTAGAGTACACTGTACAGACAGAGTATTGTATGATTAGAGTACACAGTACTGAGAGTGTGTAGTATGATCAGTGTACACAGGTTACTATGAGAGTGTTGAACAACCAATGTACACAGCAATGAGGGACAGTTGAATGATTAGACTACAAAGTACAGACAGAGTATTGTATGATCAGAGTACACAGTACTGACAGAGTGTTCTATGATCAGAGTACACAGTACTGATAGGGTGTTGTATGATCAGAGTACACAGTACTGGCAGAGTGCTGCATGATCAGAGTTCACAGTACTGAGAGAGTGTTGTACGATCAGTGTACACAATAATGAGAGACTGTTGTATGATCAGAGTACACAGCACGGACAAAGTGTTATATGATCTGAGTACACAGTACTGACAG
Source organism: Mobula birostris (assembly GCF_030028105.1). Lineage (NCBI taxonomy): Eukaryota > Metazoa > Chordata > Chondrichthyes > Myliobatiformes > Myliobatidae > Mobula > Mobula birostris. The sequence continues at coordinate 409,547 of NW_027275804.1, forward strand.
AGAGTTGTAATGTCAGAGTACACAGTGTTGACAGAGTGTTGTATGATCACAGTACACAGTATGATGGAATGTATTTTGATTAAAGTACGCAGTACTGAGAGAGTGTTGTGTGATTAGAGTACACAGTACAGGCATAGTGGGTATGATCAGTGTACACAGTACTGACAGGGTGTTGTATTATCAGACTACACAGTATTGGAAGTGTTATATGATCAGAGTACACAGTAATGACAGAATGTTGTATGATTAGAGTACACAGTACTGTGAGAGTGTTGAACAATCAATGCACACAGCAATAAGGACAGTTGTATGATTAGAGTACACAGTACTGACAGATTGTTGTATGATCAGAGTACACAGCACTGAGAGCGCGCTGTATGATCAGATTATACAGTACTGATATAGCGTATTTTGATCAAAGTACACAGTACTGAGAGAGTATTGTGTGATCAGAGTACACGCTACAGGCATAGTGTGTATGATCAGAGTACACAGTACTGACAGGGTGTTGTATTATCAGAGTACACAGTACTGGCAGAGTGCTGCATGATCAGAGTTCACAGTACTGAGAGAGTGTTGTACAATCAGTGTACACAATAATGAGAGACAGTTGTATGATCAGAGTACACAGCACTGACAAAGTGTTATATGATCTGAGTACACAGTACTGACAGAGAGATGTAATGTCAGAGTACACAGTGTTGACAGAGTGTTGTATGATCAGAGTATACAGTACTGACAGAGTGTTCTATGATCAGAGTACACAGTACTAACGGAGAGTTGTTTGATCAGAGAACACCGTACTGACAGAGTTTTGTATGATAGGTGTACACAATACTGAGAGTGTTGTCTGATCAGAGTATACAGTACTGACAGGGTGTTGTATGAACAATGTACGCTGTAAAGAGAGTGTGCTGTATGATCAGTGTACACAGTAGTGAGAGAGTCGTATGATCACAGCACACAGTACTGACATGGTGTTGTATTATCAGGGTACACAGTACTGAAAATGTTGTCCGATCAGAGAACACAGTACTGACAGTAAGTTGTATGATCAGAGTACACAGCACTGACAGAGTGTGGTATGATCAGAGTACACAGTACTGAAAGTGTTGTATAATCAGAGTACACAGTACTGGCAGAGTGCTGAATGATCAGAGTTCACAGTACTGAGAGAGTGTTGTACGATCAGTGTACACAATAATGAGAGACTGTTGTATGATCAGAGTACACAGCACTGACAAAGTGTTTTATGATCTGAGTACACAGTACTGACAGAGAGTTGTAATGTCAGAGTACACAGTGTTGACAGATTGTTGTATGATCAGAGTACACAGCACTGAGAGAGTGTTGTATGCTCACAGTACACAGTACTGATAGAATGTATTTTGATCAAAGTAAACAGTACTGAGAGAGTGTTATGTGATCAGAGTACACAGTACAACATAGTGTATATGATCAGAGTACACAGTACTGACAGAGTGCTGTATGCTCAGAGTACACAGTACTGACAGACTGTTGTATGATCAGAGTACACGGTACTGACAGAGTGCTGTATTATCACAGTACACATTACTGTGAGAGTGTTGAACAATCAATGTACACAGCAATGAGGGACAATTGTTTGATCAGAGTACACAGAACTGACAAAGTGTTGTATGATCAGAGTACAAAGTACTGCAAAAGTGTTGTACGATCAGTGTACATAGTACTCAGAGAGTGTTGTATGATTGCAGTACACAGTACTGAGAGTGTTGCCTGATTATAGTACACAGTACTGACAGCAAGTTGTATGATCAGAGTACACAGTATTGACACAGTGTTGTATGATTAGTGTACACAGAACTGATAGTGTGCTGTATGATCAGTGTACATAGTACTGAGAGTGTTGCATGATCAGAGTACACAGTACTGAGAGAGTGTTGCATGATCAGAGTACACAGTACTGACAGAGTGTTGTATGATCAGAGTACACAGTACTGTCAGACTGTTGTATGATCAGAGTACACATTACTGTGAGAGTGTTGAACAATCAATGTACACAGCAATGAGGGACAGTTGTATGATTAGAGTACACTGTACAGACAGAGTATTGTATGATCAGAGTACACAGAACTGACAGAGGGTTGTATGATCAGAATACACAGTTATGCCAAAGTGTTATATGATCAGAGTACACAGTACTGACTGAGAGTTGTATGATCAGATTACACAGTACTGACAGAGTGTTGTATGATCAGAGTACACAGTACTTGAGATTGTTGTATGATCAGAGTACACAGCACTGACAAAGTGTTGTCTGATCAGAGTACACAGTACTGACAGAGTGTTGTATGAACAAAGTACACTGTAATGAGAGAGTGCTGTATCATCAGTGTACACAGTCGTGAGAGTGTTGTATGATCAGAGTACACAGAACTGACATGGTGTTGTATTATCAGAGTACACAGTACTGAAAATGTTGTCTGATCAGAGAACACAGTACTGACAGCAAGTTGTATGATCAGAGAACACAGCACTGACAGAGTGTAGTATGATCGGAGTACACAGTACTGAGGGTGTTGTGTGATCAGAGTACACAGTACTGGCAGAATGCTGTATAATCAGAGTTCACAGTACTGAGAGAGTGTTGTACGATCAGTGTACACAATATTGAGAGATTGTTGTATGATCAGAGTACACAGCACTGACAAGGTGTTATATGAGCAGAGTACACAGTACTGACAGTGAGTTGTAATGTCAGAGTACACAGTGTTGACACAGCGTTGACTGATTAGAGTACACAGTACTGACAGAGTGTTGTACGATCAGAGTACACGGTACTGACAGAGTGTTCTATGATCAGAGTACACAGTACTGAGAGTGTTGTATGATCACAGTACAAAGTACTGTGAGAGTGTTGAACAATCATTTTACACAGCAATGAGGGACAGTAGTATGATTAGAGTACACTGTACAGACAGAGTGTTGTACGATCAGTGTACACAGTACTGAGAGTGTGTTGTGTGATCAGAGTACACAGTACTGACACTCTGTTGGATGATCAGAGTACACAGTACTGACAGTATTAAATGATCAGATTAAACAGTACTCAGAAAGTGTTGTATAATCAGTGTACATAGTACTCAGAGAGTGTTGTAGGATTAGAGTATACAGTACTGAGAGTGTTGCCTGATCATAGTACACAGTACTGACAGCAAGTTGCATGATCAGAGTACACAGTACTGACAGACTGTTGTATGATCAGAGTACACAGCACTGACAGAGTGTTGTATGACCAGAGTACACAGTACTGACAGACTGTTGTATTATCAGAGTACACAGCACTGACAAGTGTTGTACAATCAGAGTCTACAGCACTGACAGAGTGTTGTATGATCAGTGTACACAGTACTGAGAGTGTTGTATGCTCAGAGTACACAGTACTGACAGAGTGGTGTATTATCAGTTTAAAAGTACGACAGAGTGTTGTATGATCAGAGTACTCAGCATTGAGAGAGTGTTCTATGATCACATTCACAGTACTGATAGAATGTATTTTGATCAAAGTACACAGTACTGAGAGAGTGTTGTGTGATCAGAGTACACAGTACAGGCATAGTGTGTATGATCAGTGTACACAGTACTGACAGAGTGTTGTATGATCAGACTACACAGTATTGGAAGTGTAATATGATCAGAGTACAAAGTACTGAGAGAGTGTTGTATGATCAGAGTACACAGTACTGACAGTGTGTTGTTTGATCAGAGTACACAGTACTGATAGAGTGTATTTTGATCAAAGTACACAGTACTGAGAGAGCATTGTGTGATCAGAGTACACACTACAGGCATAGTGTGTATGATCAGTGTACGCAGTACTGTGAGAATGTTGAACAATCAATGTACACAGCAATGAGGGACAGTTGTATGATTAGAGTACACTGTACAGACAGAGTATTGTATGATTAGAGTACACAGTACTGAGAGTGTGTAGTATGATCAGTGTACACAGGTTACTTTGAGAGTGTTGAACAACCAATGTACACAGCGATGAGGGACAGTTGCATGATTAGACTACAAAGTACAGACAGAGTATTGTATGATCAGAGTACACAGTACTGACAGAGTGTTCTATGATCAGAGTACACAGTACTGACAGGGTGTTGTATGATCAGAGTACACAGTACTGGCAGAGTGCTGCATGATCAGAGTTCACAGTACTGAGAGAGTGTTGTACGATCAGTGTACACAATAATGAGAGACTGTTGTATGATCAGAGTACACAGCACGTACAAAGTGTTATATGATCTGAGTACACAGTACTGACAGAGAGTTGTAATGTCAGAGTACACAGTGTTGTCAGAGTGTTGTATGATCAGAGTATGTATTATTGAAATTGTTGAATCATCAGAGTACACAGTACTGACAGATTGTTGTATGATCACAGTACACAGTATGATGGAATGTATTTTGATTAAAGTACGCAGTACTGAGAGAGTGTTGTGTGATCAGAGTACACAGTACAGGCATAGTGGGTATGATCAGTGTACACAGTACTGACAGGGTGTTGTATTATCAGACTACACAGTATTGGAAGTGTTATATGATCAGAGTACACAGTAATGACAGACTGTTGTATGATCAGAGTACACAGCACGGACAAAGTGTTATATGATCTGAGTACACAGTACTGACAGAGAGTTGTAATGTCAGAGTACACAGTGTTGTCAGAGTGTTGTATGATCAGAGTATGTAGTATTGAAATTGTTGAATCATCAGAGTACACAGCACTGAGAGCGTGATGTATGATCAGATTATACAGTACTGATATAGTGTATTTTGATCAAAGTACGCAGTACTGATCGAGTATTGTGTGATCAGAGTACACGCTACAGGCATAGTGTGTATGATCAGTGTACACAGTACTGACAGAGTGTTGTATGATCAGACTACACAGTATTGGAAGTGTTGCATGATCAGAGTACACAGTACTGACAGGGTGTTGTATGATCAGAGTACGCAGTACTGGCAGAGTGCTGCATGATCAGAGTTCACAGTACTGAAAGAGTGTTGTACGATCAGTGTACACAATAATGAGAGTCTGTTGTATGATCTGAGTACACAGCACTGACAAAGTGTTATATGATCTGAGTACACAGTACTGACAGAGAGATGTAATGTCAGAGTACACAGTGTTGACAGAGTGTTGTATGATCAGAGTATACAGTACTGACAGAGTGTTCTATGATCAGAGTACACAGTACTAACAGAGAGTTGTTTGATCAGAGAACACCGTACTGACAGAGTTTTGTATGATAGGTGTACACAATACTGAGAGTGTTGTCTGATCAGAGTACACAGTACTGACAGAGTGTTGTATGAACAATGTACACAGTAAAGAGAGTGTGCTGTATGATCAGTGTACACAGTAGTGAGAGAGTTGTATGATCACAGCACACAGTACTGACACGGTGTTGTAATATCAGGGTACACAGTACTGAAAATGTTGTCCGATCAGAGTATACAGCACTGACAGAGTGTGGTATGATCAGAGTACACAGTACTGACAGATTGTTGTATAATCAGAGTACACAGTACTGGCAGAGTGCTGAATGATCAGAGTTCACAGTACTGAGAGAGTGTTGTAGAATCAGTGTACACAATAATGAGAGACTGTTGTATGATCAGAGTACACAGCACTGACAGCGTGTTGTATGATCAGAGTACACGGTACTGACAGAGTGTTGTATGATTGACGTACACAGTACCGTGAGAGTGTTGAACAACCAATGTACACATCAATGAGGGACCGTTGCGTGATTAGACTACAAAGTACAGACAGAATACTGTATGATCAGAGTACACGGTACTGACAGGGTGTTGTATGATCAGAGTACACAGCACTGACAAAGTGTTACATGATCTGAGTACACAGTACTGACAGGGAGTTGTAATGTCAGAGTACACAGTGTTGACAGACTGTTGTATGATCAGAGTACACAGTATTGAGATTGTTGAATCATCAGAGTATACAGTACTGACAGATCATTGTATGATCAGAGTACACAGCACTGAGAGAGTGTTGTATGATCACAGTACAGACTACTGATAGAATGTATTTTGATCAAAGTACACAGTACTGAGAGAGTGTTGTGTGATCAGAGTACACAGTACAGGCATAGTGTGTATGATCAGTGTACACAGTACTGACAGAGTGTTGTATGATCAGACAACACAGTATTGGATGTGTTATATGATCAGAGCACAAAGTACTGAGAGAGTGTTGTATGATCAGAGTACACAGTACTGACAGAGTGTTGTATGATCAGAGTACACAGTACTGTGAGAGTGTTGAACAACCAATGTACAGAGCAATGAGGGACAGTTGCATGATTAGACAACAAATTAAAGACAGAGTATTGTATGATCAGAGTACACAGTACTGACAGGGTGTTGTATGATCAGAGTACGCAGTACTGGCAGAGTGCTGCATGATCAGAGTTCACAGTACTGAGAGAGTGTTGTACGATCAGTGTACACAATAATGAGAGACTGTTGTATCATAGAGTACACAGCACTGACAAAGTGTTATATGATTTGAGTACACAGTACTGACAGAGAGTTGCAATGTCAAAGTACACAGTGTTGACAGAGTGTTGCATGATCAGAGTACACAGTACTGACAGAGTGTACTATGATCAGAGTACACAGAACTAACAGAGAATTGTTTCATCAGAGAACACAGTATTGACAGAGTGTTGTATGATCTGCGTACACAGTACTGAGAGAGTGTTGTGTGATCAGAGTACACGGTACTGACAGAGTGTTGTATGATCAGAGTACACAGTACTGACAGAGTGTTGATTGTTCACAGTACACAGCACTGACAGAGTGTTGTATGATCAGAGTACACAGTACTGACAGAGTGTTGATTGATCACAGTACACAGCACTGACAGAGTGTTGTATGATCAGAGTACACAGTACTGACAGCAAGTTGTATGAACAGAGTACACACGTCTGACAGAGTGCTGATTGATGACAGTACAAAGTACTGACAGAGAGTTGTACGATCAGAGAACACATTACTGACAGAGAGTTGTATGATCAGAGTACACAGTACTGCTGGAGGTTTCAATCATCACAGTGTGCAGTAATGACAGAGTCTTGTATGATCAGAGTACACAGTACTGGCAGAGTGTTGTATGATCAGAGTACACAGCACTGACAAAGTGTTACATGATCTGAGTACACAGTACTGACAGGGAGTTGTAATGTCAGAGTACACAGTGTTGACAGACTGTTGTATGATCAGAGTACACAGTATTGAGATTGTTGAATCATCAGAGTATACAGTACTGACAGATCATTGTATGATCAGAGTACACAGCACTGAGAGAGTGTTGTATGATCACAGTACAGACTACTGATAGAATGTATTTTGATCAAAGTACACAGTACTGAGAGAGTGTTGTGTGATCAGAGTACACAGTACAGGCATAGTGTGTATGATCAGTGTACACAGTACTGACAGAGTGTTGTATGATCAGACAACACAGTATTGGATGTGTTATATGATCAGAGCACAAAGTACTGAGAGAGTGTTGTATGATCAGAGTACACAGTACTGACAGAGTGTTGTATGATCAGAGTACACAGTACTGTGAGAGTGTTGAACAACCAATGTACAGAGCAATGAGGGACAGTTGCATGATTAGACAACAAATTAAAGACAGAGTATTGTATGATCAGAGTACACAGTACTGACAGGGTGTTGTAAGATCAGAGTACGCAGTACTGGCAGAGTGCTGCATGATCAGAGTTCACAGTACTGAGAGAGTGTTGTACGATCAGTGTACACAATAATGAGAGACTGTTGTATCATAGAGTACACAGCACTGACAAAGTGTTATATGATTTGAGTACACAGTACTGACAGAGAGTTGCAATGTCAGAGTACACAGTGTTGACAGAGTGTTGTATGATCAGAGTACACAGTACTGACAGAGTGTACTATGATCAGAGTACACAGAACTAACAGAGAATTGTTTCATCAGAGAACACAGTATTGACAGAGTGTTGTATGATCTGCGTACACAGTACTGAGAGAGTGTTGTGTGATCAGAGTACACGGTACTGACAGAGTGTTGTATGATCAGAGTACACAGTATGAAAGAGTGTTGTATGATCAGAGTACACAGTACTGACAGTGTGTTGTATGATCAGAGTGCACAGAACGAACAGAGAATTGTTTGATCAGAGAACACAATACTACAGAGTGTTGTATGATCAGCGTACACAATACTGAGAGAGTGTTGTGTGATCAGAGTACACAGTACTGACACTCTGTTGGATGATCAGAATACACAGTACTGACAGTATTACATGATCAGAGTACACAGTACTGACAGAGTGTTGTATGATCAGAGTGCACAGTACTGTGAGAGTGTTGAACAACAAATGTACACAGCAATGAGGGACAGTTGCATGATTAGACTACAGAGTACAGACAGAGTATTCTATGATCAGAGTACACAGTACTGACAAAGTGTTCTATGATCAGAGTACACAATAATAACAGAGTGTTGTCTGATCAGAGTACACAGTACTGACAAAGTGTTGTATGAACAAACTACACCGTAATGAGAGAGTGCTGTATGATCAGTGTACACAGTCATGAGAGTGTTGTATGATCAGAGTACACAGTACTGACATGGTGTTTATTATCAGAGTACACAGTACTGAAAATGTTGTCTGATCAGAGAACACAGTACTGACAGTAAGTTGTATGATCAGAGTACACAGCACTGACAGAGTGTGGTATGATCAGAGTACACAGTACTGAGAGAGTGTTGTGTGATCAGAGTACACAGTACAGGCATAATGTGTATGATCAGTGTACACAGTACTGACAGAGTGTTGTATGATCAGACAACACAGTATTGGATGTGATATATGATCAGCGCACAAAGTACTGAGAGAGTGTTGTATGATCAGAGTACACAGTACAGGCATAATGTGTATGATCAGTGTACACAGTACTGACAGAGTGTTGTATGATCAGACAACACAGTATTGGATGTGATATATGATCAGAGCACAAAGTACTGAGAGAGTGTTGTATGATCAGAGTACACAGTACTGACACTCTGTTGGATGATCAGAGTACACAGAACTAACAGAGAATTGTTTGATCAGAGAACACAATACTACAGAGTGTTGTATGATCAGCGTACGCAGTACTGAGAGAGTGTTGTGTGATCAGAGTACACAGTACTGACACTCTGTTGGATGATCAGAGTACACAGTACTGACAGTATTACATGATCAGAGTAAACAGTACTCAGAAAGTGTTGTATAATCAGTGTACATAGTACTCAGAGAGTGTTGTAGGATTAGAGTACACAGTACTGAGATTGTTGCCTGATCATAGTACACAGTACTGATAGCAAGTTGTATGATCAGAGTACACAGTACTGACAGAGTGTTGTATCATCAGAGTACACAGTATGAAAGAGGGTTGTATGATCAGACTACACAGTACTGACAGAGTGTTGTATGATCAGAGTACACAGTACTGTGAGAGTGTTGAACAACCAATGTACACAGCAATGAGGGACAGTTGCATGATTAGACTACAAAGTACAGACAGAGTGTTGTATGATCAGCGTACACAGTACTGAGGGAGTGTTGTGTGATCAGAGTACACAGTACTGACACTCTGTTGGATGATCAGAATACACAGTACTGACAGTATTAAATGATCAGAGTACACAGTACGGAGAGTATTACATGATCAGAGTAAAGAGTACTGAGAAAATGTTGTATAATCAGTGTACATAGTACTCAGAGAGTGTTGTAGGATTAGAGTACACAGTACTGAGAGTGTTGCCTGATCATAGTATACAGTACTGACAGCAAGTTGTATGATCAGAGTACACAGTACTGACAGAGTGTTGTATGATCAGAGTACACAGTACTGACAGAGTGTTGTATGATCAGAGTACACATTACTGTGAGAGTGTTGAACAACCAATGTACACAGCAATGAGGGACAGTTGCATGATTAGACTACAGAGTACAGACAGACTATTGTATGATCAGACTACACAGTACTGACAGATGTTCTATGATCAGAGTACACAGTAATAACAGAGAGTTGTTTGATCAGAGAACACAGTACTGACAGAGTTTTGTATGATAGGTGTACACAATACTGAGAGTGTGGTCTGATCAGAGTACACAGTACTGACAGAGTGTTCTTTGAACAAAGTACACCGTAATGTTAGAGTGCTGCATGATCAGTGTACACAGTCGTGAGAGTGTTGTATGATCAGAGTACACAGTACTGACATGGCGTTTATTATCAGAGTACACAGTACTGAAAATGACTGATCAGAGAACACAGTACTGACAGTAAGTTGTATGATCAGAGTACACAGCACTAACAGAGTGTGGTATGATCAGAGTACACAGTACTGAGAGAGTGTTGTGTGATCAGAGTACACAGTACTGGCATAGTGTGTATGATCAGTGTACACAGTACTGACAAAGTGTTGTATGATCAGACAACACAGTATTGGATGTGTTATATGATCAGTGTACACAGTACTGACAGAGTGTTGTATGATCAGAGTACACAGTACTGACAGAGTGTTGTATGATCAGCGTACACAGTATGAAAGAGTGTTGTATGATCAGACTATACAGTACTGACAGAGTGTTGTATGATCAGAGTACACAGTACTGTGAGAGTGTTGTGTGATCAGAGTACACAGTACTGTGAGAGTGTTGAACAACCAATGTACACAGCAATGAGGGGCAGTTGCATGATTAGACTACAAAGTACAGACAGAGTATTGTATGATCAGAGTACCCAGTACTGACAGAGTGTTGTATGATCAGACTACACAGCACTGGAAGTTTTATATGATCGGAGTACAAAGTACTGTGAGAGTGTTGAACAACCAATGTACACAGCAATGAGGGACAGTTGCATGATTAGACTAAAAAGTAAAGACAGAGTATTGTATGATCAGAGTACACAATACTGACAGAGTGTTGTATGATCAGAGTACACAGCACTGACAAAGTGTTATATGATCTGAGTACACAGTACTGACAGAGAGTTGCAATGTCAGAGTACACAGTGTTGACAGAGTGTTGTATGATCAGAGTACACAGTACTGACAGAGTGTTCTTGATCAGTGTGCACAGTACTTGAGAGAGTGTTGTGTGATCAGAGTACACAGTACTGCCACTCTGTTGGATGATCAGAGTACACAGTAATGACAGTATTACATGATCAGAGTAAACAGTACTGTAAGGGTGTTGTATGATCAGAGTATACAGTACTGAGAGAGTGTTGTACGATCAGTGTACACAATAATGAGAGACTGTTGTATGATCAGAGTACACAGCACTGACAAAGTGTTATATGATCTGAGTACACAGTACTGACAGAGAGTTGTAATGTCAGAGTACACAGTGTTGACAGAGTGTTGTATGATCAGAGTACACAGTACTGACAGAGTTTTCTATGATCAGAGTACACAGAACTAACAGAGAATTGTTTCATCAGAGAATACAGTACTGACAGAGTGTTGTATGATCAGCGTACACAGTACTGAGAGAGTGTTGTGTGATCAGAGTACACAGTACTGACACTCTGTTGGATGATCAGAGTACACAGTACTGACAGTATTAAGTGATCAGTGCAAACAGTACTCAGAAAGTGTTGTATAATCAGTGTACCTATTACTCAGAGAGTGTTGTAGGATTAGAGTACACAGTATTGATAGAGTGTTGCCTGATCATGGTACACAGTACTGATAGCAAGTTGTATGATCAGACTACACTGTATTGGAAGTGTTGTATGATCAGAGTACACAGTAATGTGAGAGTGTTGAACAATCAATGTACAAAGCAATGAGGGACAGTTGTATGATTAGAGTACAGTGTACAGATAGAGTATTGTATGACTAGAGTACACAGTACTGACAGAGTGCTGTATGATCAGAGTACACTACTGAGAGTCTATTGTATGATCAGAGTACACAGCACTGAATGAGTGTTATATGATCAGAGTACACTGTATTGACAGAGTTGTATGATCCGAGTACACAGGACTGAGAGAGTTTTGTATGAATAGAGTACACAGGACTGAGAGAGTTTTGTATGATTAGAGTACACAGTACTCAGATTGTTATATGATCAGAGTACACAGTACTTACAGCGTGCTGTATGATCAGAGTACACAGTACTGAGAGACTATTGTATGATCAGAGTACACAGCACTGAATGAGTGTTATATGATCAGAGAGCACAGTACTGACAGAGTTGTATGATCTGAGTACACAGGACTGAGAGAGTGTTGTATGATTAGAGTACACAGTACTGAGAGATTGCTGTATGATCCGTACAGAGTACTGACAGAGTGTTGTATGATCAGAGTACACAGTACTGACAGAGTGTTGATTGTTCACAGTACACAGCACTGACAGAGTGTTGTATGATCAGAGTACACAGTACTGACAGAGTGTTGATTGATCACAGTACACAGCACTGACAGAGTGTTGTATGATCAGAGTACACAGTACTGACAGCAAGTTGTATGAACAGAGTACACACGTCTGACAGAGTGCTGATTGATGACAGTACAAAGTACTGACAGAGAGTTGTACGATCAGAGAACACATTACTGACAGAGAGTTGTATGATCAGAGTACACAGTACTGCTGGAGGTTTCAATCATCACAGTGTGCAGTAATGACAGAGTCTTGTATGATCAGAGTACACAGTACTGGCAGAGTGTTGTATGATCAGAGTACACAGCATTGACAAAGTGTTACATGATCTGAGTACACAGTACTGACAGGGAGTTGTAATGTCAGAGTACACAGTGTTGACAGACTGTTGTATGATCAGAGTACACAGTATTGAGATTGTTGAATCATCAGAGTATACAGTACTGACAGATCATTGTATGATCAGAGTACACAGCACTGAGAGAGTGTTGTATGATCACAGTACAGACTACTGATAGAATGTATTTTGATCAAAATACACAGTACTGAGAGAGTGTTGTGTGATCAGAGTACACAGTACAGGCATAGTGTGTATGATCAGTGTACACAGTACTGACAGAGTGTTGTATGATCAGACAACACAGTATTGGATGTGTTATATGATCAGAGCACAAAGTACTGAGAGAGTGTTGTATGATCAGAGTACACAGTACTGACAGAGTGTTGTATGATCAGAGTACACAGTACTGTGAGAGTGTTGAACAACCAATGTACAGAGCAATGAGGGACAGTTGCATGATTAGACAACAAATTAAAGACAGAGTATTGTATGATCAGAGTACACAGTACTGACAGGGTGTTGTATGATCAGAGTTCACAGTACTGAGAGAGTGTTGTACGATCAGTGTACACAATAATGAGAGACTGTTGTATCATAGAGTACACAGCACTGACAAAGTGTTATATGATTTGAGTACACAGTACTGACAGAGAGTTGCAATGTCAGAGTACACAGTGTTGACAGAGTGTTGTATGATCAGAGTACACAGTACTGACAGAGTGTACTATGATCAGAGTACACAGAACTGACAGAGAATTGTTTCATCAGAGAACACAGTATTGACAGAGTGTTGTATGATCTGCGTACACAGTACTGAGAGAGTGTTGTGTGATCAGAGTACACGGTACTGACAGAGTGTTGTATGATCAGAGTACACAGTATGAAAGAGTGTTGTATGATCAGAGTACACAGTACTGACACTCTGTTGGATGATCAGAGTACACAGTACTGACAGTATTACATGATCAGAGTAAACAGTACTGAGAAAGTGTTGTATAATTAGTGTACATAGTACTCAGAGAGTGTTGTAGGATTAGAGTACACAGTACTGAGAGTGTTGACTGATCATAGTACACAGTACTGACAGCAAGTTGTATGATCAGAGTACACAGTACTGACAGAGTGTTGTATGATCAGAGTACACAGTACTGACAGAGTTTTGTATGATCAGAATACACAGTACTGACAGAGTGTTGTATGATCAGAGTACACAGTACTGACAGAGTGTTGATTGATCACAGTACAAAGTACTGACAGAGAGTTGTACGATCAGAGAACACATTACTGACAGAGAGTTGTATGATCAGAGTACACAGTACTGCTGGAGGTTTCAATCATCACAGTGTGCAGTAATGACAGAGTCTTGTATGATCAGAGTACACAGTACTGGCAGAGTGTTGTATGATCAGAGTACACAGTACTGTGAGAGTGTTCAACAATCAATGTAAACAGCAATGAGGGACAGTTGTATGATTAGAGTACACAGTACAGACAGAGTATTGTATGATCAGAGTACACAGTACTGACAGGGTGTTGTATGATCAGAGTTCACAGTACTGAGCGAGTGTTGCACAATCAGTGTACACAATAATGTACATCACTCTGTTGGATGATCAGTGTACACAATAATGAGAGACTGTTGTATGATCAGAGTACTCAGTACTGACAAAGTGTTATATGAGCTGAGTACACAGTACTGACAGAGAGTTGTAATGTCAGAGTACACAATGTTGACAGAGTGTTGTATGATCAGAGTACACATACTGACAGAGTGTTGTATGATCAGACTACACAGTACTGGAAGTTTTATATGATCAGAGTACAAAGTACTGAGAGATTGTTGTATGATCAGAGTACACAGTACAGACAGAGGGTTGTACGATCAGAGTAAAGAGTACTGACAGAGTGTTGTATGATCAGAGTACACAGTACTGTGAGAGTGTTGAACAACCAATGTACAGAGCAATGAGGGACAGTTGCATGATTAGACAACAAATTAAAGACAGAGTATTGTATGATCAGAGTACACAGTACTGACAGGGTGTTGTATGATCAGAGTACGCAGTACTGGCAGAGTGCTGCATGATCAGAGTTCACAGTACTGAGAGAGTGTTGTACGATCAGTGTACACAATAATGAGAGACTGTTGTATCATAGAGTACACAGCACTGACAAAGTGTTATATGATTTGAGTACACAGTACTGACAGAGAGTTGCAATGTCAGAGTACACAGTGTTGACAGAGTGTTGTATGATCAGAGTACACAGTACTGACAGAGTGTTCTATGATCAGAGTACACAGAACTGACAGAGAATTGTTTCATCAGAGAACACAGTATTGACAGAGTGTTGTATGATCTGCGTACACAGTACTGAGAGAGTGTTGTGTGATCAGAGTACACGGTACTGACAGAGTGTTGTATGATCAGAGTACACAGTATGAAAGAGTGTTGTATGATCAGAGTACACAGTACTGACACTCTGTTGGATGATCAGAGTACACAGTACTGACAGTATTACATGATCAGAGTAAACAGTACTGAGAAAGTGTTGTATAATTAGTGTACATAGTACTCAGAGAGTGTTGTAGGATTAGAGTACACAGTACTGAGAGTGTTGACTGATCATAGTACACAGTACTGACAGCAAGTTGTATGATCAGAGTACACAGTACTGACAGAGTGTTGTATGATCAGAGTACACAGTACTGACAGAGTTTTGTATGATCAGAATACACAGTACTGACAGAGTGTTGTATGATCAGAGTACACAGTACTGACAGAGTGTTGATTGATCACAGTACAAAGTACTGACAGAGAGTTGTACGATCAGAGAACACATTACTGACAGAGAGTTGTATGATCAGAGTACACAGTACTGCTGGAGGTTTCAATCATCACAGTGTGCAGTAATGACAGAGTCTTGTATGATCAGAGTACACAGTACTGGCAGAGTGTTGTATGATCAGAGTACACAGTACCGTGAGAGTGTTCAACAATCAATGTAAACAGCAATGAGGGACAGTTGTATGATTAGAGTACACAGTACAGACAGAGTATTGTATGATCAGAGTACACAGTACTGACAGGGTGTTGTATGATCAGAGTTCACAGTACTGAGCGAGTGTTGCACAATCAGTGTACACAATAATGTACATCACTCTGTTGGATGATCAGTGTACACAATAATGAGAGACTGTTGTATGATCAGAGTACTCAGTACTGACAAAGTGTTATATGAGCTGAGTACACAGTACTGACAGAGAGTTGTAATGTCAGAGTACACAATGTTGACAGAGTGTTGTATGATCAGAGTACACATACTGACAGAGTGTTGTATGATCAGACTACACAGTACTGGAAGTTTTATATGATCAGAGTACAAAGTACTGAGAGATTGTTGTATGATCAGAGTACACAGTACAGACAGAGGGTTGTACGATCAGAGTAAACAGTACTGACAGAGTGTTGTATGATCAGCATTCACAGTACTGTGAGAGTGTTGAACAACGAATGTACACAGCAATGAGGGACAGTTGTATGATTAGACTACAAAGTACAGACAGAATATTGTCTGATCAGAGTACACAGTACTGACAGATTGTTGTATGATCAGAGTACACAGTACTGGCAGAGTGCTGCATGATCAGAGTTCACAGTACTGAGAGAGTGTTGTACGATCAGTGTACACAATAATGAGAGACTGTTGTATGATCAGAGTACACAGTACTGACAGAGAGTTGTAATGTCAGAGTACACAGTGTTGACAGATTGTTGTATGATCAGAGTACACAGCACTGAGAGAGAGTTGTATGATCACAGTACACAGTACTTATAGAATGTATTTTGATCAAAGTACACAGTACTGAGAGAGTGTTATGTGATCAGAGTACACAGTACAGCATAGTGTATATGATCAGTGTACACAGTACTGACAGAGTGTTGTATGATCAGACTACACAGTACTGGAAGTTTTATATGATCAGAGTACAAAGTACTGAGAGATTGTTGTATGATCAGAGTACACAGTACAGACAGAGGGTTGTACGATCAGAGTACACAGTAATGACAGAGTGTTGTATGATCAGAGTACACAGTACTGAGAGAGAGTTTTGCTATCAGACTACACAGTACTGACACTCTGTTGGATGATCAGAGTACACAGTACTGACAATATTACATGATCAGAGTAAACAGTACTGAGAAAGTGTTGTATAATCAGTGTACATAGTACTCAGAGAGTGTTGTAGGATTAGAGTACACAGTACTGAGAGTGTTGCTTGATCATGGTACACAGTACTGATAGCAAGTTGTATGATCAGAGTACACAGTACTGCCAGAGTGTTGTATGATCAGACTACACTGTATTGGAAGTGTTGTATGATCAGAGTACACAGTACTGAGAGGGTGTTGTATTATCAGAGTACACAGTACTGGCAGAGTGCTGCATGATCAGAGTTCACAGTACTGAGAGCGTGTTGTACGATCAATGTACACAATAATGAGAGAATGTTGTATGATCAGAGTGCACAGCACTGACAAAGTGTTATATGATCTGAGTACACAGTACTGACAGAGAGTTGCAATGTCAGAGTACACAGTGTTGACAGAGTGTTGTGTGATCAGAGTACACAGTACTGACAGAGTGTTCTATGATCAGAGTACACGGAACTAACAGAGAATTGTTTCATCAGAGAACACAGTACTGACAGAGTGTTGTATGATCAGCATACACAGTACTGAGAGAGAGTTTTGCTATCAGAGTACACAGTACTGACACTCTGTTGGATGATCAGAGTACACAGTACTGACAGTATTACATGATCAGAGTAAACAGTACTGAGAAAGTGTTGTATAATTAGTGTACATAGTACTCAGAGAGTGTTGTAGGAGTAGAGTACACAGTACTGAGAGTGTTGACTGATCATAGTACACAGTACTGACAGCAAGTTGTATGATCAGAGTACACAGTACTGACAGAGTGTTGTATGATCAGAGTACAAGTACTGTGAGAGTGTTGAACAACCAATGTACACAGCAATGAGGGGCAGTTGCATGATTAGACTACAAAATACAGACAGAGTATTGTATGATCTGAGTACACAGTACTGATAGAGATTTGCAATGTCAGAGTACTCAGTGTTGACAGAGTTTTGTATGATCAGAGTACCCAGTACTGACAGAGTGTTCTATGATCAGAGTACACAGTACTAACAGAGAGTTGTTTGATCAGGGTACACAGTACTGACAGGGTGTTGTGTGATCAGAGTATACAGTACTGACGGAGTGTTGTATGATCAGAGTACACAGTACTGACAGAGTGTTGTATGATCAGAGTACACAGTACTGGCAGAGTGCTGCATGATCAGAGTTCACAGTACTGAGGGAGTGTTGTACGATCAGTTTACACAATACTGAGAGACTGCTGTATGATCAGAGTACACAGCACTGACAGAGTGTTGTATGATCAGAGTACACAGTACTGACAGAGTGTTCTACGGTCAGAGTACACAGAACTAACAGAGAATTGTTTGGTCAGAGAACACAGTACTGTAGAGTGTTGTATGATCAGCATACACAGTACTGAGAGAGTGTTGTGCGATCAGAGTACACAGTACTGCAACTCTGCTGGATGATCAGAGTACACAGTAATGACAGTATTACATGATCAGAGTAAACAGTACTCAAAGTGTTGTATAATCAGTGTACATAGTACTCAGAGATTGTTGTAGGATTAGAGTACACAGTATTGAGAGTGTTGCATGATCATAGTACACAGTACTGACAGAGTGTTGTATGATCAGAGTACACAGTACTGACAGAGTGTTGTATGATCAGCGTTCACAGTACTGACAGAGTGTTGTATGATCAGAGTACACAGTACTAACCGAGTGTTGTATGATCAGAGTATACAGTACTGTGAGAGTGTTGAACAACCAATGTACACAGCAATGAGGGACAATTGCACGATTAGACTACAAAGTACAGACAGAGTATTGTATGATCAGAGTACCCAGTACTGACAGAGTGTTCTATGATCAGAGTACACAGTACTAACAGAGAGTTGTTTGATCAGGAAACACAGTACTGACAGGGTGTTGTGTGATCAGAGTATACAGTACTGACGGAGTGTTGTATGATCAGAGTACACAGTACTGACAGTATTACATGATCAGAGTACACAGTACTGGCAGAGTGTTGCATGATCAGAGTTCACAGTCCTGAGGGAGTGTTGTACGATCAGTTTACACAATACTGAGAGACTGCTGTATGATCAGAGTACACAGCACTGACAGAGTGTTGTATGATCAGAGTACACAGTACTGACAGAGTCTTGTATGATCAGCGTTCACAGTACTGAGAGAGTGTTGTGTGTTCAGAGTACACAGTACTGACACTCTGTTGGATGATCAGAGTACACAGTACCGACAGTATTAAATGATCAGTGTACACAGTACTGACAGAGTGTTGTATGATCAGACTACACAGTACTGGAAGTTTTATATGATCAGAGTACAAAGTACTGAGAGAGTGTTGTATGCTCAGAGTACACAGTACAGACAGAGGGTTGTACGATCAGAGTACACAGTAATGACAGAGTGTTGTATGATCAGAGTACACAGTACTGTGAGAGTGTTGAACAATCAATGTACACAGCAATAAGGGACAGTTGTATGATTAGAGTATTCAGTACAGACAGAGTGTTGTACGTTCAGAATACACAGTATAGAGATTGTTGAATCATCAGAGTACACAGTACTGACAGAGTGTTGTATGATCAGCGTACATAGTACGGTGAGAGTGTTGAACAACCAATGTACACAGCAATGAGGGACAGTTGCATGATTAGACTACAAAGTAAAGACAGAGTATTGTATGATCAGAGTACACAGTAGTGACAGGGTGTTGTATGATCAGAGTACACAGTACTGGCAGAGTGCTGCATGATCAGAGTTCACAGTACTGAGAGAGTGTTGTACAATCAGTGTACAGAATAATGAGAGAATTTTGTATGATCAGAGTACACAGCACTGACAAAGTGTTATATGATCTGAGTACACAGTATTGACAGAGAGTTGCAATGTCAGAGTACACAGTGTTGACAGAGTGTTGTATGATCAGAGTACACAGAACTAACAGAGAATTGTTTCATCAGAGAACACAGTACTGACAGAGTGTTGTATGATCAGCATACACAGTACTGAGACAGTGTTTTGTGATCAGTGTACACAGTACTGACACTCTGTTGGATGATCAGAGTACACAGTACTGACAGTATTACATGATCAGAGTAAACAGTACTGAGAAAGTGTTGTATAATTAGTGTACACAGTACTCAGAGAGTGTTGTAGGATTAGAGTACACAGTACTGAGGGTGTTGCCTCATCATAGTACACAGTACTGACAGCAAGTTGTATGATCAGAGTACACAGTACTAACAGAGTGTTGTATGATCAGAGTACACAGTACTGACAGAGTGTTGTATGATCAGAGTACACAGTACTGTGAGAGTGTTGAACAACCAATGTACACAGCAATGAGGGACAGTTGCATGATTAGACTACAAAGTACAGACAGAGTGTTGTATGATCGGAGTACACAGTACTGACAGAGTGTTGTAAGATCAGAATACACAGTACTGACAGAGTGTTGTATGATCAGAGTACACAGTACAGACAGAGGGTTGTACGATCAGAGTACACAGTAATGACAGAGTGTTGTATGATCAGATTACACAGCACTGTGAGAGTGTTGAACAATCAATGTACACAGCAATAAGGGACAGTTGTATGATTAGAGTGTTCAGTACAGACAGAGTGTTGTACGATCAGAGTACACAGTATGGAGATTGTTGAATCATCAGAGTACACAGTACTGACAGAGTGTTGTATGATCAGCATACATAGTACGGTGAGAGTGTTGAACAACCAATGTACACAGCAATGAGGGACAGTTGCATGATTAGACTACAAAGTAAAGACAGAGTGTTGTATGATCAGCGTACACAGTGCTGAGAGAGTGTTGTGTGATCAGAGTACACAGTACTGACACTCTGTTGGATGATCAGAGTACACAGTACTGACAGTATTAAATGATCAGTGTAAACAGTACTCAGAAAGTGTTGTATAATCAGTGTACATAGCACTCAGAGAGTGTTGTAGGATTAGAGTACACAGTACTGAGAGTGTTGCCTGATCATGGTACACAGTACTGATAGCAAGTTGTATGATCAGAGTACACAGTACTGACAGAGTGTTGTATGATCAGCGTACACAGTACTGAGAGAGTGTTGTGTGATCAGAGTACACAGTACTGACACTCTGTTGGATGATCAGAGTACACAGTACTGACAGTATTAAATGATCAGTGTAAACAGTACTCAGAAAGTGTTGTATTATCAGTGTACATAGTACTCAGAGAGTGTTGTAGGATTAGAGTACACAGTACTGTGAGAGTGTTGAACAGTCAATGTACAAAGCAATGAGGGACAGTTGTATGATTAGAGTACAGTGTACAGATAGAGTATTGTATGACTAGAGTACACAGTACTGACAGAGTGTTGTATGATCAGAGTACACAGTACTGAGAGAGTGCTGTATGATCAGAGTACACAGTACTGACAGAGTGCTGTATGATCAGAGTACACAGTACTGAGAGACTATTGTATGATCAGAGTACACAGTACTGTGACAGTGTTGAACAACCAATGTAAACAGCAATGAGGGACAGTTGTATGATTAGAGTACACAGTACAGACCGAGTATTGTATGATTAGAGTACACAGTACTGACAGATTGTTCTATGATCAGAGTACACAGTACTAACAGAGAGTTGTTTGATCAGAGAACACAGTTCTGACAGAGTGTTGTATGATAAGTGTACACAGTACTAAGAGTGTTGTCTGATCAGAGTACACAGTATTGACAGAGTGTTATATGAACAAAGTACACCGTACTGAGAGAATGCTGTATGATCAGTGTACACAGTCGAGAGAGTGTTGTATGATCAGTGTACACAGTACTGACATGGTGTTGTATTATCAGAGTACACAGCACTGAGAGAGTGTTATACGATCAGTGTATACAGTGATGAGATTGTTGTATGATCAGAGTACACAGTACTGACAGAGTGTTGTATTATCCGAGTACACAGTACTGACGGTGTTGTATGATCAGAGTACACAGTACTGATAGAGTGCGGTATGATCAGAGTACACAGTACTGAAAGAGTGCGGTATGATCAGAGTACACAGTAGTCAGATAGCTCTGTACGATCAGTGTACACAATACTGAGAGACTGTTGTATGATCAGAGTACACAGCACTGACAAAGTGTTATAAGATCAGAGTACACAGCACTGACAGAGTGTTGTTTGATCAGACAACACCGTATTGGAAGTGTTATATGATCAGCGTACAAAGTACAGAGAGAGTGTTGTATGATCAGAGTACACAGTACAGACAGAGGGTTGTACGATCAGAGTACACAGTTAAGAGAGCGTGTTGAATGATCAGAGTACACTATACCGACAGAGTGCTGTATCATCAGAATACACTGTATTGAGAATCTTCTATAATCAAAGTACACGGTACTGAGAGAGTGTTGTATGATCAGAGTACACAGTAACGACACAGAGAGTTATGATCAGAGTACACAGTACTGAGAGAGTGTTGTACAATCAGTGTACACAGAACTGCGAGACTATTGTATGATCAGAGTACACAGCACTGAATGAGGGTTGTATGATCAGAGTACACAGTACTGACAGAGTGTTATATGATCAGAGTACACAGTACTGACAGAGTTGTATGATCCGAGTACACAGGACTGACAGAATGTTGTATGATTAGAGTACCCAGTACTCAGATTGTTATATGATCAGAGTACACAGTACTGTCAGATTATTGCATGATCAGAGTACACAGTACTGAGAGTGTTATATGATCAGAGTACACAGTACTGAGAGATTGCTGTATGATCCGTGTACAGAGTACTTGACAGATTGTTGTATGATCAGAGTACACAGTACTGCCAGCAAGTTGTATGAACAGAGTACACAGGACTGACAGAGTGCTGTATGATCAGAGAACACATTACTGATAGAGTGTTGTACGATCAGAGAACTCAGTACTGACAGAGAGTTGTTTGATCATTGTACACAGTACTGACCGAGTGTAGTTTGATCAGAGTACACAGTAGTGAGAGTGTGGTATAATCAGAGTACACAGCACTGAAAGAGAGTTGTATGATCAGTGTACACAGTACTGACAGAGTGTTCTATAATTAGAGAACACAGTAGTGAGTGTTTTGTATGATCAGTGTACACAGTACTGCCGGAGTGTTCAATCATCACAGTGCACAGTAATGACATAGTCTTGTATGATCAGAGTACACAGTACTGGCAGAGTGTTGTATGATCAGAGTACACAGTACTGTGAGAGTGTTGAACAACCAATGTAAACAGCAATGAGGGAAAGTTGTATGATTAGAATACACAGTACAGACAGAGTGTTCTATGATCAGAGTACACAGTACTAACAGAGAGTTGTTTGATCAGAGAACACAGTACTGACAGAGTGTTGTATGAACAAAGTACACCGTACTGAGAGAATGCTGTATGATCAGTGTACACAGTCGAGAGAGTTTTGTATGATCAGTGTACACAGTACTGACATCGTGTTGTATTATCAGAGTACACAGTACTGAGAGAGTGTTGTACGATCAGTGTATACAGTGTTGAGATTGTTGTATGATCAGATTACACAGTACTGACAGAGTGTTGTATTATCCGAGTACACAGTACTGACGGTGGTGTATGATCAGAGTACATATTACTGACAGAGTGCGGTATGATCAGAGTATACAGTAGTCAGAGAGTGCTGTACGATCAGTGTACACAATACTGAGAGACTGTTGTATGATCAGAGTACACAGCACTGACAAAGTGTTATATGATCAGTGTACACAGCACTGACAGAGTGTTGTATGATCAGACTACAAAGTATTGGAAGTGTTATATGATCAGAGTACACAGTACTGAGAGAGTGCTGTATGATCATAGTACACAGTACAGACAGAGGGTTGTACAAACAGAGTACACAGTAATGACAGCGTGTTGAATGATCAGAGTACACTGTTCCGACAGAGTGTTGTATCATCAGAGTACACTGTATTGAGAATGTTATATGATCAAAGTACACGGTACTGAGAGAGTGTTGTATGATCAGAGTACACAGTAACGACACAGATAATTATGATCAGAGTACACAGTACTGAGAAAGTGTTGTATGATCAGTGTACACAGAACTGCAAGACTATTGTATGATCAGAGTACACAGCACTGAATTAGGGTTGTATGATCAGAGTACATAGTACTAACAGAGATGTATGATCCGAGTACAAAGGACTGACAGAGTGTTGTATGATAACAGTACCCAGTACTCAGATTGTTATATGATCAGAGTACACAGTACTGAGAGATTGCTGTATGATCCGTGTACAGAGTACTTGACAGAGTGTTGTATGATCAGAGTACACAGTACTGCCAGCAAGTTGTATGAACAGAGTACACAGGACTGACAGAGTGCTGATTGATCGCAGTACACAGTACTGACAGTGTGTTGTACGATCAGAGAATACAGTTCTGACAGAGAGTTGTATGATCATTGTACACAGTACTGAACCAGTGTAGTATAATCAGAGTACACAGTAGTGAGAGTGTTGTATAATCAGAGTACACAGTACTGAGAGAGTGCTGTATGATCATACTACACAGTACTGAGAGAGTGATGTATGATCAGTGTACACAGTACTGACCGAGAGTTGTATGATCAGAGTACACAGTACTGACCGAGAGTTGTATGATCAGAGTACACAGTACTGTGAGAGTGTTGAACAATCAATGTACACAGCAATAAGGGACAGTTGCATGATTAGACTACAAAGTAAAGACAGAGTATTGTATGATCAGAGTACACAGTACTGACAGGGTGTTGTATTATCAGAGTACACAGTACTGGCAGAGTGCTGCATGATCAGAGTTCACAGTACTGAGAGACTGTTGTACGATCAGTGTACACAATAATGAGAGAAAGTTGTATGATCAGAGTACACAGCACTGACAAAGTGTTATATGATCTGAGTACACAGTACTGACAGAGAGTTGCAATGTCAGAGTACACAGTGTTGACAGAGTGTTGTGTGATCAGAGTACACAGTACTGACAGAGTGTTCTAAGATCAGAGTACACAGAACTAACAGAAAATTGTTTCATCAGAGAACACAGTACTGACAGAGTGTTGTATGGTCAGCGTACACACTACTGAGAGAGTGTTTTGTGATCAGAGTACACAGTACTGATACTCTGTTGGATGATCAGAGTACACAGTACTGACAGTAATACATGATCAGAGTAAACAGTACTGAGAAAGTGTTGTATAATTAGTGTACATAGTACTCAGAGAGTGTTGTACGATTAGAGTACACAGTACTGAGAGTGTTGGCTGATCATAGTACACAGTACTGACAGCAAGATGTATGATCAGAGTACACGGTACTGACAGAGTGTTGTATGATCAGAGTACACAGTACTGACAGAGTGTTGTATGATCAGAGTACACAGTACTGACAGAGTGTTGTATGATCAGAGTACAACGTACTGACAGAGTGTTGTATGATCAGACTACACAGTACTGACAGAGTATTGTATCATCAGAGTACACAGTACTGTGAGAGTGTTGAACAACCAATGTACACAGCAATGAGGGACAGTTGCATGATTAGACTACAAAGTACAGACAGTGTTGTATGATCAGAGTACACAGTACTGACAGAGTGTTGCATGATCAGAGTACACAGTACTGACAGAGTGTTGTATGATCAGAGTACACAGTACTGACAGTGTTGTATGTTCTGAGTACACAGTACTGACAGAGTGTTATATGATCAGAGTACACAGTACTGACAGAGTGTTGTATGATCAGACAACACAGTACTGACAGAGTGTTGTATGATCAGAGTACACAGTACTGAGAGAGTGTTGTGTGATCAGAGTACACAGAACTCACACTCTGTTGGATGATCAGAGTACACAGTACCGACAGTATTAAATGATCAGTGTAAACAGTACTCAGAAAGTGTTGTATAATCAGTGTACATAGTACTCAGAGAGTGTTGTAGGATTAGAGTACACAGTACTGAGAGTGTTGCCTGATCATGGTACACAGTACTGATAGCAAGTTGTATGATCAGAGTACACAGTACTGACAGAGTGTTGTATGATCAGACTACACTCTATTGGAAGTGTTGTATGATCAGAGCACACAGTACTGTGAGAGTGTTGAATAATCAATGTACAAAGCAATGAGGGACAGTTGTATGATTAGAGTACAGTGTACAGATAGAGTATTGTATGACTAGAGTACACAGTACTGACAGAGTGTTGTATGATCAGAGTACACCGTACTGACAGAGTGTTGTATGATCAGACTACACAGTACTGACAGAGTGTTGTATCATCAGAGTACACAGTACTGTGAGAGTGTTGAACAACCAATGTACACAGCAATGAGGGACAGTTGCATGATTAGACTACAAAGTACAGACAGTGTTGTATGATCAGAGTACACAGTACTGACAGAGTGTTGCATGATCAGAGTACACAGTACTGCCAGAGTGTTGTATGATCAGAGTACACAGTACTGACAGTGTTGAATGTTCTGAGTACACAGTACTGACAGAGTGTTATATGATCAGAGTACACAGTACTGACAGAGTGTTGTATGATCAGACTACACAGTACTGACAGAGTGTTGTATGATCAGAGTACACAGTACTGTGAGAGTGTTGAACAACCAATGTACACAGCAATGAGGGACAGTTGCATGATTAGACTACAAAGTACAGACAGAGTATTGTATGATCAGAGTACACAGTACTGACAGGGTTTTGTATGATCAGAGTACACAGTACTGGCAGAGTGCTGCATGATCAGAGTTCACAGTATTGAGAGAGTTTTGTACGATCAGTGTACACAATTATGAGAGACTGTTGTATGATCAGAGTACACAGCACTGACAAACTGTTATATGATCTGAGTACACAATACTGACAGAGAGTTGTAATGTCAGAGAACACAGTACTGACAGAGTGTTGTATGATCAGCGTACACAGTACTGAGAGAGTGTTGTGTGATCAGAGTACACAGAACTGACACTCTGTTGGATGATCAGAGTACACAGTACCGACAGTATTAAATGATCAGTGTAAACAGTACTCAGAAAGTGTTGTATAATCAGTGTACATAGTACTCAGAGAGTGTTGTAGGATTAGAGTACACAGTACTGAGAGTGTTGCCTGATCATGGTACACAGTACTGATAGCAAGTTGTATGATCAGAGTACACAGTACTGACAGAGTGTTGTATGATCAGACTACACTCTATTGGAAGTGTTGTATGATCAGAGCACACAGTACTGTGAGAGTGTTGAATAATCAATGTACAAAGCAATGAGGGACAGTTGTATGATTAGAGTACAGTGTACAGATAGAGTATTGTATGACTAGAGTACACAGTACTGACAGAGTGTTGTATGATCAGAGTACACAGTACTGAGAGAGTGCTGTATGATCAGTGTATAGAGGACTGAGAGTTTTGTATGATCAGAGTACACAGTACTGACCGAGAGTTGTATGATCAGAGTACACAGTACTGACCGAGAGTTGTATGATCAGAGTACACAGTACTGTGAGAGTGTTGAACAATCAATGTACACAGCAATAAGGGACAGTTGTATGATTAGAGTATTCAGTACAGACAGAGTGTTGTACGTTCAGAGTACACAGTATGGAGGTTGTTGAATCATCAGAGTACACAGTACTGACAGAGTGTTGTATGATCAGCGTACATAGTACTGTGAGAGTGTTGAACAACCAATGTACACAGCAATGAGGGACAGTTGCATGATTAGACTACAAAGTAAAGACAGAGTATTGTATGAACAGAGTACACAGTACTGACAGGGTGTTGTATTATCAGAGTACACAGTACTGGCAGAGTGCTGCATGATCAGAGTTCACAGTACTGAGAGACTGTTGTACGATCAGTGTACACAATAATGAGAGAAAGTTGTATGATCAGAGTACACAGCACTGAATTAGGGTTGTATGATCAGAGTACATAGTACTAACAGAGATGTATGATCCGAGTACAAAGGACTGACAGAGTGTTGTATGATAACAGTACCCAGTACTCAGATTGTTATATGATCAGAGTACACAGTACTGAGAGATTGCTGTATGATCCGTGTACAGAGTACTTGACAGAGTGTTGTATGATCAGAGTACACCATACTGACAGAGTGTTGTATGATCAGACTACACAGTACTGACAGAGTGTTGTATCATCAGAGTACACAGTACTGTGAGAGTGTTGAACAACCAATGTACACAGCAATGAGGGACAGTTGCATGATTAGACTACAAAGTACAGACAGTGTTGTATGATCAGAGTACACAGTACTGACAGAGTGTTGCATGATCAGAGTACACAGTACTGACAGAGTGTTGTATGATCAGAGTACACAGTACTGACAGTGTTGCATGTTCTGAGTACACAGTACTGACAGAGTGTTATATGATCAGAGTACACAGTATTGACGGAGTGTTGTATGATCAGACTACACAGTACTGACAGAGTGTTGTATGATCAGAGTACACAGTACTGTGAGAGTGTTGAACAACCAATGTACACAGCAATGAGGGACAGTTGCATGATTAGACTACAAAGTACAGACAGAGTATTGTATGATCAGAGTACACAGTACTGACAGGGTGTTGTATGATCAGAGTACACAGTACTGGCAGAGCGCTGCATGATCAGAGTTCACAGTATTGAGAGAGTTTTGTACGATCAGTGTACACAATTATGAGAGACTGTTGTATGATCAGAGTACACAGCACTGACAAACTGTTATATGATCTGAGTACACAATACTGACAGAGAGTTGTAATGTCAGAGAACACAGTACTGACAGAGTGTTGTATGATCAGCGTACACAGTACTGAGAGAGTGTTGTGTGATCAGAGTACACAGAACTGACACTCTGTTGGATGATCAGAGTACACAGTACCGACAGTATTAAATGATCAGTGTAAACAGTACTCAGAAAGTGTTGTATAATCAGTGTACATAGTACTCAGAGAGTGTTGTAGGATTAGAGTACACAGTACTGAGAGTGTTGCCTGATCATGGTACACAGTACTGATAGCAAGTTGTATGATCAGAGTACACAGTACTGACAGAGTGTTGTATGATCAGACTACACTCTATTGGAAGTGTTGTATGATCAGAGCACAAAGTACTGTGAGAGTGTTGAATAATCAATGTACAAAGCAATGAGGGACAGTTGTATGATTAGAGTACAGTGTACAGATAGAGTATTGTATGACTAGAGTACACAGTACTGACAGAGTGTTGTATGATCAGAGTACACAGTACTGAGAGAGTGCTGTATGATCAGTGTATAGAGGACTGAGAGTTTTGTATGATCAGAGTACACAGTACTGACCGAGAGTTGTATGATCAGAGTACACAGTACTGACCGAGAGTTGTATGATCAGAGTACACAGTACTGTGAGAGTGTTGAACAATCAATGTACACAGCAATAAGGGACAGTTGTATGATTAGAGTATTCAGTACAGACAGAGTGTTGTATGTTCAGAGTACACAGTATGGAGGTTGTTGAATCATCAGAGTACACAGTACTGACAGAGTGTTGTATGATCAGCGTACATAGTACTGTGAGAGTGTTGAACAACCAATGTACACAGCAATGAGGGACAGTTGCATGATTAGACTACAAAGTAAAGACAGAGTATTGTATGAACAGAGTACACAGTACTGACAGGGTGTTGTATTATCAGAGTACACAGTACTGGCAGAGTGCTGCAGGATCAGAGTTCACAGTACTGAGAGACTGTTGTACGATCAGTGTACACAATAATGAGAGAAAGTTGTATGATCAGAGTACACAGCACTGACAAAGTGTTATATGATCTGAGTACACAGTACTGACAGAGAGTTGCAATGTCAGAGTACACAGTATTGACAGAGTGTTGTGTGATCAGAGTACACAGTACTGACAGAGTGTTCTAAGATCAGAGTACACAGAACTAACAGAAAATTGTTTCATCAGAGAACACAGTACTGACAGAGTGTTGTATGGTCAGCGTACACACTACTGAGAGAGTGTTTTGTGATCAGAGTACACAGTACTGATACTCTGTTGGATGATCAGAGTACACAGTACTGACAGTAATACATGATCAGAGTAAACAGTACTGAGAAAGTGTTGTATAATTAGTGTACATAGTACTCAGAGAGTGTTGTAGGATTAGAGTACACAGTACTGAGAGTGTTGCCTGATCATAGTACACAGTACTGACAGCAAGATGTATGATCAGAGTACAACGTACTGACAGAGTGTTGTATGATCAGACTACACAGTACTGACAGAGTGTTGTATCATCAGAGTACACAGTACTGTGAGATTGTTGAACAACCAATGTACACAGCAATGAGGGACAGTTGCATGATTAGACTACAAAGTACAGACAGAGTGTTGTATGATCGGAGTACACAGTACTGAGAGAGTGTTGTGTGATCAGAGTACACAGAACTGACACTCTGTTGGATGATCAGAGTACACAGTACCGACAGTATTAAATGATCAGTGTAAACAGTACTCAGAAAGTGTTGTATAATCAGTGTACATAGTACTCAGAGAGTGTTGTAGGATTAGAGTACACAGTACTGAGAGTGTTGCCTGATCATGGTACACAGTACTGATAGCGAGTTGTATGATCAGAGTACACAGTACTGACAGAGTGTTGTATGATCAGACTACACTCTATTGGAAGTGTTGTATGATCAGAGCACACAGTACTGTGAGAGTGTTGAATAATCAATGTACAAAGCAATGAGGGACAGTTGTATGATTAGAGTACAGTGTACAGATAGAGTATTGTATGACTAGAGTACACAGTACTGACAGAGTGTTGTATGATCAGAGTACACCGTACTGACAGAGTGTTGTATGATCAGACTACACAGTACTGACAGAGTGTTGTATTATCAGAGTACACAGTACTGTGAGAGTGTTGAACAACCAATGTACACAGCAATGAGGGACAGTTGCATGATTAGACTACAAAGTACAGACAGTGTTGTATGATCAGAGTACACAGTACTGACAGAGTGTTGCATGTCAGAGTACACAGTACTGACAGAGTGTTGTATGATCAGAGTACACAGTACTGACAGTGTTGCATGTTCTGAGTACACAGTACTGACAGAGTGTTATATGATCAGAGTACACAGTACTGACAGAGTGTTGTATGATCAGACAACACAGTACTGACAGAGTGTTGTATGATCAGAGTACACAGTACTGTGAGAGTGTTGAACAACCAATGTACACAGCAATGAGGGACAGTTGCATGATTAGACTACAAAGTACAGACAGAGTATTGTATGATCAGAGTACACAGTACTGACAGGGTTTTGTATGATCAGAGTACACAGTACTGGCAGAGTGCTGCATGATCAGAGTTCACAGTATTGAGAGAGTTTTGTACGATCAGTGTACACAATTATGAGAGACTGTTGTATGATCAGAGTACACAGCACTGACACAGTGTTATATGATCTGAGTACACAATACTGACAGAGAGTTGTAATGTCAGAGAACACAGTACTGACAGAGTGTTGTATGATCAGCGTACACAGTACTGAGAGAGTGTTGTGTGATCAGAGTACACAGAACTGACACTCTGTTGGATGATCAGAGTACACAGTACCGACAGTATTAAATGATCAGTGTAAACAGTACTCAGAAAGTGTTGTATAATCAGTGTACATAGTACTCAGAGAGAGTTGTAGGATTAGAGTACACAGTACTGAGAGTGTTGCCTGATCATGGTACACAGTACTGATAGCAAGTTGTATGATCAGAGTACACAGTACTGACAGAGTGTTGTATGATCAGAGCACACAGTACTGTGAGAGTGTTGAATAATCAATGTACAAAGCAATGAGGGACAGTTGTATGATTAGAGTACAGTGTACAGATAGAGTATTGTATGACTAGAGTACACAGTACTGACAGAGTGTTGTATGATCAGAGTACACAGTACTGAGAGAGTGCTGTATGATCAGTGTATAGAGGACTGAGAGTTTTGTATGATCAGAGTACACAGTACTGACAGAGTGCTGTATGATCAGAGTACACAGTACTGAGAGAGTATTGTATGATCAGAGTACACAGCACTGAATGAGTGTTATATAATCAGAGAGCACAGTACTGACAGAGTTGTATGATCTGAGGACACAGTACTGAGAGAGTTGTATGATTAGAGTACACAGTACTGAGAAATTGCTGTCTGATCCGTACAGAGTACTGACAGAGTGTTGTATGATCAGAGTACACAGTACTGACAGCAAGTTGTATGAACAGAGTACACAGGACTGACAGAGTGCTGATTGATTACAAAACACAGTACTGACAGAGTGTTGTACGATCAGAGAACACAGTACTGCCAGAAAGTTGTATGATCACTGTACACAGTATGACCGAGTGTAGTATGATCAGAGTACACAGTAGTGAGAGTGTTGTATAATCAGAGTACACAGCACTGAAAGAGAGTTGTTTGATCAGTGTACACAGTACTGACAGAGTGTTCTATGATTAGAGAACACAGTAGTGAGTGTGTTGTAGATCAGAGTACATAGTACTGCCGGAGTGTTCAATCATCACAGTGCACAGTAATGACAGAGTCTTGTATGATCAGAGTACACAGTGCTGGCAGAGTGTTGTATGATCAGAGTACACAGTACTGTGACAGTGTTGAACAACCAATGTAAACAGCAATGAGGGACAGTTGTATGATTAGAGTACACAGTACAGACTGAGTATTGTATGATCAGAGTACACAGTACTGACAGAGTGTTCTATGATCAGAGTACACAGTACTAACAGAGAGTTGTTTGATCAGAGAACACAGTTCTGACAGAGTGTTGTATGATGAGTGTACACAGTACTAAGAGTGTTGTCTGATCCAAGTACACAGTATTGACAAAGTTTTACATGAACAAAATACACTGTACTGAGAGAATGCTGTATGATCAGTGTACACAGTCGAGAGAGTGTTGTATGATCAGTGTACACAGTACTGACATGGTGTTGTATTATCAGAGTACACAGTACTGAGAGAGTGTTGTACGATCAGTGTATACAGTGATGAGATTGTTGTATGATCAGAGTACACAGTACTGACAGAGTGTTGTATTATCCGACTACACAGTACTGACGGTGTTGCATGATCAGAGTACATAGTACTGAAAGAGTGCTGTATGATCAGAGTACACAGTAGTCAGATAGTTCTGTACGATCAGTGTACACAGTATTGAGAGACTGTTGTATAATCAGAGTACACAGCACTGAAAGAGAGTTGTATGATCACTGTACACAGTACTGACTGAGTGTAGTATGATCAGAGTACACAGTAGTGAGAGTGTTGTATAATCAGAGTACACAGCACTGAAAGAGAGTTGTATGATCAGTGTACACAGTACTGACAGAGTGTTCTATGATTAAAGAACACAGTAGTGAGTGTGTTGTAGATCAGAGTACACAGTACTGCCGGAGTGTTCAATCATCACAGTGCACAGTAATGACAGAGTCTTGTATGATCAGAGTACACAGTACTGGCAGAGTGTTGTATGATCAGAGTACACAGTACTGGCAGAGTGTTGTATGATCAGAGTACACAGTACTGTGACAGTGTTGAACAACCAATGTAAACAGCAATGAGGGACAGTTGTATGATTAGAGTACACAGTACAGACCGAGTATTGTATGATCAGAGTACACAGTACTGACAGAGTGTTCCATGATCAGAGTACACAGTACTAACAGAGAGTTGTTTGATCAGAGAACACAGTTCTGACAGAGTGTTGTATGATAAGTGTACACAGTACTAAGAGTCTTGTCTGATCAGAGTACACAGTATTGACAGAGTGTTATATGAACAAAATACACCGTACTGAGAGAATGCTGTATGATCAGTGTACACAGTCAAGAGAGTGTTGTATGATCAGTGTACACAGTCAAGAGAGTGTTGTATGATCAGTGTACACAGTACTGACATGGTGTTGTATTATCAGAGTACACAGTACTGAGAGAGTGTTGTACGATCAGTGTATACAGTGATGAAATTGTTGTATGATCAGAGTATACAGTACTGACAGAGTGTTGTATTATCCAAATACACAGTACTGACGGTGTTGTATGATCAGAGTACATAGTACTGAAAGAGTGCTGTATGATCAGAGTACACAGTAGTCAGATAGTTCTGTACGATCAGTGTACAAAATACTGAGAGACTGTTGTATAATCAGAGTACACAGCACTGAAAGAGAGTTGTATGATCAGTGTACACAGTACTGACAGAGTGTTCTATGATTAGAGAACACAGTAGTGAGTGTGTTGTAGATCAGAGTACACAGTACAGCCGGCATGTTCAATCATCACAGTGCACAGTAATGACAGAGTCTTGTATGTTCAAAGTACACAGTACTGGCAGAGTGTTGTATGATCAGAGTACACAGTACTGTGACAGTGTTGAACAACCAATGTAAACAGCAATGAGGGACAGTTGTATGATTAGAGTACACAGTACAGACCGAGTATTGTATGATCACAGCACACAGTACTGATAGAGTGTTCTATGATCAGAGTACACAGTACTATCAGAGAGTTGTTTGATCAGAGAACACAGTTCTGACAGAGTGTTGTATGATAAGTGTACACAGTACTAAGAGTGTTGTCTGATCAGAGTACACAGTACTATCAGAGAGTTGTTTGATCAGAGAACACAGTTCTGACAGAGTGTTGTATGATAAGTATACACAGTACTAAGAGTGTTGTCTGATCAGAGTACACAGTATTGACAGAGTGTTATATGAACAAAGTATACCGTACTGAGAGAATGCTGTATGATCAGTGTACATAGTCGAGAGAGTGTTGTATGATCAGTGTACACAGTACTGACAAGGCGTTGTATTATCAGAGTACACAGCACTGAGAGAGTGTTGTACGATCAGTGTATACAGTGATGAGATTGTTGTATGATCAGAGTACACAGTACTGACAGAGTGTTGTATTATCCGAGTACACAGTACTGACGGTGTTGTATGATCAGAGTACATAGTACTGAAAGAGTGCTGTATGATCAGAGTACACAGTAGTCAGATAGTTCTGTACCATCAGTGTACACAATACTGAGAGACTGTTGTATGATCAGAGTACATAGCACTGACAAAGTGTTATATGATCAGTGAACACAGCACTGACGGAGTGTTGTTTGATCAGACAACACCGTATTGGAAGTGTTATATGATCAGCGTACAAAGTACAGAGAGAGTGTTGTATGATCAGAGTACACAGTACAGACAGAGGGTCGTATGATCAGAGTACAAAGTACAGAGAGAGTGTTGTATGATCAGAGTACACAGTACAGACAGAGGGTTGTACGATCAGAGTACACAGTTAAGAGAGAGTGTTGAATGATCAGAGTACACCATACCGACAGAGTGTTGTATCATCAGAGTACACTGTATTGAGAATCTTATATGATCAAAGTACACGGTACTGAGAGAGTGTTGTATGATCAGAGTACACAGTAATGACACAGAGAGTTATGATCAGAGTACACAGTACTGACAGAGTGTTATATGATCAGGATACACAGTACTGACAGAGTTGTATGATCCGAGTACACAGGACTGACAGAATGTTGTATGATTAGAGTACCCAGTACTCAGATTGTTATATGATCAGAGTACACAGTACTGTCAGATTATTGCATGATCAGAGTACACAGTACTGAGAGTGTTATATGATCAGAGTACACAGTACTGAGAGATTGCTGTATGATCCATGTACAGAGTACTTGACAGATTGTTGTATGATCAGAGTACACAGTACTGCCAGCAAGTTGTATGAACAGAGTACACAGGACTGACAGAGTGCTGTATGATCAGATTACACTGTACTGGCAGAGTGTTGTACGATCAGAGTACACAGTACTGTGAGAGTGTTGAACAACCAATGTAAACAGCAATGAGGGACAGTTGTATGATTAGAGTACACAGTACAGACAGAGTATTGTATGATCAGAGTACACAGTACTGACAGAGTGTTCTATGATCAGAGTACACAGTACTATCAGAGAGTTGTTTGATCAGAGAACACAGTTCTGACAGAGTGTTGTATGATAAGTGTACACAGTACTAAGAGTGTTGTCTGATCAGAGTACACAGTACTATCAGAGAGTTGTTTGATCAGAGAACACAGTTCTGACAGAGTGTTGTATGATAAGTATACACAGTACTAAGAGTGTTGTCTGATCAGAGTACACAGTATTGACAGAGTGTTATATGAACAAAGTATACCGTACTGAGAGAATGCTGTATGATCAGTGTACACAGTCGAGAGAGTGTTGTATGATCAGTGTACACAGTACTGACAAGGTGTTGTATTATCAGAGAACACAGCACTGAGAGAGTGTTGTACGATCAGTGTATACAGTGATGAGATTGTTGTATGATCAGAGTACACAGTACTGACAGAGTGTTGTATTATCCGAGTACACAGTACTGACGGTGTTGTATGATCAGAGTACATAGTACTGAAAGAGTGCTGTATGATCAGAGTACACAGTAGTCAGATAGTTCTGTACGATCAGTGTACACAATACTGAGAGACTGTTGTATGATCAGAGTACATAGCACTGACAAAGTGTTATATGATCAGTGTACACAGCACTGACGGAGTGTTGTTTGATCAGACAACACCGTATTGGAAGTGTTATATGATCAGCGTACAAAGTACAGAGAGAGTGTTGTATGATCAGAGTACACAGTACAGACAGAGGGTCGTACGATCAGGGTACAAAGTACAGAGAGAGTGTTGTATGATCAGAGTACACAGTACAGACAGAGGGTTGTACGATCAGAGTACACAGTTAAGAGAGAGTGTTGAATGATCAGAGTACACCATACCGACAGAGTGTTGTATCATCAGAGTACACTGTATTGAGAATCTTATATGATCAAAGTACACGGTACTGAGAGAGTGTTGTATGATCAGAGTACACAGTAATGACACAGAGAGTTATGATCAGAGTACACAGTACTGACAGAGTGTTATATGATCAGGATACACAGTACTGACAGAGTTGTATGATCCGAGTACACAGGACTGACAGAATGTTGTATGATTAGAGTACCCAGTACTCAGATTGTTATATGATCAGAGTACACAGTACTATCAGATTATTGCATGATCAGAGTACACAGTACTGAGAGTGTTATATGATCAGAGTACACAGTACTGAGACATTGCTGTATGATCCGTGTACAGAGTACTTGACAGAGTGTTGTATGATCAGTGTACATTGTACTCAGAGAGTGTTGTAGGATTAGAGTACACAGTACTGAGAGTGTTGCCTGATCATAGTACACAGTACTGAGAGCAAGTTGTATGATCAGATTACACAATACTGACAGCAAGTTGTATGATCAGAGTACACAGTACTGACAGAGTGTTGTATGATCAGACTACACTGTACTGGCAGAGTGTTGTATGATCAGAGTACACATTACTGTGAGAGTGTTGAACAACCAATGTAAACAGCAATGAGGGACAGTTGTATGATTAGAGTACACAGTACAGACAGAGTATTGTAGGATCAGAGTACACAGTACTGACAGAGTGTTCTATGATCAGAGTACACAGTACTAACAGTGAGTTGTTTGATCATAGAACACAGTACTGACACAGTGTTGTATGATCAGTGTACACAGTACTGAGAGTGTTGTCTGATCAGAGTACACAGTACTGACAGAGTGTTGTATGAACAAAGTACACCGTAATGAGAGAGTGCTGTATGATCATATTACACAGTACTGACAGATTGTTGTATGATCAGTGCACACAGTACTGACAGAGTTTTGTATGATCAGAGTACACAGTACGGACAGAGAGTTGTATGATCAGTGAAAACAGTACTGACAGAGTGTTGTATGATCAGAGTACACAGTACTGAGAGTGTTATATGATCAGAGTACATAGTACCGAGATTGTTGTGTGATCAAAATTCACAGTACTGACAGAGGGTAGTATGATCAGAATACACAGTACAGACAGAGTGCTATCTGTTCAGAGTACACAGTACTGACACACTGTTGGATGATCAGAGTACACAGTACTGAGAGTATTACATGATCAGAGTAAACAGTACTGAGAAAGTGCTGTATGATCAGTGTACATTGTACTCAGAGAGTGTTGTAGGATTAGAGTACACAGTACTGAGAGTGTTGCCTGATCATAGTACACAGTACTGAGAGCAAGTTGTATGATCAGATTACACAATACTGACAGCAAGTTGTATGATCAGAGTACACAGTACTGACAGAGTGTTGTATGATCAGACTACACTGTACTAGCAGAGTGTTGTATGATCAGAGTACACATTACTGTGAGAGTGTTGAACAACCAATGTAAACAGCAATGAGGGACAGTTGTATGATTAGAGTACACAGTACAGACAGAGTATTGTAGGATCAGAGTACACAGTACTGACAGAGTGTTCTATGATCAGAGTACACAGTACTAACAGTGAGTTGTTTGATCATAGAACACAGTACTGACACAGTGTTGTATGATCAGTGTACACAGTACTGAGAGTGTTGTCTGATCAGAGTACACAGTACTGACAGAGTGTTGTATGAACAAAGTACACCGTAATGAGAGAGTGCTGTATGATCATATTACACAGTACTGACAGAGTGTTGTATGATCAGTGCACACAGTACTGACAGAGTTTTGTATGATCAGAGTACACAGTACGGACAGAGAGTTGTATGATCAGTGAAAACAGTACTGACAGAGAGTTGTATGATCAATGTACACAGTACTGACAGAGTGTTGTATGATCAGGGTACAGAGTACAGACAGAGTGTTGTATGATCAGAGTACACAGTACTGAGAGTGTTATCTGATCAGAGTACACAGTACCGAGATTGTCATGTGATCAGTGTACACAGTACTGACAGAGTGTTGTATTATCAGAGTACACAGTATTGAGAGAGTGTTGTATAATCAGAGTACACAGCACTAAACAAGAGTTGTATGATCAGTGTACACAGTACTGCCAGAGTGTTCTATGATTAGAGTACACAGTAGTGAGTGTGTTGTATGATCAGAGTACACAGTACTGCCAGAGTGTTCAATGATCACAGTGTAAAGTAATGACAGAGTGTTGTATGATCAGAGTACACAGTACTGACACACTATTGGATGATCAGAGTACACAGTACTGACAGTATTACATGATCAGAGTAAACAGTACTGAGAAAGTGTTGTATGATCAGTGTACATAGTACTCAGAGAGTGTTGTAGGATTAGAGTACACAGTACTGATAGTGTTGCCTGATCATAGTACACAGTACTGACAGAGTGTTATATGATCAGACTGCGCAGTACTGTGAGAGTGTTGAACAACTAATGTAAACAGCAATGAGGGACAATTGTATGATTAGAGTACACAGTACTGATAGTGTTGCCTGATCATAGTACACAGTACTGACAGCAAGTTGTATGGTCAGAGTACACAGTACTGACAGAGTGTTGTATGATCAGACTGCGCAGTACTGTGAGAGTGTTGAACAACTAATGTAAACAGCAATGAGGGACAATTGTATGATTAGAGCACACAGTACAGACAGAGTATTGTATGATCAGAGTACACAGTACTGGCAGAGAGTTGTATGAACAAAGTACACCGTATTGACAGAATGCTGTATGATCAGTGTACACAGTCGAACGAGTGTTGTATGATCAGTGTACACAGTACTGACATGCTGTTGTATTATCAGAGTACACAGTACTGAGAGAGTGCTGTATGATCAGTGTATACAGTGCTGAGATTGCTGTATCATCAGAGTACACAGTACTGACGGTGTTGTTTGATCAGAGTACATAGTACTGGCAGAGTATTGTATGATTAGAGTACACACTACTGACAGAGAGTTGTATGATCAGTGTACACAGTACTGAAAATGTTGTATGATCAGAGAACACAATACTGACAGCAAGTTGTATGATAGAGTGCACAGTACTGACAGAGTGCTGTGTGAACAAAGTACACCGTACTGACAGCATGCTGTATGATCAGTGTACACAGTCGAGCAAGTGTTGTATGATCAGTGTATACAGTGCTGAGATTGTTGTATGATCAGAGTACACAGTACTGACAGAGTGTTGTATTATCAGAGTACATATTACTGACAGAGTGCTTTATGATCAGAGTACAGAGTACTGACAGAGGGTTGTATGACCAGAGTGCACAGCACTGAGAGAGAGTTGCATGATCAGTGTACACATTAATGAGAGTGTTTCATAATCAGAGTACACAGTACTGACAGTGTGTTGTATGATCAGAGTACAGAGTACTGACAGAGGGTTGTATGACCAGAGTGCACAGCACTGAGAGAGTGTTTTATGATCTGAGTACACAGCACTGACAGCATGTTAAATGATCAAATTACACAGTACTGACAGACAGTTGTATGATTAGAGTACACAATACTGTCAAAGTGTTTTATGATCAGAGTACACAGTACTCAGATTGTTGTATGATCAGTGTACACAGTACTGACAGATTACCGCATGATCAGAGTACACAGTACTGAGAGTGTTATACGATCAGAGTACACAGTAATAAGAGAGTGTTGTATGATCAGTGTACACAGTACTGAGATTGTTGTATGATCAGCGTGCACAGTACTGACAGAGTGTTGTATTATCAGAGTACACAGTATTGAGAATGCTATATGATCAAAGTACATGGTACTGAGAATGTGTTGTATGATCAGAGTACACAGTAATGACACAGAGATTTATGATCAGAATGCACAGTACTGAGAGAGAGTTGTATGATCAGAGTGCAGAGAAATGACAGAGGGTTGTATGACCAGAGTGCACAGCACTGAGAGA
Organism: Mobula birostris; assembly: GCF_030028105.1. Classification (NCBI taxonomy): domain Eukaryota; kingdom Metazoa; phylum Chordata; class Chondrichthyes; order Myliobatiformes; family Myliobatidae; genus Mobula; species Mobula birostris. Next base: position 450,512 of record NW_027275804.1, read on the forward strand.
GTGTTGTATGATCAGTGTACACAGTACTGACAGAGTTTTGGATGATCAGAGTACACTTTATTGACAGAGTGTTGTATGATCAGAGTACACAGTACTGAGAGAGCGCTGTATGATCATAGTACACAGTACTGAGAGAGTGTTGTATGATCAGTGTACACAGTACTGACCGAGAGTTGTATGATCAGTGTACACAGTACTGACAGAGTGTTGTATGATCAGAGTACACAGTACTGAGAATGTTATATGATCAGAGCACACGGTACCGAGATTGTTGTGTGATCAAAATACACAGTACTGACAGAGGGTTGTATGATCAGTATACACAGTACTGAGAGAGTGTTGAATGATCAGACTACACAGTACTGACAGTGTGTTGTATGATCAGAGTTCACAGTACAGACAGGGTGCTGTCTGTTCAGAGTACACAGTACTAAAAGAGTGTTGTATGATTAGTGTAGACAGTACTGAGATTGTTGTATGATCAGCGTACACAGCACTGACAGAGTGTTGTATTATCAGAGTACACAGAATTGAGAATGTTATATGATCAAAGTACACGGTACTGAGAGAGTGCTGTATAATCAGAGTACACAGCACTGAAAGAGAGTTGTATTATCAGTGTACACAGTACTGACAGAGTGTTCTATGATTAGAGTACACAGTTGTGAGTGTGTTGTATGATCAGAGTACACAATACTGCCAGAGTGTTCAATGATCACAGTGCACAGTAATGACAAATTGTTGTATGATCATAGTACACAGTACTGACACATTGTTGGATGATCAGAGTACACAGTACTGAGAGTATTACATGACCAGAGTAAACAGTACTGAGAAAGTATTGTATGATCAGTGTACATAGTACTCAGAGAGTGTTGTAGGATTAGAGTACACAGTACTGAGAGTGTTGCATGATCATAGTACACAGTACTGACAGCAAGTTATATGATCAGAGTACACAGTACTAACAGAGATTTGTTTGATCAGAGAACACAGTACTGACGGTGTTGTATGATCAGAGTACATAGTACTGACAGAGTGTTGTATGATCAGAATACACAGTAGTCAGAGAGTGTTGTACGATCAGTGTACACAATACTGAGAGATTGTTGTATGATCAGAGTACACAGCACTGACAAAGTGTTATATGATCAGAGTAGACAGTACTGACAGAGTGTTGTATGATCAGAGTACAAAGTACTGTGAGATTGTTGTATGATTAGCGTAAACAGTACTGACAGAGTTTTTTATGATCAGAGTACACAGTACTGACAGAGTGTTGTCTAATCAGGATACAGAGTACTGACAGAGTGGTGTATTAACAGTGTACACAGTATGACAGAGTATTTTATGATCAGAATACACAGTACTGACAAAGTGTTGTATGGTCAGAGTAGTCAGCACTGATAGAATGTAGTATGATCAGAGTACACCGTATTGACAGAGTGTTCAATGATCAGAGTCCACAGTAAAGACAGAGTGTGGTAGGATCAGTGGACACAGTATTGACAATATATTATATGATCAGAGTACCCAGTACTGAAAGAGAGTTGTATGAACAGAGTACACAGTACAGACATAGTGTTGTATGATGAGTGTACACAGTACTGAGAGAGTGTGAGCAGAGTACACAGTACTGACACACTGTTGGCTGATCAGAGTACACAGTACGGAGAGTATTACATGATCAGAATAAACAGTACTGAAAAAGTGTTGTATGATCAGTGTACATAGTACTCAGAGAGTGCTGTAGGATTAGAGTACACAGTACTGAGAGTATTGCCTGATCATTGTACGCAGTACTGACAGCAAGCTGTATGATCAGAGTACACAGTACTGATAGAGTGTTCTGTGATCAGAGTACACAGTACAGACAGAGTATCGCATGATCAGAGTGCACAGTACTGAGAGAGTTGTACGATCAGCGTACACAGTACTGACAGAGTGTTGTATGATCAGAGTGCACAATACTGTCATGGTGTTGTATTATGAGAGTACACAGTACTGAGAGAGTGTTGTGCGATCAGTGTACACAGTATTGAGATTGTTGTATGATCAGCGTACACAGTACTGACAGAGTGCTGTATAATCAGAGTACACAGTACTGAGAGTGCTTTATTATCAGAGTACACAGTACTGAGAAAGTGTTGTATGATCAGAGTACACAATACTGTCATGGTGTTGTATTATGAGAGTACACAGTACTGAGAGAGTGCTGTGCGATCAGTGTACACAGTATTGAGATTGTTGTATGATCAGCGTACACAGTACTGACAGAGTGCTGTATAATCAGAGTACACATTACTGAGAGTGCTTTATTATCAGAGTACACAGTACTGAGAAAGTGTTGTATGATCAGAGTACACAGTACTGACAGGGTGTTTTCTAATCAAAATACACAGTACTGACAGAGTGGGGTATTATCAGTGTACACAGTATGACAGAGTGTTTTATGATCAGAATACACAGTACTGACAGAGTGTTGTATGATCAGACTAGTCAGCACTGATAGAGTGTAGTATGATCAGAGTACACAGTACGTCACAGAGTGTTGTATGATCATTGTACACAGTACTGACAGTCTGTTGTATGATCAGTGTACACAGTACTCTGAGAGTGTTGTATGAACAGAGGATACAGTACTGAGAGTGTAGTCTGATCAGAGTACACGGCACTGAGAGAGTGCTGTATGATCATAGTACACAGTACTGACAGAGTGTTGTATGATCAGAGTACGGAGTACTGACAGAATGTAGTAAGCTCAGAGTACACAGTACTGACAGAGTGTTGTCTGTTCAAAATACACAGTACTGACCTAGTGGTGTATTATCAGTGTAAACAGTATGACAGAGTGTTTTATGATCAGAAAACACAGTACTGACAGAGTGTTGTATGATCAGAGTAGTTAGCACTGAGAAAGTGTTGTATACTCAGAGTACACAGTACTGACAGAGTGTTGTATGATCAGTGTACGCAGCACTGAGAGAGTGCTGTATGATCAGTGTACACAGCACTGACAGAATGTTGTATGATCAGAATACACTGTACTGACAGTGTGTTATATGATCAGGGCACACAGTACTGAGATTTTTATATGATCTGAGTACACAATATAGACAGAGTGTCCTATGATCAGTGTACACAGTACAGAGAGTGAGTTGTATGATCAGGGTACAGAGTACTGACAGAGTGTTCTATGATCAGAGTACACAGTACGGACAGAGCGCTTTATGATCAGAGTACACAGTGCTGAGAGTGTTGTATGATCAGAGTACACAGTACTGACAGGCAGTTGTATGATCAGAGTACACTGTACTGAGAGAATGCTGTATGATCAGAGTACACAGTACTGAGAGTGTTGTACAATCAGCGTACACAGTACTGATAGAGTGTTGTATGATCAGAATACACAATACTGTCATGTTGTTGTATTCTGTGAGTACACAGTACTGAGAGAGTGTTGACGGTCAGTGTACACAGTACTGAGATTGTTGAATGATCAGCGTACACAGTACTGACAGAGTGCTGTATAATCAGAGTACACAGTACTGAGAGTGTTTTATTATCAGAGTACACAGTACTGAGAAAGAGTTGTATGACCAGTGTACACAGTACTCAGAGAGTGTTGCATGATCAGAGTACACAGTACTGAGAATGTTGTCTGATCAGAGAACACAGTACTGACAGCAAGTTGTATGATCAGTGTACACAATACTGACAGTATGTTGTATCATCAGTGCACACAGTACCGAGAGTGTTGTATGATCAGAGTACACAGGACTGACAGAGTGTTGTATGATCAGAGTACCCAATACTGTCATAGTGTTGTATTATGAGAGTACACAGTACTGAGAGAGTGTTGTGCGATCAGTGTACACAGTATTGAGATTGTTGTATGATCGGCATACACAGCACTGACAGAGTGCTGTATAATCAGAGTACACAGTACTGAGGGTGCTTTGTTATCAGAGTATACAGTACTGAGAAAGTGTTGTATGATCAGAGTACACAGTACTGACAGAGTGTTGTATGATCAGAGTACACAGTACTGACAGGGTGTTTTCTAATCAAAATACACAATACTGACAGAGTGGGGTATTATCAGTGTACACAGTATGACAGGGTGTTTTATGATCAGAATACACAGTACTGACAGAGTGTTGTATGATCAGACTAGTCAGCACTGATAGAGTGTAGTATGATCAGAGTACACAGTACTGACAGAGTGTTGTATGATCAGTGTACACAGTACTCTGAGAGTGTTGTATGAACAGAGGATACAGTACTGAGAGTGTAGTCTGATCAGAGTACACGGCACTGAGAGGGTGCTGTATGATCATATTACACAGTACTGACAGAGTTATGTATGATCAGTGTACACAGCACTGACAGAGTTTTGTATGATCGGAGTACGCATTACTGACAGAGAGTTGCATGATCAGTGAAAACAGTACTGACAGAGAGTTGTATGATCAGTGTACACTACTGACAGACTGTTGTATGATCAGTGTACACAGTACTGATAGTCTGTTGTAAGATCAGTGTGCACAGTAATCTGAGAGTGTTGTATGAACAAAGGATACAGTACTGAGAATGTTGTCTGATCAGAGTACATGGCACTGAGAGAGTGCTTTATGATCATAGTACACAGTACTGACAGAGTGTTCTATGATCTAAGTACACAGTATAGACAGAGTGTTGTATCATCAGTGTACACAGTACAGAGAGTGAGTTGTATGATCAGGGTACACAATACTGACAGAGTGCTCTATGATCAGAGTACACAGTACAGACAGAGCGCTTAATTATCAGAGTACACAGTGCTGACACAGTGTTGTATGATAACTGTACACAGTACTGAAAGTGTTGTATGATCAGAGTACACAATACTGAGAGAGTGTTGTATGATCAGAGTACACAGTCCTGAGAGTGTTGTATGAACAGTTTACACAGTACTGAGATTATAGTATGATCAGAGTATACAGTAATGAGAAAATGTTGTATGATCAGTGTGCACAGTACTCTGAGAGTGTTGTATGAACAAAGGATACAGTACTGAGAGTGTTGTCTGTTCAGAGTACACGGCACTGAGAGAGTGCTTTATGATCATAGTACACAGTACTGACAGAGTGTTGTATGATCTAAGTACGCAGTATAGACAGAGTGTTGTGTGATTAGAGTACACAGTACTGAGATTGTTGTATGATCAGAGTGCACAGTACTGACAGATTGTTGTATGATCAGAGTACACAGTACTGAGAGTATTATATGATCAGAGTACACAGTACTGTGAAAGTGTTGTATGATCAGTGTACACAGTACTCAAAGAGTGTTGCATGATCAGAGTACATAGTACTGAGTATGTTGTCTGATCAGAGAACACAGTACTGACAGTGTGTTGCATGATCAGTGCACACATTACTGAGTGTTTAGTATGATCAGAGTACACAATACGGACAGAGAGTTGTATGATCAGTGAAAACAGTACTGACAGTGTGTTATATGATCAGTGCACACAGTACTGAGAGTGTTATATGATCTGAGTACACAGTATAGACAGAGTGTTGTATAATCAGTGTACACAGTACAGAGAGTGAGTTGTATGATCAGGGTACACAGTACTGACAGAGTGTTCTATGATCAGAGTACACAGTGCTGACACAGTGTTGTATGATAACTGTACACAGTACAGAAAGTGTTGTATGATCAGAGTACACAATACTGACAGAGTGTTGTATGATCAGAGTACACAGCCCTGAGAGTGTTGTATGAACAGTTTACACAGTACTGATATTATAGTATGATCAGAGTACACAATACTGAGAAAGTGTTGTATGATCAGTGCACACAGTAATCAGAGAGTGTTGTATGAACAGATGACACAGAACTGAGAGTGTTGTCTGATCAGAGTAAACGGTACTGACAGAGTGTTGTATCATCAGTGTACACAGTACTGACAGAGTGTTGTATGATCAGAGTACACAGTACTGACAGAGTGTTGTATGATCAGAGTACGGAGTACTGACAGAATGTAGTAAGCTCACAGTACACAGTACTGACAGAGTGTTGTCTGTTCAAAATACACAGTACTGACCTAGTGGTGTATTATCAGTGTAAACAGTATGACAGAGTGTTTTATGATCAGAAAACACAGTACTGACAGAGTGTTGTATGATCAGTGTACGCAGCACTGAGAGAGTGCTGTATGATCAGTGTACACAGCACTGACAGAATGTTGTATGATCAGAGTACACTGTACTGACAGTGTGTTATATGATCAGTGCACACAATACTGAGAGTTTTATATGATCTGAGTACACAGTATAGACAAAGTGTCCTATGATCAGTGTACACAGTACAGAGAGTGAGTTGTATGATCAGGGTACACAGTACTGACAGAGTGTCCTATGATCAGAGTACACAGTACAGACAGAGCGCTTTATGATCAGAGTACACATCACTGAGAGTGTTGTATGATCAGCGTACACAGTACTGACAGAGTGTTGTATAATCAGAGTACACAGTACTGATAGGCAGTTGTATGATCAGAGTACACTGTACTGAGAGAATGCTGTATGATCAGAGTACACAGTACTGAGAGTGTTGTACAATCAGCGTACACAGTACTGACAGAGTGTTGTATGTTCAGAGTACACAATACTGTCATGGTGTTGTATTCTGTGAGTACACAGTACTGAGAGAGTGTTGACAGTCAGTGTACACAGTACAGAGATTGTTGTATGATCAGCATACTCAGGTCTGACAGAGTGTTGTATGATCAGAGTACACATTACTGACAGAGTGTATTCTAACCAAAATACACAGTACTGACAGAGTGGTCTATTATCAGTGTACACAATATGACAGAGTGTTTTATGATCAGAATACACACTGTACTGACAGAGTGTGTATGAACAGAGTACACAATACTGTCATGGTGTTGTATTATGAGAGTACACAGTACTGAGAGACTGTTCTACGATCAGTGTACACAGTATTGGCATTGTGGTATGATCAGCGTACACAGTACTAACAGAGTGTTGCATTATCACAGTACACAGTACTGAGATTGATGTATGATCAGAGTACACAGTACTGAAAATGTTGTCTGATCAGAGAACACAGTACTGACAGCAAGTTGTATGATCAGTGTACACAGTACTGACAGAGTGTTGTCTAATCAGAATACACGGTACTGACAGAGTGGTGTATTATCAGTGTACACAGTATGACAGAGTGTTTCATGATCAGAATACACAGTACTGACAGAGTGTTGTATGATCAGAGTACACAATACTGTCATGGTGTTGTATTATGAGAGTACACAGTACTGAGAGAGTGTTCTACGATCAGTATACACAGTATTGAGATTGTTGTATGATCAGCATACACAGTACTGACAGAGTGTTGTATTATCAGAGTACACAGTACTGAGATTGTTGTATGATCAGAGTACACAGTATTGACAGATTGTTGTATGATCAGAGTACACAATACAGAGAATGATGTCTCATCAGAGAACACAGTACTGTCAGCAAGTTGTATGATCAGAGTACACAATACTGACAGAGTGTAGTATGATCAGAGTTCACAGTAATGAAAGTGTGTTGTATGCTCAGTGTACACAGTACTAACAGTGTGTTCTATGATCAGTGCACACAGTACCGAGAGTGTTGTATGATCAGAGTACACAGTACTGAGAATGTTGTCTGATCAGAGAACACAGTACAGACAGAGTGTTGTCTGTTCAGAATACACAGTACTGACAGAGTGGTGTATTATGAGTGTAAACAGTATGACAGAGTGTTTTATGATCAGAAAACACAGTACTGACAGAGTGTTGTATGATCAGAGTAGTCAGCACTGAGAGAGTGTTGTATACTCAGAGTACACAGTACTGACAGAGTGTTCAGCCAATGATTGGTGTGTCAAGGCTGACTTGGACAGGAAAGGCAGTTTCCCGGCACATATAGCTTTTACAACATCGCGTCCAGATATAATTGTATGCTCTGACACCAGTAGAGAAGCGACTATTGGTGAACTCACAGTTCCCTGGGAAGACAACATCGATGAAGCACCTTGAGGGCAAGTTAACCAAGTATGCCAAGTTGAGATCTGAGTGCAGAGACAGAGGGTGGAAAGTCTCATGCTATCCTTTTGAAGTAGGCTGCCGTGGTTTTATTGCATTCACTCTCCAGAAGTGGCTGCGTGACCTTGGCTTCATTAGAAGAGAGAGCAAGTCAACCAGCAGGGCTGTAGCTGAGGCAGCAGACAAAGGATCAACATGGGTGTGGACCAAGTAAGTCTAGAGAGGCAGATAGTCAGACAGTGTATACATATCTTGCAAACACTTCAGTAGTTGCATAGACACCTGAAGAGTAGACTATCTGTTAGATGGTAGTGACCAACAAATCTGATAGAGGCAGATGTCAAGTTTTTAAGCTCACCAGTGGGAGGTGGTGCTTTAGCACTGCTGGCCCACCACCTCGAAGGAGTCTTGATCATAAGCGGGCAGAAACTTCTGAAGACAGGTGGCAGATCAACTGATGATCCCACTGGTGATAGCACAGGACATTTAACATCTTAGTCCATGTGTATCTTGTAACTCTAACTGATCAGAGTACACAATACTTACAGAGTGTTGTGTGATCAGAATACACAGTACTAACAGAGTGTTGTATGATCAGAGAACACTTTACAGACAGAGTGTTGTATGATCAGAGTACACATTATTGACAGAGTGTTGTACGATCAGTGTACACAGTACTGAGAGTGTTGTATGATCAGTGTACACAGTACTGACAAAGTGTTGGATGATCAGAGTACGCAGTACTGACACAGTGCTGTATGATCAGATGACGCAGTACTGACAGAGTGTTGTGTGATCAGAGTGCACAGTGCTGACAGAGAGCTGTATGATCAGAGTACACAGTACTGAGAGAGTATTGTATGATCAGAGTACACAGTACTGAGAGAGTGTTGTGTGATCAGAGTGCACAGTGCTGACAGAGTGTTGTACTATCAGAATACACAGTACTGACAGAGCATAGTATGATCAGAGAACACAGTGCTGACACAAGTTGTATGATCAGAGTACACAGCACTGACAGAGCGTAGTATGATCACAGAACACAGTACTGACATAGTGTTGTATGATCAGGGTAGACAGCAATGACAGAGTGTTATCTGATCAGAGTACACAGTACTGACAGAGTGCTGTATGATCCGTGTACACAGTACTGACAGAGTGTTGTATGGTCATAGTACACAGCACTGACATAGTGTAGTATGATCAGAGTACACAGTACTGACAGAGTGTTGTATGATCAGTGTACACAGTACTGAATGTGTTGTATGCTCAGAGTACACAGTACTGACAGAGTGTTGGATGATCAGAGTAGACAGCAATGACAGAGTGTTGTCTGATCAGAGTACACAGTACTGACAGAGTGCTGCATGATCCGTGTACAGAGTACTGACACAGTGCTGTATGATCAGAGTTCACAGTACTGACAGAGGGCTGTATGCTCAGAGTACACAGTAATGACAGAGTGTTGTACAATCATTATACATAGTACTGTGAGAGTGTTGTACGATCAGTGTACACAATACTGAGGGACTGTCGTATGATCAGAATACACAGTACTGACAGTGTGTTATATGATCAGAGTACACAGTACTAAGAGAGTGTTGTGTGATCAGAGTACACAATGCTGACAGAGTATTATATGATCAAAATACACTACTGACAGAGTGCTGTATGATCAGAGTACACAGTACTGAAAATGTTGTCTGATCAGAGAACACAGTACTGACAGCAAGTTGTATGATCAGAGTACACAGCACTGACAGAGTGTAGTATGATCAGAGTACACAGTACTGACAGAGTGTTGTATGATCAGAGTACACAGTACTGACAGAGTGTTGTACGATCAGTGTACAGAATAATGAGAGACTGTTGTATGATCAGAGTACACAGTACAGACAAAGTGTTGGATGATCAGAGTACGCAGTACTGACACAGTGATGTCTGATCAGAGTACAGAGTACTGAGAGAGTGTTGTGTGATCAGAGTACACAGTGCTGACAGAGTGTTGTACTATCAGAATACACAGTACTGAAAATGTTGTCTGATCAGAGAACACAGTGCTGACACAAGTTTTATGATCACTGTACACAGCACTGACAGAGCGTAGTATGATCAGAGAACACAGTACTGAAATAGTGTTGGATGATCATTGTAGACAGCAATGACAGAGTGTTATCTGATCAGAGTACACAGTACTGACAGAGTGCTGTATGGTCCGTGTACAGAGTACTGACAGAGTGTTGTATGGTCATAGTACACAGTACTGACAGAGTGTTGGATGATCAGAGTAGACAGCAATGACAGAGTGTTGTCTGATCAGAGTACACAGTACTGACAGAGTGCTGCATGATCCATGTACAGAGTACTGACACAGTGCTGTATGATCAGAGTTCACTGTACTGACAGAGTGTTGTATGATCAGTGTACACAGTAATGACAGTGTGTTGGATGATCTGAGTAGACAGCAATCACAGAGTGCTGTATGATCCGTGTACAGAGTACTGACAGAGTGTTGTATGATCATAGAACACAGTACTGACAGAGTGTTGTACAATCAGTATACACAGTACTGAGAGAGTGTTGTATGATCAGTGTACACAGTACTGAGGGACTGTTGTATGATCAGAATACACAGTATTGACAGAGTGTTGTATGATCAGAGTACACAATACAGACATGGTGTTGTATGATCAGAGTACACAGTACTGACAGAGTGTTGTATGATCAGTGTACACAGTAATGACAGTGTGTTGTATAATCAGAGTAGACAGCAATCACAGAGTGCTGTATGATCCGTGTACAGAGTACTGACAGAGTGTTGTATGATCATAGAACACAGTACTGAGAGTCTTATTTGATCAGAGTACACAGCACTGAAAAAGTGTTGTATGATCAGTGTACACAGTACTCAGAGAGTGTTGTATGATCAGAGTAGATAGTACTGAGAATGTTGTCTGATCGGAGTACACAATACTGACAGCAAGTTGTACGATCAGAGTACACAGTACTGACAGAGTTTAGTATGATCAGAGTACACAGTACTGACAGAGTTTAGTATGATCAGAGTACACAGTACTGACAGAGTGTTGTATGCTCAGTGTACACAGTACTGACAGTGTGTTGTATGATCAGTGCACACAGTACTGAGAGTGTTGTCTGATCAGAGTACACAGTACTGAGACTGCTGTATGATCAAAGTACACAGTACTGATAGTGTTATATGTTCAGTGTACACAGTACTGACAGAGTGTTGTATGATCAGTGTACACAGTACTGACAGTGTGTTGTATGATCAGTGCACACATTACTGAGAGTGTTGTATGATCAGAGTGCACTGCACTGACAGAGTGTTCAGTCAATGATTGGTGTGTCACGGCTGACTTGGACGGGAAAAGCAGTTTCCCGGAGCAAATAGCTTTTAAAACATTGCGTCCAGATATAATTGTATGGTCTGACACCAGTAGAGAAATGATTATTGGTGAACTCACAGTCCCCTGGGAAGACAACATCGATGAAGCCCATGAGCACAAGTTAACCAAGTAGGCAGAGTAAAGATCAGAGTGCAGATACAGAAGGTGGAAGGTCTCATGCTATCCATTCGAAGTAGGCTGCCGTGGGTTTATTGCGTTCACTCTCCAGAAGTGGCTGCATCACCTTGGCTTCACTAGAAGAGAGATCAAATCAACCAGCAGGGCTGTAGCTGAGGCAGCAGACAAAGGATCAGCATGGGTGTGGACCAAGTAAGTCCAGAGGGGCAGATAGTCACACAGTGTATACATATCTTGCAAACCCTTCAGTCGTTGCATAGACACCTGAAGAGTAGACTATCTGTTAGATGGTAGTGACCAACAACTCTAATAGATGCAGCCAAGCTTTAAGCTCACCAGAGGGAGGTGGTGCTTTAGCACTGCTGGCCCACCACCTCGAAGGAGTCTTGATCATAAGCGAGCCAAAACTCCTGAAGACAGGTGGCAGATCAACTGATGATCCCACTGGTGATAGCACAGGACAGTTAACATCTTAGTCCATGTGTATTTTGTAACTCTAACTGATCAGAGTACACAGTACTTACAGAGTGCTGTGTGATCAGAGTACACAGTACTGACAGCGTTTTATATAGTCAGAGTACACAGTACTAAGAGACTGTTGTGTGATCAGAGTACAGAGTAGTGACAGAGTGTTGTATGATCAGGGTACACTGTACTGACAGAGTGTTGTATGATCAGAGTGTACAGTATTGACAGAGTGTTGTATGATCAGAGTGCACAGTGCTGACAGAGTATTATATGATCAGAGTACACAGTACTGACAGAGTGCTGTATGATCAGAGTACACAGTACTGAGAGAGTGTTGTATGATCAGAGTGCACAGTGCTGACAGAGTATTATATGATCAGAGTACGCAGTACTGACACAGTGATGTATGATCAGAGTACACAGTACTGAGAGAGTGTTGTGTGATCAGAGTGCACAGTGCTGACAGAGTGCTGTACTATCAGAATACACAGTACTGACAGAGCATAGTATGATCAGAGAACACAGTGCTGACACAAGTTGTATGATCAGAGTACACAGCACTGACAGAGCGTAGTATGATCAGAGAACACAGTACTGAAATAGTGTTGGATGATCATTGTAGACAGCAATGACAGAGTGTTATCTGATCAGAGTACACAGTACTGACAGAGTGTTGTATGATCAGTGTACACAGTACTGAATGTGTTGTATGCTCAGAGTACACAGTACTGACAGAGTGTTGGATGATCAGAGTATACAGCAATGACAGAGTGTTGTCTGATCAGAGTACACAGTACTGACAGAGTGCTGCATGATCCGTGTACAGAGTACTGACACAGTGCTGTATGATCAGAGTTCACTGTACTGACAGAGTGGTGTCTGATCAGAGTTCACAGTACTGACAGAGTGTTGTATGATCAGTGTACACAGTACTGAGGGACTGTTGTATGATCAGAATACACAGTATTGACAGAGTGTTGTATGATCAGAGTACACAATACTGACATGGTGTTGTATGATCAGAGTACACAGCAATCACAGAGTGCTGTATGATCCATGTACAGAGTACTGACAGAGTGTTGTACAATCAGTATACACAGTACTGAGAGAGTGCTGTATGATCAGTGTACACAGTACTGAGGGACTGTTGTATGATCAGAATACACAGTATTGACAGAGTGTTGTATGATCAGAGTACACAATACTGACATGGTGTTGTATGATCAGAGTACACAGGACTGACAGAGTGTTGTATGATCAGTGTACACAGTAATGACAGTGTGTTGGATGATCAGAGTAGACAGCAATCACAGAGTGCTGTATGATCCGTGTGCAGAGTACTGACAGAGTGTTGTATGATCATAGAACACAGTACTGACAGAGTGTTGTACGATCAAAGTGCACAGTACTGACAGAGTATTTTATGATGAGAGCACACAGTACTGACAGCCTGTTATATGATCAACGTACACAGTACAGAGAGTCAGACAGAGAACACAGTACTGAGTCTTATATTATCAGAGTACACAGCACTGAAAAAGTGTTGTATGATCAACTTACACTGTACTAACAGACGGTTGTATGATCACAGTGCACAGTACTGAGCGAGTGCGGTGTGATCAGAGTTCACAGTACTGACAGTGTGTTGGATGATCAGAGTACACAGTACTGATATGGTGTTGTATTATCAGAGTACACAGTACTGAGAGAGTGTTGTACTATCAGTGTACACAGTACAGAGATTGTTGTATGATCAGAGTACACAATACTGACAGATTGTTGTATGATCAGAGAACACAGTACTGAGAGTCTTATTTGATCAGAGTACACAGCACTGAAAAAGTGTTGTATGATCAGTGTACACAGTACTCAGAGAGTATTGTATGATCAGTGTAGATAGTACTGAGAATGTTGTCTGATCGGAGTACACAATACTGACAGCAAGTTGTACGATCAGAGTACACAGTACTGACAGAGTTTAGTATGATCAGAGTACACAGTACTGACAGAGTGTTGTATGCTCAGTGTACACAGTACTGACAGTGTGTTGTATGATCAGTGCACACAGTACTGAGAGTGTTGTATGATCAGAGTACACAGTACTGAGACTGCTGTATGATCAGAGTACACAGTACTGATAGTGTTATATGATCAGAGTACACAGTACTGACAGAGTGTTGTATGATCAGTGTACACAGTACTGACAGTGTGTTGTATGATCAGTGCACACAGTACTGAGAGTGTTGTATGATCGGAGTGCACAGTACTGACAGAGTGTTCAGCCAATGATTGGTGTGTCAAGGCTGACTTGGATGGGAAAGACAGTTTCCCGGAGCAAATAGCTTCTACAACATTGCGTCCAGATATAATTGTATGGTCTGACACCAGTAGAGAAACCATTATTGGTGAACGCACAGTTCCCTGGGAAGACAACATCGATGAAGCCCATGAGCACAAGTTAACCAAGTAGGCAGAGTTGAGATCTGAGTGCAGAGACAGAGGGTGGAAGGTCTCATGCTATCCAGTCAAAGCAGGCTGCCTTGGATTTATATTGTTCACTCTCCAGGAGTGGCTGCGTGACCTTGCTTCACTAGAAGAGAGATCAAGTCAACCAGCAGTGCTGTAGCTGAGGCAGCAGACAAAGGATCAGCATGGGTGTGGACCAAGTAAGTCCAGAGGGGTAGATAGTCACACAGTGTATACATATCTTGCAAACCCTTCAGTCGTTGCATAGACACCTGAAGAGTAGACTATCTGTTAGATGGTAGTGACCAACAACTCTGATAGATGCAGCCAAGTTTTTAAGCTCAACAGAGGGAGGTGGTGCTTTAGCACTGCTGGCCCACCACCTCGAAGGAGTCTTGATCATAAGCGAGCCGAAACTTCTGAAGACAGGTGGCAGATCAACTGATGATCCCACTGGTGATAGCACAGGACAGTTAACATCTTAGTCCATGTGTATTTTGTAACTCTAACTGATCAGAGTACACAGTACTTACAGAGTGCTGTGTGATCAGAGCACACAGTACTGACAGAGTGTTGTACGATCAGAATACACAGTACTGACAGTGTGTTGTATGATCACTGCACACAGTACTGAGAGTGTTATATGATCAGAGTACACAGTACTGAGATTGTTGAATGATCAGAGTACACAGTACTGACAGATTGTTGTTTGAACAGAGAACACAGTACTGATAGTGTTATATGATCAGAGTACACAGTACTCAGAGAGTGTTGTATGATCAGTGTACACAGTACTGACATTGTGTTGTATGATCAGTGCACACAGTACTGAGAGTGTTGTATGATCAGAGTACACAGTACTGAGAGAGTGTTGTGTGATCAGAGTTCTCAGCACTGACAGAGTGTTGTATGATCAGAGTACACAGTACTTAGAGAGTGTTGTGTGATCAGAGTTGACAGTACTGAACGAATGTTGTATTATCAGAGTGCACGGTACGAGATTGTTGCATGATCAGAGTACACAGTACTGACAGAGTGTTCAGCCAATGATTGGTGTGTCAAGGATGACTTGGATGGGAAAGGCAGTTTCCCGGAGCAAATAGCTTTTACAACATTGCGTCCAGATATAATCGTATGGTCTGACACCAGTAGAGAAGCGATTGTTGGGGAACTCACAGTCCCCTGGGAAGAAAACATCGATGAAGCCCATGAGCTCAAGTTAACCAAGTATGCAGAGTTGGGATCTGAGTGCAGAGACAGAGGGTGGAAGGTCTCATGCTATCCATTCAAAGTAGGCTGCCGTGGGTTTATTGCGTTCACTGTCCAGAAGTGGCTGCGTGATCTTGGCTTCACTAGAAGAGAGAAGAAGTCAACCAGCAGGGCTGTAGATGAGGCAGCAGACAAAGGATCAACATGGGTGTGGACCAAGTAAGTCCAGAGGGGCAGATAGTCAGACGGTGTATACATATCTTGCAAACCCTTCAGTAGTTGCATAGACACCTGAAGAGCAGACTATCTGTTAGATGGTAGTGACCAACAACTCTGATAGAGGCAGATGCCAAGTTTTTAAGCTCACCAGTGGGAGGTGGTGCTTTAGCACTGCTGGCAAACCGCCTCGGAGGAGACCTGATCATAAGCGGGCAGAAACTTCTGAAGACAGGTGGCAGATCAACTGATGATCCCACTGGTGATAGCACAGGACATTTAACATCTTAGTCCATGTGTATTTTGTAACTCTAACTGATCAGAGTACACAGTACTTACAGAGTGCTGTGTGATCAGAGCACACAGTACTGACAGAGTGTTGTATGATCAGTGTACACAGTACTAACAGAGTGTTGTATAATCAGTGTACACAGTACTGAGAGAGTGTTGTACGATCAGTGTACAAAGTACTGAGGGACTGTTGTATGATCAGAATACACAGCACTGACAGAGTGTTGTATGATCAGAGTATACAATACTGACATGGTGTTGTATTATCAGAGTACACAGTACTGAGAGACTTTTGAATGATCAGCGTACACAGTACAGAGATTGCTGTATGATCAGCGGACACTGTACTGACAAAGTGCTGTATGATCAGAGTACTCAGCACTGAGAGAGTATTGTATGATCAGAGTACACAGTACTCAGAGAATGTTGTATGATTAGAATACACAGTACTGAGAATGTTGTCTGATCAGAGTATACAGTACTGACAGCAAGATGTACGATCGGAGTACACAGTACTGACAGAGTGTAGTATGATCAGAGTACACAGTACTGACAGAGTGTTGTATGCTCAGTGTACACAGTACTGACAGTGTGTTGTATGATCAGAGTACACAGTACTCAGAGAGTGTTGTATGATTAGAGTACACAGTACTGAGAATGTTGTCTGATCAAAGTATACAGTACTGACAGCAAGATGTATGATCAGAATACACAGTACTGACAGAGTGTAGTATGATCAGAGTACACAGTACTGACAGAGTGTAGTATGATCAGAGTACACAGTACTGATAGAGTGTTGTATGATCAGAGTACACAGTACTGAGAGTGTTATATGCTCAGTGTACACAGTACTGAGATTGTTGAATGATCAGAGTACACAGTACTGACAGATTGTTGTTTGAACAGAGTATACAGTACTGATAGTGTTATATGATCAGAGTACACAGTACTCAGAGAGTGTTGTATGATCAGTGTACACAGTACTGACATTGTGTTGTATGATCAGTGCACACAGTACTGAGAGTGTTGTATGATCAGAGTACACAGTACTGAGAGAGTGTTTTGTGATCAGAGTTCTCAGCACTGACAGAGTGTTGTATGATCAGAGTACACAGTACTTAGAGAGTGTTGTGTGATCAGAGTTGACAGTACTGACAGAATGTTGTATTATCAGAGTGCACGGTACGAGATTGTTGCATGATCAGAGTACACAGTACTGACAGAGTGTTCAGCCAATGATTGGTGTGTCAAGGATGACTTGGATGGGAAAGGCAGTTTCCCGGAGCAAATAGCTTTTACAACATTGCGTCCAGATATAATCGTATGGTCTGACACCAGTAGAGAAGCGATTGTTGGGGAACTCACAGTCCCCTGGGAAGACAACATCGATGAAGCCCATGAGCGCAAGTTAACCAAGTATGCAGAGTTGGGATCTGAGTGCAGAGACAGAGGGTGGAGGGTCTCATGCTATCCATTCAATGTAGGCTGCCGTGGGTTTATTGCGTTCACTCTCCAGAAGTGGCTGCATGATCTTGGCTTCACTTGAAGAGAGACCAAGTCAACCAGCAGGGCTGTAGATGAGGCAGCAGACAAAGGATCAACATGGGTGTGGACCAAGTAAGTCCAGAGGGGCAGATAGTCAGACGGTGTATACATATCTTGCAAACCCTTCAGTAGTTGCATAGACACCTGAAGAGCAGACTATCTGTTAGCTGGTAGTGACCAACAACTCTGATAGAGGCAGATGCCAAGTTTTTAAGCTCACCAGTGGGAGGTGGTGCTTTAGCACTGCTGGCAAACCGCCTCGGAGGAGACCTGATCATAAGCGGGCAGAAACTTCTGAAGACAGGTGGCAGATCAACTGATGATCCCACTGGTGATAGCACAGGACATTTAACATCTTAGTCCATGTGTATTTTGTAACTCTAACTGCTCAGAGTACACAGTACTTACATAGTGTTGTGTGATCAGAGTACACAGTACTGACAGAGTGTTGTATGAATAGAAAACACTGTACAGACAGAGTGTTGTATGATCAGAATACACAGTACTGAGAGTCTTGTATGCTCAGAGTACACAGTACTGACAGAGTGTTGGATGATCAGAGTAGACAGCAATGACAGAGTGTTGTCTGATCAGAGTACACAGTATTGACAGAGTGCTGTATGATCCGTGTACAGAGTACTGACAGAGTGTTGTATGATCACAGTACACAGCACTGACAGAGTATAGTATGATCAGAGTACACAGTACTGACAGAGTGTTGTATGATCAGTTTACACAGTACTGACAGTGTGTTGTATGATCAGAGTACACAGTACTGACAGAGTGTTGTACACTCAGTATATACAGTACTGAGAGAGTGTTGTACGATCAGTGTACACAGTACTGGGGGACTGTTGTATGATCAGAGTACACAGTACTGACAGAGTGTAGTATGATCAGAGTACACAGTAGTGACAGAGGGTTGTATGATCAGAGTACACAGTAGTGACAGAGGGTTGTATGATCAGAGTACACAGTACTGATAGTGTTATATGATCAGAGTACACAGTATTGACAGAGTCTTGTGTGATCAGTGTACACAGTACTGACAGTGTGTTGTATCATTAGTGCACACAGAAATGAGAGTGTTGTATGATCAGAGTGCACAGTACTGACAGAGTGTTCAGCCAATGATTGGTGTGTCAAGGCTGACTTGGATGGGAAAGACAGTTTCCCGGAGCAAATAGCTTCTACAACATTGTGTCCAGATATAATTGTATGGTCTGATACCAGTAGAGAAACCATTATTGGTGAACGCACAGTTCCCTGGGAAGACAACATCGATGAAGCCCATGAGCGCAAGTTAACCAAGTAGGCAGAGTTGAGATCTGAGTGCAGAGACAGAGGGTGGAAGATCTCATGCTATCCAGTCAAAGTAGGCTGCCGTGGATTTATTGCGTTCACTCTCCAGAAGTGGCTGTGTGACCTTGGCTTCACTAGAAGAGAGATCAAGTCAACCAGCAGGGCTGTAGCTGAGGCAGCAGACAAAGGATCAGCATGGGTGTGGACCAAGTAAGTCCAGAGGGGCAGATAGTCAGACAGTGTATACATATCTTGCAAACCCTTCAGTCGTTGCATAGACACCTGAAGAGTAGACTATCTGTTAGATGGTAGTGACCAACAACTCTAATAGAGGCAGATGCCAAGTTTTTAAGCTCACCAGTGGGAGGTGGTGCTTTAGCACTGCTGGCCCACCAGCTCGAAGGAGTTTTGATCACAAGCGGGCCGAAACTCCTGAAGACAGGTGGCAGATGAACTGATGATCCCACTGGTGATAGCACAGGACAGTAAACATCTTAGTCCATGTGTATTTAGTAACTCTAACTGATCAGAGTACACAGTACTTATAGAGTGTAGTGTGATCAGAGTACACAGTACTGACAGGGTGTTGTATGATCAGAGTACACAGTACTGACACAGTGCTGTATGATCAGATGACACAGTACTGAGAGAGTGTTGTGTGATCAGAGTTCACAGTACTGACAGAGTGTTGTATGATCAGTGTACACAGTACTAACAGAGTGTTGTATAATCATTATACACAGTACTGAGAGAGTGTCGTACGATCAGTGTACAAAGTACTGAGGGACTGTTGTATGATCAGAATACACAGTACTGACAGAGTGTTGTATGATCAGAGTATACAATACTGACATGGTGTTGTATTATCAGAGTACACAGTACTGAGAGACTTTTGAATGACCAGAGTACACAGTACAGAGATTGTTGTATGATCAGCGGACACAGTACTGACAAAGTGTTGGATGATCAGAGTACTCAGCACTGAGAGAGTGTTGTATGATCAGAGTACACAGTACTCAGAGAGTGTTGTATGATTAGAGTACACAGGACTGAGAATGTTGTCTGATCAGAGTATACAGTACTGACAGCAAGATGTACGATCAGAGTACACAGTACTGACAGAGTGTATTATGATCAGAGTACACAGTACTGATAGAGTGTAGTATGATCAGAGTACACAGTACTGACAGAGTGTTGTATGATCAGTGCACACAGTACTGAGAGTGTTGTATGATCAGAGTACACAGTACTGAGATTGTTGAATGATCAGAGTACACAGTACTGACAGATTGTTGTTTGAACAGAGTACACAGTACTGATAGTGTTATTTGATCAGACTACACAGTACTCAGAGAGTGTTGTATGATCAGTGTACACAGTACTGAGAGTGTTGTATGATCAGCGGAAACAGTACTGACAAAGTGTTGTATGATCAGAGTACACAGTACTCAGAGAGTGTTGTATGATTAGAGTACATAGTACTGAGAATGTTGTCTGATCAGAGTACACAGTACTGACAGCAAGATGTACGATCAGAGTACACAGCACTGACAGAGTGTAGTATGATCAGAGTACACTGTACTGACAGAGTGTTGTATGCTCAGTGTAAACAGTACTGACAGTGTGTTGTATGATCAGTGCACACAGTACTGAGAGTGTCGTATGATCAGAGTACACAGTACTGATATTGTTATATGATCAGAGTACACAGTACTCAGAGAGTGTTGTATGATCAGTGTACACAGTACTGACATTGTGTTGTATGATCAGTGCACACAGTACTGAGAGTGTTGTATGATCAGAGTACACAGTACTGAGAGAGTGTTGTGTGATCAGAGTTGACAGTACTGAACGAATGTTGTATTATCAGAGTGCACAGTATGAGATTGTTGTATGATCAGAGTACACAGTACTGACAGAGTGTTCAGCCAATGATTGGTGTGTCAAGGATGACTTGGATGGGAAAGGCAGATTCCCGGAGCAAATAGCTTTTACAACATTGCGTCCAGATATAATCGTATGGTCTGACACCAGTAGAGAAGCGATTGTTGGGGAACTCACAGTCCCCTGGGAAGATAACATCGATGAAGCCCATGAGCGCAAGTTAACCAAGTATGCAGAGTTGGGATCTGAGTGCAGAGACAGAGGGTGGAAGGTCTCATGCTATCCATTCAAAGTAGGCTGCCGTGGGTTTATTGCGTTCACTGTCCAGAAGTGGCTGCGTGATCTTGGCTTCACTAGAAGAGAGAAGAAGTCAACCAGCAGGGCTGTAGATGAGGCAGCAGACAAAGGATCAACATGGGTGTGGACCAAGTAAGTCCAGAGGGGCAGATAGTCAGACGGTGTATACATATCTTGCAAACCCTTCAGTAGTTGCATAGACACCTGAAGAGCAGACTATCTGTTGGATGGAAGTGACCAACAACGCTGATAGAGGCAGATGCCAAGTTTTTAAGCTCACCAGTGGGAGGTGGTGCTTTAGCACTGCTGGCAAACCGCCTCGGAGGAGACCTGATCATAAGCGGGCAGAAACTTCTGAAGACAGGTGGGAGATGAACTGATCATCCCACTGGTGATAGCACAGGACATTTAACATCTTAGTCCATGTGTATTTTGTAACTCTAACTGCTCAGAGTACACAGTACTTACATAGTGTTGTGTGATCAGAGTACACAGTACTGACAGAGTGTTGTATGATCAGAAAACACTGTACAGACAGAGTGTTGTATGATCAGAGTACACAGTGCTGACAGAGTGCTGTATGATCAGAGTACACAGTACTGAGAGAGTGTTGTGTGACCAGAGTTCACAGTACTGACATGCAGTTGTATGATCAGAGTACACAGTACTGACAGAGGGTTGCATAATCAGTGTACACAGTGCTGAGAGAGTGTTATACGATCAGTGTACACAGTACTGAGGGACTGTTGTATGATCAGAATACACAGTACTGACAGAGTGTTGTATGATCAGAGTACACAATACAGACATGGTGTTGTATTATCACAGTACACAGCACTGAGAGACTGTTCAACGATCAGTGTACACAGTACAGAGATTGTTGTATGATCAGCTTACCCAGTGCTAACAGAGTGTTGTATGATCAGAGTACACAATACTGCCATGGTGTTGCATTATCAGAGTACTCAGCACTGAGAGAGTATTGTATGATCAGAGTACACAGTACTGAGAATGTTGTCTGATCTGAGTACACAGTACTGACAGCAAGATGTACGATCAGAGTACACAGTACTGACAGAGTGTAGTATGATCTGAGTACACAGTACTGACAGCAAGATGTACGATCAGAGTACACAGTACTGACAGAGTGTAGTATGATCAGAGTACACAGTACTGACAGAGTGTAGTATGATCAGTGTACACAGTACTGAGAGAGCATTGTACGATCAGTGTACAAAGTACTGAGGGACTGTTGTATGATCAGAATACACAGTACTGACAGAGTGTCATATCATAACTGACAGAGTTGTATATCTTGCAAACCCTTCAGCAGTTGAATAGACATCTGAAGAGTAGACTATCTGTTAGATGGTAGTGACCAACAACTCTGATAGAGGCAGATGCCAAGTTTTTAAGCTCACCAGTGGGAGGTGGTGCTTTAGCACTGCTGGCAAACCACCTCGAAGGAGACCTGATCATAAGCGGGCAGAAACTTCTGAAGACAGGTGGCAGATGAACTGATGATCCCACTGGTGATAGCACAGGACAGTTAACATCTTAGTCCATGTGTATTTTGTAACTCTAACTGATCAGAGTACACAGTACTTACAGAGTGTTCTATGATCAGAGTACACCGCACTGACAGAGTGTTGTATGATCAGAGTGCACAGTGCAGACAGAGTATTATATGATCAGAGTACACAGTACTGACAGAGATCTGTATGATCAGAGTACACAGTACTGAGAGAGGTTGTGTGATCAGAGTAGACAACACTGACATAGTGTTGTATTATCAGAGTACACAGTACTAAGAGACTGTTGAACGATCAGTGTACACAGTACAGAGATTGTTGTATGATCACCATTCACTGTACTGACAACATGTTGTATTATCAGAGTACACAGTGCTAGGATTGTTGTATGATCAGAGTGCACAACACTGACAATGTGTAGTATGAGCAGAGTACACAGTACTGAGGAAGTGTTGTATGATCAGTGTACACAGTACTCAGAGGGTGTTGTATTATCCGAGTAAACAGTCCTGAAAATGTTGTCTGATCAGAGAACACAGTACTGACAGCATTGTATGATCAAAGTACACAGCACTCACAGAGTGTAGTATGATCAGAGTAAACAGTACTGACAGAGTGTTGTATGATCAGTGTCCACAGTACTGACAGTGTGTTGTATGATCAGTGTACACAGTACTGAGAGTGTTGTGTTCTCAGAGTACACAGCACTGACAGAGTGTTGGATGATCAGAGTACACCGCAATGACAGAGTGTTGTCTGATCAGAGTACACAGTACTGACAGAGTGCTGTATTATCAGTGAACACAGTACGACAGAGTGTTGTATGATCAGAGTACTCAGCACTGAGAGAGTGTTGTATGATCAGAGTACACAGCACTGACAGAGTGTTATATGATTAGTGTACACAGTACTGACAGGCAGTTGTATGATCAGAGTACACTGTACTGAGACAGTGCTGTATGATCAGAGTGCACAGTACTGAGAGTGTTGTATGATCAGCGTACACAGTACTGACAGAGTGTTGTATGATCAGAGTACACAATGCTGACATGGTGTTGTATTATGAGAGAACACAGTACTGTGATTGTTGTATGATCAGCGTACAGATTACTGACAAAGTGTTGTACTATCAGAGTACACAGTACCAGAATTGTTGTATGATCAGAGAACACAGTACTGAGAGTCTTATATGATCAGAGTACACAGTACTGAGAAACTGTTGTATGATCAGTGTACACAGTACACAGAGAGTGTTGTATGATCAGAGTACACAGTACTGACAATGTTGTCTGATCAGAGTACACACTAATGACAGCAAGTTGTACGATCAGAGTACACAGTACTGACTGACTGTAGTATACTCAGTGTACACAGTACTGACAGTGTGTTGTATCATCAATGTTCACTGTACTAACAGACTGTTGTATGATCACAGTGCACAGTACTGAGTGAGTGTTGTGTGATCAGACATAACAGTACTGATATGGTGTTGTATTATCAGAGTACACAGTACTGAGGTTGTTGTATGATCAGTGTACACAGTACTGACAGCGTGTTGTATTATCAGAGTGCACAGTACAGAGATTGTTGTATGATCAGAGAACACAGTACTGAGAGTCTTATATGATCAGAGTACACAGCACTGAAAAAGTGTTGTATGATCAGTGTACACAGTACTCAGAGAGTATTGTATGATCAGAGTACACAGTACTGAGAATGTTGTCTGATCAGAGTACTCAGTACTGACAGAGTTTAGTATGATCAGAGTACACGGTACTGACAGAGTGTTGTATGATCAGCGCACACAGTTCTGAGAGTGTTGTATGATCAGAGTACAGAGTACAGAGATTGTTGTATGATCAGAGTACACAGTACTGATAGTGTTATATGATCAGAGTACACAGTACTGACGGTGTGTTGTATGATCAGTTCACACAGTACTGAGAGTGTTGTATGATCAGAGTGCACAGTATTGACAGAGTGTTCAGCCAATGATTGGTATGTCTAGGCTGACTTGGACGGGAAAGGCAGTTTCCCGGAGCAAATAACTTTTACAACTTTGCATCCAGATATAAGTGTATGGTCTGACATCAGTAGAGAAATGATTATTGGTGAACTCACAGTCCCCTGGGAAGACAACATCGATGAAGCCCATGAGCGCAAGTTAACCAAGTATGCAGAGTTGAGATCTGAGTGCAGAGACAGAGGGGGGAAGGTCTCATGCTATCCATTCGAAGTAGGCTGCCGTGGATTTATTACGTTCACTCTCCAGAAGTGGCTGCGTGACCTTGGTTTCACAAGAAGAGAGATCAAGTCAACCAGCAGGGCTGTAGCTGAGGCAGCAGACAAAGGATCAGCATGGGTGTGGACCAAGTAAGTCCAGAAGGGCAGATAGTCAGACAGTGTAAACATATCTTGCAAACCCTTCAGTAGTTGCATAGACACCTGAAGAGTAGACTATCTGTTAGATGGTAGTGACCAACAACTCTGATAGAGGCATATGCCAAGTTTTTAAGCTCACCAGTGGGAGCTGGTGCTTTAGCACTGCTGGCCCACCACCTCGAAGGAGTCTTGATCATAAGCGGGCCGAAACTCCTGAAGACAGGTGGCAGATCAACTGATGATCCCACTGGTGATAGCACAGGACAGTTAACATCTTAGTCCATGTGTATTTTGTAACTCTAACTGATCAGAGTACACAGTACTTACAGAGTGTTCTGTGATCAGAGTACACAGTACTGACAGCGTGTTATATGATCAGAGTACACAGTACCAAAACAGTGTTGTGTGATCAGAGTACACAGTAGTGACAGAGTGTTGTATGATCAGAGTATGCTGTACTGACAGAGTGTTGTATGATCAGAGTACACAGTCCTGACACAGTGCTGCATGATCAGACGACACAGTACTGAGAGAGTGTTGTGTGATCAGAGTTCACAGTACTGACAGAGTATTGTATGATGAGAGTACACAGTACTGACAGAGTATTGTATGATCAGAATACACAGTACTGACAGAGTGTTGTATAATCAGTGAACACAGTACTGAGAGAGTGTTGTACGATCAGTGTACGGAGTACTGAGGGACTGTTGTATGATCAGAATACACTGTACTGACATGGTGTTGTATTATCAGAGTACACAGTACTGAGAGACTGTTGAACGATGAGTGTACACAGTACAGAGATTGTTGTATGATCAGCGGACACAGTACTGACAAAGTGTTGTATGATCAGAGTACTCAGCACTGAGAGAGTGTTGTATGATCAGAGCACACCGTACTCAGAGAGTGTTGTATGATTAGAGTACACAGTACTGAGAATGTTGTCTGATCAGAGTACACAGTACTGACAGCAAGATGTATGATCAGAGTACACAGTACTGACAGAGTGCAGTATGCTCAGTGTACACAGTACTGACAGTGTGTTGTATGATCAGTGCACACAGTACTGAGAGTGTTGTATGATCAGAGTACACAGTACTGACATTGTTGAATGATATGAGTACACAGTACTGACAGATATTTGTGTGAACAGATTACACAGTACTGATAGTGTTATATGATCAGAGTACACAGTACTCAGAGAGTGTTGTATGATCAGTGTGCATAGTACTGACATTCTGTTGTATGATCAGTGCACACTGTACTAAGAGTGTTGTATGATCAAAGTACACAGTACTGAGAGATTGTTCTGTGATCAGAGTTGACAGTACTGACAGAATGTTGTATTATCAGAGTGCACAGAACTGACATTGTTGTATGATCAGAGTACACAGTACTGACAGAGTGTTCAGCCAATGATTGGTGTGTCAAGGCTGACTTGGACGGGAAAGGTTGTTTCCCGGAGCAAATAGCTTTTACAAAATTGCGTCCAGATATAATCGTATGGTCTGACACCAGTAGAGAAGCGATTACTGGTGAACTCACAGTCCCCTGGGAAGACAACATCCATGAAGCCCATGAGCGCAAGTTAACCAAGTATGCAGAGTTGAGATCAGAGTGCAGAGACAGAGGGTGGAAGGTCTCATGCTATCCATTCGGAGTAGGCTGCCGTGGGTTTATTGCGTTCACTCTCCAGAAGTGGCTGCGTGATCTTGGCTTCACTAGAAGAGAGATCAAGTCAACCAGCAGGGCTGTAGCTGAGGCAGCAGACAAAGGATCAACATGGGTGTGGACCAAGTAAGTCCAGAGGGGCAGATAGTCAGACGGTGTATACATATCTTGCAAACCCTTCAGTAGTTGCATAGACACCTGAAGGGTAGACTATCTGTTAGATGGCAGTGACCAACAACTCTGATAGAGGCAGATGCCAAGTTTTTAAGCTCACCAGTGGGAGGTGGTGCTTTATCACTGCTGGCAAACAACCTCGAAGGAGACTTGATCATAAGGCGGCTGAAACTCCTGAAGACAGGTGGCAGATCAACTGACAGAGTGTTATACGATGTGTACACAGTACTGAAGGACTGTTGTATGATCAGAATACACAGTACTGACAGTGTAGTATGATCAGAGTACACAATATAAACATGGTGTTGTATTACCACAGTACACTGTACTGAGAGACTGTTCAACGATCAGTGTACACAGTACAGGGATTGTTGTATGATCAGCGTACACAGTGCTGACAAAGTGTTATATTATCAGAGTACGCAGTACTAGGATTTTTGTATGATCAGAATACACAGCACTGACAGAGTGAAGCATGATCAGAGTACACAGTACTGAGAAAGTGTTGTATGATCAGTGTACACAGAACTCAGAGGGTGTTGTATGATCAGAGTACACAGTACTGACAGCAAGTTGTATGATCAGAGTTCACAGCACTGACAGAGTGTAGTATGGTCAGAGTACACAGTACTGCAAGAGTGATGTATGATCAGTGTACACAGTACTGACAGTGTGTTGTATGATTACTCTACACAGTACTGAGGGTGTTGTATGCTCACAGTACTCAGTACTGACAGAGTGTTGGATGACCAGAGTACACAGCAATGACAGAGTGTTGTCTGATCAAACAGTACTGACAGAGTGGTGTATTATCAGTGTACACAGTACGACAGAGTGTTGTATGATCAGAGTACTCAGCACTGAGAGAGTGTTGTGTGATCAGAGTACACAGTAGTGACAGCGTGCTATATGATCAGAGTATACACAGTACTAAGAGAGTGTTGTATGATCAGAGTACACAGTACTGACAGAGTGTTGTATGATCAGAGTACACAGTAATGAGAGAGTGTTGTATGCTCAGTGTACACAGTACTGAGGGACTGTTGTATGATCAGAATACAAAGTACTGACAGAGTGTTGTATGATCAGAGTACACAATACTGACATGGTGTTGTATTATCAGAGAACACAGTACTGAGAGACTGTTGAACGATCAGTGTACAAAGTACAGAGATTGTTGTCTGATCAGCGTTCACAGTACTGACAAAGTGTTGTATGTTCAGTGTACACAGTACTGAGAGTGTTGTATGCTCAGTGTGCACAGTACTGACAGAGTGTTGGATGATCAGAGTACACAGCAATGACAGAGAGGTGTCTGATTAGAGTACACAGTACTGACAGAGTGGTGTATTATCAGTGTACACAGTACGACAGAGTGTTGTATGATCAGAGTTCTCAGCAATGAGAGAGTGTTGTATGATCAGAGTACACAGCACTTATAGAGTGTTATATGATCAGAGTACACAGTACTGACAGGCAGTTGTATGATCAGAGTAAACAGTACTGAGAGAGTGTTGTGCGATCAATGTACACAGTACTGAGATTGTTGTATGATCAGCGTACACTTTACTGACAAAGTGTTGTACTATCAGAGTACAAAGTACCAGAATTGTTGTATGATCAGAGTAAACAGTACTGACAGGCAGTTGTATGATCAGTGTACACGGTACTGAGAGTGTTCTATGATCAAAGTACACAGTACTGAGAGAGTGTTGTGTGATCAGAGTTCTCAGCACTGGCAGAGTGTTGTATGATCAGAGTACACAGTACCGAGAGAGTGTTGTGTGATCAGAGTTCTCAGCACTGGCAGAATGTTGTATGATCAGAGTACACAGTACCGAGAGAGTGTTGTGTGATCAGAGTTGACAGTACTGACAGAATGTTTTATTATCAGAGTGCACAGCACTGAGATTGTTGTATGATCAGAGTACACAGTACTGACAGAGTGTTCAGCCAGTGATTCGTGTGTCAAGGCTGACTTGGACGGGAAAGGCAGTTTCCCGGAGCAAATAGCTTTTACAACATTGCGTCCAGATATAATCGTATGGTCTGACACCAGTAGAGAAGCGATTACTGGTGAACTCACAGTCCCCTAGGAAGACAACATCCATGAAGCCCATGAGCGCAAGTTAACCAAGTATGCAGAGTTGAGATCAGAGTGCAGAGACAGAGGGTGGAAGGTCTCATGCTATCCATTCGGAGTAGGCTGCCGTGAGTTTATTGCGTTCACTCTCCAGAAGTGGCTGCGTGATCTTGGCTTCACTAGAAGAGAGATCAAGTCAACCAGCAGGGCTGTAGCTGAGGCAGCAGACAAAGGATCAACATGGGTGTGGACCAAGTAAGTCCAGAGGGGCAGATAGTCAGACGGTGTATACATATCTTGCAAACCCTTCAGTAGTTGCATAGACACCTGAAGGGTAGACTATCTGTTAGATGGTAGTGACCAACAACTCTGATAGAGGCAGATGCCAAGTTTTTAAGCTCACCAGTGGGAGGTGGTGCTTTAGCACTGCTGGCAAACAACCTCGAAGGAGACTTGATCATAAGGCGGCTGAAACTCCTGAAGACAGGTGGCAGATCAACTGACAGAGTGTTATACGATGTGTACACAGTACTGAAGGACTGTTGTATGATCAGAATACACAGTACTGACAGTGTAGTATGATCAGAGTGCACAATATAAACATGGTGTTGTATTACCACAGTACACTGTACTGAGAGACTGTTCAACGATCAGTGTACACAGTACAGGGATTGTTGTATGATCAGCGTACACAGTGCTGACAAAGTGTTATATTATCAGAGTACGCAGTACTAGGATTTTTGTATGATCAGAATACACAGCACTGACAGAGTGAAGCATGATCAGAGTACACAGTACTGAGAAAGTGTTGTATGATCAGTGTACACAGAACTCAGAGGGTGTTGTATGATCAGAGTACACAGTAGTGACAGCAAGTTGTATGATCAGAGTTCACAGCACTGACAGAGTGTAGTATGGTCAGAGTACACAGTACTGCAAGAGTGATGTATGATCAGTGTACACAGTACTGACAGTGTGTTGTATGATTACTGTACACAGTACTGAGGGTGTTGTATGCTCACAGTACTCAGTACTGACAGAGTGTTGGATGATCAGAGTACACAGCAATAACAGAGTGTTGTCTGATCAAACAGTACTGAAAGAGTGGTGTATTATCAGTGTACACAGTACGACAGAGTGTTGTATGATCAGAGTACTCAGCACTGAGAGAGTGTTGTGTGATCAGAGTACACAGTAGTGACAGCGTGCTATATGATCAGAGTATACACAGTACTAAGAGAGTGTTGTATGATCAGAGTACACAGTACTGACAGAGTGTTGTATGATCAGAGTACACAGTAATGAGAGAGTGTTGTATGCTCAGTGTACACAGTACTGAGGGACTGTTGTATGATCAGAATACAAAGTACTGACAGAGTGTTGTATGATCAGAGTACACAATACTGACATGGTGTTGTATTATCAGAGAACACAGTACTGAGAGACTGTTGAACGATCAGTGTACAAAGTACAGAGATTGTTGTCTGATCAGCGTTCACAGTACTGACAAAGTGTTGTATGTTCAGTGTACACAGTACTGAGAGTGTTGTATGCTCAGTGTGCACAGTACTGACAGAGTGTTGGATGATCAGAGTACACAGCAATGACAGAGAGGTGTCTGATTAGAGTACACAGTACTGACAGAGTGGTGTATTATCAGTGTACACAGTACGACAGAGTGTTGTATGATCAGAGTTCTCAGCAATGAGAGAGTGTTGTATGATCAGAGTACACAGCACTTATAGAGTGTTATATGATCAGAGTACACAGTACTGACAGGCAGTTGTATGATCAGAGTAAACAGTACTGAGAGAGTGTTGTGCGATCAATGTACACAGTACTGAGATTGTTGTATGATCAGCGTACACTTTACTGACAAAGTGTTGTACTATCAGAGTACAAAGTACCAGAATTGTTGTATGATCAGAGTAAACAGTACTGACAGGCAGTTGTATGATCAGTGTACACGGTACTGAGAGTGTTCTATGATCAAAGTACACAGTACTGAGAGAGTGTTGTGTGATCAGAGTTCTCAGCACTGGCAGAGTGTTGTATGATCAGAGTACACAGTACCGAGAGAGTGTTGTGTGATCAGAGTTCTCAGCACTGGCAGAGTGTTGTATGATCAGAGTACACAGTACCGAGAGAGTGTTGTGTGATCAGAGTTGACAGTACTGACAGAATGTTTTATTATCAGAGTGCACAGCACTGAGATTGTTGTATGATCAGAGTACACAGTACTGACAGAGCGTTCAGCCAGTGATTCGTGTGTCAAGGCTGACTTGGACGGGAAAGGCAGTTTCCCGGAGCAAATAGCTTTTACAACATTGCGTCCAGATATAATCGTATGGCCTGACACCAGTAGAGAAGCGATTACTGGTGAACTCACAGTCCCCTAGGAAGACAACATCCATGAAGCCCATGAGCGCAAGTTAACCAAGTATGCAGAGTTGAGATCAGAGTGCAGAGACAGAGGGTGGAAGGTCTCATGCTATCCATTCGGAGTAGGCTGCCGTGAGTTTATTGCGTTCACTCTCCAGAAGTGGCTGCGTGATCTTGGCTTCACTAGAAGAGAGATCAAGTCAACCAGCAGGGCTGTAGCTGAGGCAGCAGACAAAGGATCAACATGGGTGTGGACCAAGTAAGTCCAGAGGGGCAGATAGTCAGACGGTGTATACATATCTTGCAAACCCTTCAGTAGTTGCATAGACACCTGAAGGGTAGACTATCTGTTAGATGGTAGTGACCAACAACTCTGATAGAGGCAGATGCCAAGTTTTTAAGCTCACCAGTGGGAGGTGGTGCTTTAGCACTGCTGGCAAACAACCTCGAAGGAGACTTGATCATAAGGCGGCTGAAACTCCTGAAGACAGGTGGCAGATCAACTGACAGAGTGTTATACGATGTGTACACAGTACTGAAGGACTGTTGTATGATCAGAATACACAGTACTGACAGTGTAGTATGATCAGAGTGCACAATATAAACATGGTGTTGTATTACCACAGTACACTGTACTGAGAGACTGTTCAACGATCAGTGTACACAGTACAGGGATTGTTGTATGATCAGCGTACACAGTGCTGACAAAGTGTTATATTATCAGAGTACGCAGTACTAGGATTTTTGTATGATCAGAATACACAGCACTGACAAAGTGAAGCATGATCAGAGTACACAGTACTGAGAAAGTGTTGTATGATCAGTGTACACAGAACTCAGAGGGTGTTGTATGATCAGAGTACACAGTAGTGACAGCAAGTTGTATGATCAGAGTTCACAGCACTGACAGAGTGTAGTATGGTCAGAGTACACAGTACTGCAAGAGTGATGTATGATCAGTGTACACAGTACTGACAGTGTGTTGTATGATTACTGTACACAGTACTGAGGGTGTTGTATGCTCACAGTACTCAGTACTGACAGAGTGTTGGATGATCAGAGTACACAGCAATAACAGAGTGTTGTCTGATCAAACAGTACTGAAAGAGTGGTGTATTATCAGTGTACACAGTACGACAGAGTGTTGTATGATCAGAGTACTCAGCACTGAGAGAGTGTTGTGTGATCAGAGTACACAGTAGTGACAGCGTGCTATATGATCAGAGTATACACAGTACTAAGAGAGTGTTGTATGATCAGAGTACACAGTACTGACAGAGTGTTGTATGATCAGAGTACACAGTAATGAGAGAGTGTTGTATGCTCAGTGTACACAGTACTGAGGGACTGTTGTATGATCAGAATACAAAGTACTGACAGAGTGTTGTATGATCAGAGTACACAATACTGACATGGTGTTGTATTATCAGAGAACACAGTACTGAGAGACTGTTGAACGATCAGTGTACAAAGTACAGAGATTGTTGTCTGATCAGCGTTCACAGTACTGACAAAGTGTTGTATGTTCAGTGTACACAGTACTGAGAGTGTTGTATGCTCAGTGTGCACAGTACTGACAGAGTGTTGGATGATCAGAGTACACAGCAATGACAGAGAGGTGTCTGATTAGAGTACACAGTACTGACAGAGTGGTGTATTATCAGTGTACACAGTACGACAGAGTGTTGTATGATCAGAGTTCTCAGCACTGAGAGAGTGTTGTATGATCAGAGTACACAGCACTTATAGAGTGTTATATGATCAGAGTACACAGTACTGACAGGCAGTTGTATGATCAGAGTACACAGTACTGAGAGAGTGTTGTGCGATCAATGTACACAGTACTGAGATTGTTGTATGATCAGCGTACACTTTACTGACAAAGTGTTGTACTATCAGAGTACAAATTACCAGAATTGTTGTATGATCAGAGTAAACAGTACTGACAGGCAGTTGTATGATCAGTGTACACGGTACTGAGAGTGTTCTATGATCAAAGTACACAGTACTGAGAGAGTGTTGTGTGATCAGAGTTCTCAGCACTGGCAGAGTGTTGTATGATCAGAGTACACAGTACCGAGAGAGTGTTATGTGATCAGAGTTCTCAGCACTGGCAGAGTGTTGTATGATCAGAGTACACAGTACCGAGAGAGTGTTGTGTGATCAGAGTTGACAGTACTGACAGAATGTTGTATTATCAGAGTGCACAGCACTGAGATTGTTGTATGATCAGAGTACATAGTACTGACAGAGCGTTCAGCCAGTGATTGGTGTGTCAAGGCTGACTTGGACGGGAAAGGCAGTTTCCCGGAGCAAATAGCTTTTACAACATTGCGTCCAGATATAATCGTATGGTCTGACACCAGTAGAGAAGCAATTATTGGTGAACTCACAGTCCCCTGGGAAGACAACATCGATGAAGCCCATGAGCGCAAGTTAACAAAGTATGCAGAGTTGAGATCTGAGTGCAGAGACAGAGGGTGGAAGGTCTCATGCAATCCATTCGTAGTAGGCTGCCATGGGTTTATTGCGTTCACTCTTCAGAAGTAGCTGCGTGCTCTTGGCTTCACTAGAAGAGAGATCAAGTCAACCAGCAGGGCTGTAGCTGAGGCAGCAGACAAAGGATCAACATGGGTGTGGACCAAGTAAGTCCAGAGGGGCAGATAGTCAGACGGTGTATACATATCTTGCAAACCCTTCAGTAGTTGCATAGACACCTGAAGAGTAGACTATCTGTTAGATGGTAGTGACCAACAACTCTGATAGAGGCAGATGCCAAGTTTTTAAGACCACCAGCGGAAGGTGATGCTTTAGCACTGCTGGCAAACAACCTTGAATGAGACTTGATCATAAGCGGGCAGAAACTCCTGAAGACAGGTGGCAGATCAACTGAGAGAGTGTTATATGATCAGTGTACACAGAACCGAAGGACTGTTGTATGATCAGAATACACAGTACTGACAGTGTAGTATAATCAGAGTACACAATACAGACATGCGGTTGTATTACCACAGTACACAGTACTGAGAGACTGTTCAACGAACCGTGTACACAGTATTGAGTAAGTGTTGTATGATCAGTGTACACAGTACTCAGAGGTTGTATGATCAGAGTACACAGTACTGAAAATGTTGTCTGATCAGGGAACACAGTACTGACAGCAAGTTGTATGATCAGAGTACACAGCAATGACAGAGTGTTGTATGATCAGAGTACACAGTACTGAGAGAGTGTTGTACGATCAGTGTACACAGTACTGAGGGACTGTTGTATGATCAGAATGCACAGTACTGGCAGAGTGTTGTATGATCAGAGTACACAATACTGACATGGTGTTGTATTATCAGAGTACACAGTACTGAGAGACTTTTGAATGATCAGTGTACACAGTACAGAGATTGTTGTATGATCAGCGTACACAGTGCTGACAAAGTGTTGTATGATCAGAGTACTCAGCACTGAGAGAGTGTTGTATGATTCGAGTACAAAGTACTGAGAATGTTGGCTGATCAGAGTACACAGTACTGACAGCAAGATGTACGATCAGAGTACACAGTACTGACAGAGTGTAGTATGATCAGAGAACACAGTATTGACAGAGTGTAGTATGATCAAAGTACACAGTACTGACAGTGTGTTGTATGATCAGAGTACTCAGCACTGAGAGAGTGTTGTATGATTCGAGTACAAAGTACTGAGAATGTTGGCTGATCAGAGTACACAGTACTGACAGCAAGATGTACGATCAGAGTACACAGTACTGACAGAGTGTAGTATGATCAGAGAACACAGTATTGACAGAGTGTAGTATGATCAAAGTACACAGTACTGACAGTGTGTTGTATGATCAGTGCACACAGTACTGAGAGTGTTGTATGATCAGAGTACTCAGCACTGAGAGAGTGCTGTGTGATCAGAGTTCTCAGCACTGACAGAGTGTTGTATGAACAGAGTACACAAGTGGCTGCGTGCACCTTGGCTTCACTTGAAGAGAGATCAAGTCAACTAGCAGGGCTGTAGCTGAGGCAGCAGACAAAGGATCAGCATGGGTGTGGACCAAGTGAGTCTAGAAGGGCAGATAGTCAGACAGTGTAAACATATCTTGCAAACCCTTCAGTAGTTGCATAGACACCTGAAGAGCAGACTATCTGTTAGATGGTAGTGACCAACAACTCTGATAGAGGCAGATGCCAAGTTTTTAAGCTCACCAGTGGGAGGTGGTGCTTTAGCACTGCTGGCAAACCACCTCGGAGGAGACCTGATCATAAGCGGGCAGAAACTTCTGAAGACAGGTGGCAGATCAACTGATAATCCCACTGGTGATAGCACAGGACAGTTAACATCTTAGTCCACATGTATTTTGTAACTCTAACTGATCAGAGTACACAGTACTTACAGAGTGTTCTGTGATCAGATTACACCGTACTGACAGAGTGTTGTATGATCAGAGTGCACAGTGCTGACAGAGTATTATATGATCAGAGTACACAGTACTGACAGAGAGCTGTATGATCAAAGTACACAGTACTGAGAGAGTGTTGTATGATCAGAGTACACAGTACTAAGAGTCTTATATGATCAGAGTACACAGCACTGAAAAAGTGTTGTATGATCAGTGTACACAGTACTCAGAGAGTGTTGTATGATCAAAGTACACAGTACTGAGAATGTTGTCTGATCAGAGTACACAGTACTGACAGAGTGTTCTGTGATCAGAGTACACAGTACTGAGAGAGTGTTGTACGATCAGTGTACACAGTACTGAGGGACTGTTGTATGATCAGAATACACAGTACTGACAGAGTGTTGTATGATCAGAGTGCACAATACTGACATGGTGTTGCATTATCAGAGTGCACAGTACTGAGAGACTGTTGAACGATGAGTATACACAGTACAGAGATTGTTGTATGATCACCGGACACAGTACTGACCAAGTGATGTATGATCAGAGTACTCAGCACTGAGAGAGTGCTGTGTGATCAGAGTTCTCAGCACTGACAGAGTGTTGTATGAACAGAGTACACAAGTGGCTGCGTGCACCTTGGCTTCACTTGAAGAGAGATCAAGTCAACTAGCAGGGCTGTAGCTGAGGCAGCAGACAAAGGATCAGCATGGGTGTGGACCAAGTGAGTCCAGAAGGGCAGATAGTCAGACAGTGTAAACATATCTTGCAAACCCTTCAGTAGTTGCATAGACACCTGAAGAGCAGACTATCTGTTAGATGGTAGTGACCAACAACTCTGATAGAGGCAGATGCCAAGTTTTTAAGCTCACCAGTGGGAGGTGGTGCTTTAGCACTGCTGGCAAACCACCTCGGAGGAGACCTGATCATAAGCGGGCAGAAACTTCTGAAGACAGGTGGCAGATCAACTGATAATCCCACTGGTGATAGCACAGGACAGTTAACATCTTAGTCCACATGTATTTTGTAACTCTAACTGATCAGAGTACACAGTACTTACAGAGTGTTCTGTGATCAGATTACACCGTACTGACAGAGTGTTGTATGATCAGAGTGCACAGTGCTGACAGAGTATTATATGATCAGAGTACACAGTACTGACAGAGAGCTGTATGATCAAAGTACACAGTACTGAGAGAGTGTTGTATGATCAGAGTACACAGTACTAAGAGTCTTATATGATCAGAGTACACAGCACTGAAAAAGTGTTGTATGATCAGTGTACACAGTACTCAGAGAGTGTTGTATGATCAAAGTACACAGTACTGAGAATGTTGTCTGATCAGAGTACACAGTACTGACAGAGTGTTCTGTGATCAGAGTACACAGTACTGACAGAGTGTTGTATAATCAGTGAACACAGTACTGAGAGAGTGTTGTACGATCAGTGTACACAGTACTGAGGGACTGTTGTATGATCAGAATACACAGTACTGACAGAGTGTTGTATGATCAGAGTGCACAATACTGACATGGTGTTGCATTATCAGAGTGCACAGTACTGAGAGACTGTTGAACGATGAGTATACACAGTACAGAGATTGTTGTATGATCACCGGACACAGTACTGACCAAGTGATGTATGATCAGAGTACTCAGCAATGAGAGAGTGTTGTATGATCAGAGCACACCGTACTCAGAGAGTGTTGTATGATTAGAGTACACAGTACTGAGAATGTTGTCGGACAAGATTACACAGTACTGACAGCAAGATGTACGATCAGAGTACACAGTACTGACAGATTGTTGTATGAACAGAGTACACAGTACTGATAGTGTTATATGATCAGAGTACAGAGTACTCAGAGAGTGTTGTATGATCAGTGTACACAGTACTGACATGTGTTGTATGATCAGGGAACACAGTACTAAGAGTGTTGTATGATCAAAGTACACAGTACTGAGAGAGTGTTGTGTGATCAGAGTTGACAGTACTGACAGAATGTTGTATTATCAGAGTGCACAGTACTGACATTGTTGTATGATCAGAGTACACAGTACTGACAGAGTGTTCAGCCAGTGATTGGTGTGTCAAGGCTGACTTGGACGGGAAAGGCAGTTTCCCGGAGCAAATAGCTTTTACAACATTGCGTTCAGACATAATCGTATGGTCTGACACCAGTAGAGAAGCATTTATTGGTGAACTCACAGTAACCTGGGAAGACAACATCGATGAAGCCCATGAGCACAAGTCAACCAAGTATGCAGAGTTGGGATCAGAGTGCAGAGACAGAGGGTGGAAGGTCTCATGCTATCCAGTCAAAGTAGGCTGCCGTGGGTTTATTGCGTTCACTCTCCAGAAGTGGCTGCATGATCTTGGCTTCACTTGAAGAGAGATCAAGTCAACCAGCAGGGCTGTAGATGAGGCAGCAGGCAAAGGATCAACATGGGTGTGGACCAAGTAAGTCCAGAGGGGCAGATAGTCAGACGGTGTATACATATCTTGCAAACCCTTCAGTAGTTGCATAGACACCTGAAGAGTAGACTATTCGTAAGATGGTGGTGACCAACAACTCTGATAGAGGCAGATGCCAAGTTTTTAAGCTCACCAGTGGGAGGTGGTGCTTTAGCACTGCTGGCAGACAACCTCGAAGGAGACTTGATCATAAGCGGGCCGAAACTCCTGAAGACAGGTGGCAGATCAACTGAGAGAGTGTTATACGATCAGTGTACACAGTACTGAAGGACTGTTGTATGATCAGAATACACAGTACTGACAGTGTAGTATGATCAGAGTATACAATACAGACATGGTGCTGTATTACCACAGTACACAGTACTGAGAGACTGTTCAACGATCAGTGTACACAGTACAGAGATTGTTGTATGATCAGCGTACACAGTGCTGACAAAGTGTTATATGATCAGAGTACACAGTACTGAGAAAGTGTTGTATGATCAGTGTACATAGTACTCAGAGGGTGTTGCATGATCAGAGTAAAGAGTACTGAAAATGTTGTCTGATCAGAGAACACAGTACTGACAACAAGTTGTATGATCAAAGTACACAGTACTAACAGAGTGTAGTATGATCAGAGTACACAGTACTGACAGAGTGTAGTATAATCAATGTACACAGTACTGGCAGTGTGTTGTATGATCAGTGTACACAGTACTGAGCATGTTGTATGCTCAGTATACACAGCACTGACAGAGTGGTGTATTATCAGTGTACACAGTACGACAGAGTGTTGTATGATCAGAGTTCTCAGCACTGAGAGAGTGTTGTATGATCAGAGTACACAGCACTGATAGAGTGTTATATGATCAGAGTACACAGTACTGACAGGCAGTTGTATGATCAGAGTACACAGTACTGAGAGAGTGTTGTGCGATCAATGTACACAGTACTGAGATTGTTGTATGATCAGCGTACACTTTACTGACAAAGTGTTGTACTATCAGAGTACAAAGTACCAGAATTGTTGTATGATCAGAGTCCACAGTACTGACAGATTGTTGTACGATCAATGTTCACAGTACTGAGAGTGTTGTCTGTTCAGAGTAAACAGCAATGACAGAGTGTTGGCTGATCAGAGTACACAGTACTGACAGGCAGTTGTATGATCAGTGTACACTGTACTGAGAGTGTTGTATGATCAAAGTACACAGTACTGAGAGAGTATTGTGTGATCAGAGGTCTCAGCACTGACAGAGTGTTGTATGATGAGAGTACACAGTACTGACAGAGTATTGTATGATCAGAATACACAGTACTGCCAGAGTGTTGTATAATCAGTGAACACGGTACTGAGAGAGTGTTGTACGATCAGTGTACGGAGTACTGAGGGACTGTTGTATGATCAGAATACACTGTACTGACATGGTGTTGTATTATCAGAGTACACAGTACTGAGAGACTGTTGAACGATGAGTGTACACAGTACAGAGATTGTTGTATGATCAGCGGACACAGTACTGACAAAGTGTTGTATGATCAGAGTACTCAGCACTGAGAGAGTGTTGTATGATCAGAGCACACCGTACTCAGAGAGTGTTGTATGATTAGAGTACACAGTACTGAGAATGTTGTCTGATCAGAGTACACAGTACTGACAGCAAGATGTATGATCAGAGTACACAGTACTGACAGAGTGCAGTATGCTCAGTGTACACAGTACTGACAGTGTGTTGTATGATCAGTGCACACAGTACTGAGAGTGTTGTATGATCAGAGTACACAGTACTGACATTGTTGAATGATATGAGTACACAGTACTGACAGATATTTGTGTGAACAGATTACACAGTACTGATAGTGTTATATGATCAGAGTACACAGTACTCAGAGAGTGTTGTATGATCAGTGTGCATAGTACTGACATTCTGTTGTATGATCAGTGCACACTGTACTAAGAGTGTTGTATGATCAAAGTACACAGTACTGAGAGATTGTTCTGTGATCAGAGTTGACAGTACTGACAGAATGTTGTATTATCAGAGTGCACAGAACTGACATTGTTGTATGATCAGAGTACACAGTACTGACAGAGTGTTCATCCAATGATTGGTGTGTCAAGGCTGACTTGGACGGGAAAGGTTGTTTCCCGGAGCAAATAGCTTTTACAAAATTGCGTCCAGATATAATCGTATGGTCTGACACCAGTAGAGAAGCGATTACTGGTGAACTCACAGTCCCCTGGGAAGACAACATCCATGAAGCCCATGAGCGCAAGTTAACCAAGTATGCAGAGTTGAGATCAGAGTGCAGAGACAGAGGGTGGAAGGTCTCATGCTATCCATTCGGAGTAGGCTGCCGTGGGTTTATTGCGTTCACTCTCCAGAAGTGGCTGCATGATCTTGGCTTCACTAGAAGAGAGATCAAGTCAACCAGCAGGGCTGTAGCTGAGGCAGCAGACAAAGGATCAACATGGGTGTGGACCAGGTAAGTCCAGAGGGGCAGATAGTCAGACGGTGTATACATATCTTGCAAACCCTTCAGTAGTTGCATAGACACCTGAAGGGTAGACTATCTGTTAGATGGTAGTGACCAACAACTCTGATAGAAGCAGATGCCAAGTTTTTAAGCTCACCAGTGGGAGGTGGTGCTTTAGCACTGCTGGCAAACAACCTCGAAGGAGACTTGATCATAAGGCGGCTGAAACTCCTGAAGACAGGTGGCAGATCAACTGACAGAGTGTTATACGATGTGTACACAGTACTGAAGGACTGTTGTATGATCAGAATACACAGTGCTGACAGTGTAGTATGATCAGAGTACACAATATAAACATGGTGTTGTATTACCACAGTACACTGTACTGAGAGACTGTTCAACGATCAGTGTACACAGTACAGGGATTGTTGTATGATCAGCGTACACAGTGCTGACAAAGTGTTATATTATCAGAGTACGCAGTACTAGGATTTTTGTATGATCAGAATACACAGCACTGACAGAGTGAAGCATGATCAGAGTACACAGTACTGAGAAAGTGTTGTATGATCAGTGTACACAGAACTCAGAGGGTGTTGTATGATCAGAGTACACAGTACTGACAGCAAGTTGTATGATCAGAGTTCACAGCACTGACAGAGTGTAGTATGGTCAGAGTACACAGTACTGCAAGAGTGATGTATGATCAGTGTACACAGTACTGACAGTGTGTTGTATGATTACTGTACACAGTACTGAGGGTGTTGTATGCTCACAGTACTCAGTACTGACAGAGTGTTGGATGATCAGAGTACACAGCAATAACAGAGTGTTGTCTGATCAAACAGTACTGACAGAGTGGTGTATTATCAGTGTACACAGTACGACAGAGTGTTGTATGATCAGAGTACTCAGCACTGAGAGACTGTTGTGTGATCAGAGTACACAGTAGTGACAGCATGCTATATGATCAGAGTATACACAGTACTAAGAGAGTGTTGTATGATCAGAGTACACAGTACTGACAGAGTGTTGTAAGATCAGAGTACACAGTAATGAGAGAGTGTTGTATGATCAGTGTACACAGTACTGAGGGACTGTTGTATGATCAGAATACAAAGTACTGACAGAGTGTTGTATGATCAGAGTACACAATACTGACATGGTGTTGTATTATCAGAGAACACAGTACTGAGAGACTGTTGAACGATCAGTGTACAAAGTACAGAGATTGTTGTCTGATCAGCGTTCACAGTACTGACAAAGTGTTGTATGTTCAGTGTACACAGTACTGAGAGTGTTGTATGCTCAGTGTGCACAGTACTGACAGAGTGTTGGATGATCAGAGTACAC
Source organism: Mobula birostris (assembly GCF_030028105.1). Taxonomy (NCBI): domain Eukaryota; kingdom Metazoa; phylum Chordata; class Chondrichthyes; order Myliobatiformes; family Myliobatidae; genus Mobula; species Mobula birostris. The sequence continues at coordinate 492,745 of NW_027275804.1, forward strand.
AGCAATGACAGAAAGGTGTCTGATTAGAGTACACAGTACTGACAGAGTGGTGTATTATCAGTGTACACAGTACGACAGAGTGTTGTATGATCAGAGTTCTCAGCACTGAGAGAGTGATGTATGATCAGAGTACACAGCACTTATAGAGTGTTATATGATCAGAGTACACAGTACTGACAGGCAGTTGTATGATCAGAGTACACAGTACTGAGAGAGTGTTGTGCGATCAATGTACACAGTACTGAGATTGTTGTATGATCAGCGTACACTTTACTGACAAAGTGTTGTACTATCAGAGTACAAAGTACCAGAATTGTTGTATGATCAGAGTACACAGTACTGACAGGCAGTTGTATGATCAGTGTACACGGTACTGAGAGTGTTCTATGATCAAAGTACACAGTACTGAGAGAGTGTTGTGTGATCAGAGTTCTCAGCACTGGCAGAGTGTTGTATGATCAGAGTACACAGTACCGAGAGAGTGTTGTGTGATCAGAGTTCTCAGCACTGGCAGAGTGTTGTATGATCAGAGTACACAGTACCGAGAGAGTGTTGTGTGATCAGAGTTGACAGTACTGACAGAATGTTTTATTATCAGAGTGCACAGCACTGAGATTGTTGTATGATCAGAGTACATAGTACTGACAGAGCGTTCAGCCAGTGATTGGTGTGTCAAGGCTGACTTGGACGGGAAAGGCAGTTTCCCGGAGCAAATAGCTTTTACAACATTGCGTCCAGATATAATCGTATGGTCTGACACCAGTAGAGAAGCAATTATTGGTGAACTCACAGTCCCCTGGGAAGACAACATCGATGAAGCCCATGAGCGCAAGTTAACCAACTATGCAGAGTTGAGATCTGAGTGCAGAGACAGAGGGTGGAAGGTCTCATGCAATCCATTCGAAGTAGGCTGCCATGGGTTTATTGCGTTCACTCTTCAGAAGTAGCTGCGTGCTCTTGGCTTCACTAGAAGAGAGATCAAGTCAACCAGCAAGGCTGTAGCTGAGGCAGCAGACAAAGGATCAACATGGGTGTGGACCAAGTAAGTCCAGAGGGGCAGATAGTCAGACGGTGTATACATATCTTGCAAACCCTTCAGTAGTTGCATAAACACCTGAAGAGTAGACTATTTGTTAGATGGTAGTGACCAACAACTCTGATAGAGGCAGATGCCAAGTTTTTAAGCTCACCAGCGGAAGGTGGTGCTTTAGCACTGCTGGCAAACAACCTTGAAGGAGACTTGATCATAAGCGGGCAGAAACTCCTGAAGACAGGTGGCAGATCAACTGAGAGAGTCTTATACGATCAGTGTCACAGTACCGAAGGACTGTTGTATGATCAGAATACACAGTACTGACAGTGTAGTATAATCAGAGTACACAATACAGACATGCGGTTGTATTACCACAGTACACAGTACTGAGAGACTGTTCAACGAACCGTGTACACAGTACTGAGTAAGTGTTGTATGATCAGCGTACACAGTACTCAGAGGTTGTATGATCAGAGTACACAGTACTGAAAATGTTGTCTGATCAGGGAACACAGTACTGACAGCAAGTTGTATGATCAGAGTACACAGCAATGACAGAGTGTTGTATGATCAGAGTACACAGTACTGAGAGAGTGTTGTACGATCAGTGTACACAGTACTGAGGGACTGTTGTATGATCAGAATGCACAGTACTGGCAGAGGGTTGTATGATCAGAGTACACAATACTGACATGGTGTTGTATTATCAGAGTACACAGTACTGAGAGACTTTTGAATGATCAGTGTACACAGTACAGAGATTGTTGTATGATCAGCGTACACAGTACTGACAAAGTGTTGTATGATCAGAGTACTCAGCACTGAGAGAGTGTTGTATGATTCGAGTACAAAGTACTGAGAATGTTGGCTGATCAGAGTACACAGTACTGACAGCAAGATGTACGATCAGAGTACACAGTACTGACAGAGTGTAGTATGATCAGAGAACACAGTATTGACAGAGTGTAGTATGATCAAAGTACACAGTACTGACAGTGTGTTGTATGATCAGTGCACACAGTACTGAGAGTGTTGTATGATCAGAGTACTCAGCACTGAGAGAGTGCTGTGTGATCAGAGTTCTCAGCACTGACGAGTGTTGTATGAACAGAGTACACAAGTGGCTGCGTGCACCTTGGCTTCACTTGAAGAGAGATCAAGTCAACTAGCAGGGCTGTAGCTGAGGCAGCAGACAAAGGATCAGCATGGGTGTGGACCAAGTGAGTCTAGAAGGGCAGATAGTCAGACGGTGTATACATATCTTGCAAACCCTTCAGTAGTTGAATAGACATCTGAAGAGTAGACTATCTGTTAGATGGTAGTAGTTTTAAGCTCACCAGTGGGAGGTGGTTCTTCAGCACTGCTGGCAAACCACCTCGGAGGAGACCTGATCATAAGCGAGCAGAAACGTCTGAAGACAGGTGGCAGATCAACTGATGATCCCACTGGTGATAGCACAGGACAGTTAACATCTTAGTCCATGTGTATTTTGTAACTCTAACTGATCAGAGTACACAGTACTTACAGAGTGCTGTGTGATCAGAGCACACAGTACTGACAGAGTGTTGTATGATCAGAGTGCACAGTGCTGACAGAGTATTATATGATCAGAGTACACAGTACTGACAGAGTATTGTATGATCAGAGTACACAGTACTGAGAGAGTGTTGTATGATCAGAGTACACAGTACTAAGAGTCTTATATGATCAGAGTACACAGCACTGAAAAAGTGTTGTATGATCAGTGTACACAGTACTCAGAGAGTGTTGTATGATCAGAGTACACAGTACTGACAATGTTGTCTGATCAGAGTACACAGTACTGACAGAGTGTTCTGTGATCAGAGTACACAGTAGTGACAGAGTGTTGTATGATCAGAGTACACTGTACTGACCGAGTGTTGTATGATCAGAGTGCACAGTGCTGACAGAGAGCTGTATGATCAAAGTACACAGTACTGAGAGAGTGTTGTATGATCAGAGTACACGGTACTGAGAGTCTTATATGATCAGAGTACACAGCACTGGAAAAGTGTTGTATGATCAGTGTACACAGTACTCAGAGAGTGTTGTATGATCAGAGTACAGAGTACTGAGAATGTTGTCTGATCAGAATACACAGTACTGACAGAGTGTTCTGTGATCAGAGTACACGGTAGTGACAGAGTGTTGTATGATCAGAGTAGACTGTACTGACCGAGTGTTGTATGATCAGCGTGCACAGTGCTGATAGAGTATTATATGATCAGAGTACACAGTACTGACAGAGAGCTGTATGATCAGACTACACAGTACTGAGAGAGTGTTGTGTGATCAGAGTGCACAGTGCTGACAGAGTGCTGTATGATCAGATGACACAGTACTGAGAGATGTTATATGATCAGAGTTCACAGTAATGACAGAGTATTGTATGATCAGAGTACACAGTACTGACAGAGTGTTGTATAATCAGTGAACACAGTACTGAGAGAATGTTGTACGATCAGTGTACACAGTACTGAGGGACTGTTGTATGATCAGAATACACAGTACTGACAGAGTGTTGTATGATCAGAGTGCGCAATACTGACATGGTGTTGCATTATCAGAGTACACAGTACTGAGAGACTGTTGAATGATCAGTGTACACAGTACAGAGATTGTTGTATGATCACCGGACACAGTACTGACCAAGTGATGTATGATCAGAGTACTCAGCAATGAGAGAGTGTTGTATGATCAGAGCACACCGTACTCAGAGAGTGTTGTATGATTAGAGTACACAGTACTGAGAATGTTGTCGGACAAGATTACACAGTACTGACAGCAAGATGTACAATCAGAGTACACAGTACTGACAGATTGTTGTATGAACAGAGTACACAGTACTGATAGTGTTATATGATCAGAGTACAGAGTACTCAGAGAGTGTTGTATGATCAGAGTACTCAGCACTGAGAGAGTGTTGTGTGATCAGAGTACACAGTACTGACAGCATGTTATATGATCAGAGTGCACACAGTACTAAGAGAGTGTTGTGTCATCAGAGTACACTGTACTGTCAGAGTGTTGTATGATCAGAGTACACAGTGCTTACAGAGGGTTGTTTGATCAGAGTACACAGTACTGACAGAGTGCTGTATGATCAGTGTACACAGTACTGACAGAGTGTTGAATGATCAGAGTACACAATACTGACATAGTGTTGTATTATCAGAGTACACAGTACTGATAGACTGTTGAATGATCAGTGTACACAGTACAGAGATTGTTGTATGATCAGCATACTCAGTACTGACAAAATGTTGTATTATCAGAGTACACAGTACCAGGATTGTTGTATGACCAGAATACACAGCACTGACAATGTGTAGTATGATCAGAGTATACAGTACTGAAAATGTTGTATGATCAGAGAACACAGTACTGACAGCAAGTTGTACGGTCAAAGTACACAGCATTCACAGAGAGTAGTATGATCAGAGTACACAGTACTGACAGAGTATTGTATGATCAGTGTACACAGTACTGACAGTGTGTTGTATGATCAGTGTACACAGTACTGAGAGTGTTGTATGTTCAGAGTACACAGTACTGACAGAGTGTTGGATGATCAGAGTACACAGCAATGACAGAGTGTTGTCTGATCAGAGTACACAGTACTGATAGAGTGGTGTATTATCAGTGTACACAGTATGAGAGAGTGTTGTATGATCAGAGTACTCAGCACTGAGAGAGTGTTGTATGATCAGAGTACACAGCACTGACAGAGTGTTATATGATCAGAGTACACAGTACTGACAGGCAGTTGTATGATCAGAGTACACTGTACTGAGAGAGTGCTGTATGATCAGTGTGCACGGTACTGAGAGATGTATGATCAGCGTACACAGTACTGAGATTGTTGTATGATCAGCGTACAATTTACTGACAATGTGTTGTACTATCAGAGTACACAGTACCAGAATTGTTGTATGATCAGAGTACACAGTACTCAGAGTGTTATATGATCAGAGTACACAGTACTGAGAAAGTGTTGTATGATCAGTGTACATAGTACTCAGAGTGTTATATGATCAGAGTACACAGTACTGAGAAAATGTTGTATGATCAGTGTACACAGTACTCAGAGAGTGTTGTATGATCAGAGTACACAGTACTGAAAATGTTGTCTGATCAGAGAAGACAGTACTGAGACCAAATTGTCTGATCAGAGTACACAGTACTGACAGCAAGCTGTACGATGAGAGTACACAGTACTGACTGACTGTAGTATGATCAGAGTACACAGTACTGACAAAGTGTTGTATGCTCAGTGTACACAGTACTGACAGTGTGTTGTATGATCAACGTACACTGTACTAACAGACTGTTGTATGATCACAGTGCACAGTACTGTGTGAGTGTTGTGTGATCAGAGATCACAGTACTGATATGGTGTTGTATTATCAGAGTACACAGTACTGAGAGAGTGTTGTATGATCAGAGTACACAGTACTGAGAATGTTGTCTGATCACAGTACACAGTACTGACAGCAAGTTATACGATCAGAGTACACAGTACTGACAGAGTTTAGTATGATCAGAGTACACAGTACTGACAGAGCGTACTATGATCAGAGTACAGAGTACTGACAGACTGTTGTATGCTCAGTGTACACAGTACTGACAGTGAGTTGTATGATCAGTGCGCACAGTACTGAGAGTGTTGTATGATCAGAGTACACAGTACTGAGATTGCTGTATGATCAGAGTACACAGTACTGATAGTGTTATATGATCAGAGTACACAGTACTGACAGAGTGTTGTATGATCAGAGTACACAGTACCGACAGTGTGTTGTATGATTAGTGCACACAGTACTGAGAGTGTTGTATGATCAGAGTGCACAGTATTGACATAGTGTTCAGCCAATGATTGGTGTGTCAAGGCTGACTTGGACGGGACAGGCAGCTTCCCGGAGCAAATAGCTTTTACAACATTGTGTCCAGATATAATTATATGGTCTGACACCAGTAGAGAAACGATTATTGGTGAACTCACAGTCCCCTGGGAAGACAACATCGATGAAGCCCATGAGCGCAAGTTAACCAAGTATGCAGAGTTGAGATCTGAGTGCAGAGACAGAGGGTGGAAGGTCTCATGCTATCCATTCGAAGTAGGCTGCCGTCGATTTATTACGTTCACTCTCCAGAAGTGGCTGCGTGACCTTGGCTTCACTAGAAGAGAGATCAAGTCAACCAGCAGGGCTGTAGCTGAGGCAGCAGACAAAGGATCAGCATGGGTGTGGACCAAGTAAGTCCAGAGGGGCAGATAGTCAGACAGTGTATACATATCTTGCAAACCCTTCAGTAGTTGCTTAGACACCTGAAGAGTAGACTATCTGTTAGATGGTAGTGACCAACAACTCTGATAGAGGCAGATGCCAAGTTTTTAAGCTCACCAGTGGGAGGTGGTGCTTTTGCACTGCTGACCACCACCTCGAGGGAGTCTTGATCATAAGCGGGCCGAAACTCCTGAAGACAGGTGGCAGATCAACTGAAGATCCCACTGGTGATAGCACAGGACAGTTAACATCTTAGTCCATGTGTATTTTGTAACTCTAACTGTTCAGAGTACACAGTACTTACAGAGTGCTGTGTGATCAGACTATACAGTACTGACAGCGTGTTATATGATCAGAGTACACAGTACTGACAGAGTATTGTATGATCAGAGTACACAGTACTGACAGAGTGTTGTATGATCAGAATACACAATACTGACATGGTGTAGTATTATCAGAGTACACAGTACTGAGAGACTGTTGAACGATGAGTGTACACAGTACAGAGATTGTTGTATGATCAGCGGACACAGTACTGACAAAGTGTTGTATTATCAGAGTACACAGTACTAGGATTGTTGTATGATCAGAGTACACAATACTGATAATGTGTAGTAAGATCAGAGTACACAGTACTGAGAAATTGTTGTATGATCAGTGTACATAGTACTCAGAGGGTATTGTATGATCAGTGTACACAGTACTCAGAGAGTGTTGTATGATTAGAGTACACAGTACTGAAAATGTTGTCTGGTCAGAGTACACAGCACTGACAGAGTGTAGTATGATCAGACTACACAGCACTGACAGAGTGTTGATTGATCATTGTACACCATACTGACAGTGTGTAGTATGATCGGTGTACACAGTGCTGAGAGTGTTGTATGTTCAGTGTACACAGCAATGACAGAGTGTTGTCTGATCAGAGTACACAGTACTGACTGAGTATTTTATGATCAGAGTACACAGAACTGACAGGCAGTTGTATGATAAGAGTACACAGTACTGAGAGTTTTGTATGATCAGCGTATACAGTACTGTCAGAGTGTTTTATGATCAGAGTGCACAATACTGACATGGTGTTGTATTATGAGAGTACACAGTACTGAGAGAGAGTTATGAGATCAGTGTACACCGTACTGACAGGCAGTTGTATGATCAGAGTACACTGTACTGACAGAGTGCTGTAGGATCAGAGTGCACAGTACTGAGAGTGTTGTATGATCAGCATACACAGTACTGACAGAGTGTTGGATGATCAGAGTACACAATACTGACATGGTGTTGCATTATGAGAGTACACAGTACTGAGAGAGAGTTGTGAGATGAGTGTACACAGTACTGACAGGCAGTTGTATGATCAGAGTACACAGTACTGACAGCGTGTTATATGATCAGAGTACACTGTACTGACAGAGTATTGAGTGATCAGAGTGCACAGTGCTGACAGAGTGTTGTATGATCAGAGTACACAGTACTGACAGAGTGCTGTATGATCAGAGTACACAGTACTGAGAGAGAGTTGAACGATCAGTGTACGTAATACTGATGGACTGTTGTATGATCAGAATACACAGTACTGACAGAGTGTTGTATGATCAAAGTACACAATACTGATATGGTGTTCTATTATGAGAGTACACAGCACTGCCACAGTGTTATATGATCAGAGTACACAGTACTGACAGGCAGTTGTATGATCAGAGTACACTGTACTGAGAGAGTGCACAGTACTGAGAGTGCTGTATGATCAGCGTACACAGTACTGACTGAGTGTTGTATGATCAGAGTACGCAATACTGACATGGTGTTGTATTATGAAAGTACACAGTACTGAGAGAGAGTTGTGCGATCAGTGTACATAGTACTGAGATTGTTGTATGATCACCAGACACTTTACTGACAGAGTGTTGTACTATCAGAGTACACAGTACCAAGATTGTTGTCTGATCAGAGTAAACAGTACTGACAGAGTGGTGTATTATCAGTGCACACAGTACGACAGAGTGTTGTATGATCAGAGTCCTCAGCACATAGAGAGTGTTGTATGATCAGAGTACACAGCACTGACAGAGTGTTATATGATCAGAATACACAGTACGGAGAGAGTGCTGTATGATCAGAGTACACAGTACTGACAGAGTGTTGTATGATCAGTGTACACAGTACGACAGAGTGTTGTATGATCAGATGACCCAGCACAGAGAGAGTGTTATGTGATCAGAGTACACAGTGCTGAAAGGCAGTTGTATGATCAGAGTACACTGTACTGAGAGAATGCTGTATTATCAGAGTGCACAGTACTGAGAGTGCTGTATGATCTGCGTACACAGTACTGACAGAGTGTTGGATGATCAGAGTACACAATACTGACATGGTGTTGTATTATGAGAGTACACAGTACTGAGAGAGAGTTGTGAGATCAGTGTACACAGTACTGACAGGCAGTTGTATGATCAGAGTACACTGTACTGAGAGAGTGCTGTAGGATCAGAGTGCACAGTACTGAGAGTGCTGTATGATCAGTGTACACAGTACTGACAGATTATTGTATGATCAGAGTACTCAGCACTGAGAGAGTGTTGTGTGATCAGAGCATACAGTAGTGAGAGACTGTTGAACAATCAGTGTACACAGTACTGAGATTGTTGTATGATCAGCGTACACCGTACTGACAAAGTATTGTATTATCATGTACACAGTGCTAGGATTGTTGTATGATCAGAGTACACTGTACTGACAGCGTGTTATATGATCAGAGTACACTCTACTGACAGAGTGTTGTATGATCAGAGTACACAATACTGACAGAGTGCTGTATGATCAGAGTACACAGTACTGAGAGAGTTTTGTATGATCAGAGTACACAATACTGACATGGTGTTGTATTATGGGAGTACACAGCACTGAGAGAGAGTTGTGCGATCAATATACACAGTACTGAGATTGATGTATGATCACCGTACACTTTACTGACAAAGTGTTGTACTCTCAGTGTACACAGTACCAACATTGTTGTCTGATCAGAGTAAACAGTACTGACAGAGTGGTGTATTATCAGTGTACACAGTACAACAGAGTGTTGTATGATCAGAGTACACAGTACTGAGAGAGTGTTGTGTGATCAGAATACACAGTACTGACAGAGTGTTATATGATCAGAGTATACAGTACTGACAGGCAGTTGTATCATCAGAGTACACTGTACTGAGAGAGTGCTGTAGGATCAGAGTGCACAGTACTGAGAGTGTTGTATGATCAGAGTACACTGTACTGACAGAGTGTTGTGTGATCAGAGTGCACAGTGCTGACAGAGTGTTGTATGATGAGAGCACACAGCACTGACAGAGGGTAGTATGATCAGAGTACACAGTACTGAGAGAGTGTTGGATGATCAGAGTACACAGCAATGACAGAGTGTTGTCTGATCAGAGTACACAGTACTGACAGAGTGGTGTATTATCAGTTTAACAGTACGACAGAGTGTTGTATGATCAGAATACTCAGCATTGAGGGAGTGTTGTATGATCAGAGTACACAGCATTGACGGAGTGTTATATGATCAGAGTACACAGTACTGAGAGAGTGTTGTATTATCAATGTACACACTACTCAGAGACTGTTGTATGATCAGAGTTCACAGTACTGAAAACGTTGTCTGATCAGAGAACACAGTACTGACAGCAAGTTGTATGATCAAAGTACACAGCACTGAGTGTGTTGTATGCTCAGAGTATACAGTACTGACAGAGTGTTGGATGATCAGAGTACCCAGCAATGACAGAGTGTTGTCTGATCAGAGTACACAGTATGACAGAGTGTTGTATGATCAGAGTACACAGCACTGACAGAGTGTTATATGATCAGAGTACACAGTACTGACAAGCAGTTGTATGATCAGAGTACACTGTACTGAGAGAGTGCTGTATGATCAGTGTACACAGTACTGACAGAGTGCTGTATGAAGAGAGTACACAAAACTGATTTGGTGTTGTATTATGAGAGTACACAGTACTGAGAGAGTCTTGTGCGATCAGTGTACACAGTACTGAGATTGTTGTATGATCAGCGTACACTTTACTGACAAAGTGTTGTACTATCAGAGTACACAGTACCAGGACTGATGCCTGATCAGAGTAAACAGTACAGACAGAATGGTGTATTATCAGTGTACACAGTACAACAGAGTGTTGTATGATCAGAGTACACAGCACTGAGAGAGTGTTGTGTGATCAGAGCACACAGTACTGAGAGACTGTTGAACAATCAGTGTACACAGTACTGAGATTGTTGTATGATCAGCGTACATCGTACTGACAAAGTATTGTATTATCATGTACACAGTACTAGGATTGTTGTATGATCAGAGTACACAGTACTGACAGCGTGTTATATGATCACAGTACACTGTACTGACAGAGTGTTGTGTGATCAGAGTACACAGTACTGAGAGAGTGTTGTACGATCAGTGTACATAGAACTGAGGGACTGTTGTATGATCAGAATACACAGTACTGACAGAGTGTTGTATGATCAAAGTACACAATACTGATATGGTGTTCTATTATCAGAGTACACAGTACTGAGAGACAGTTGAACAATCAGTGTACACAGTACAGAGATTGTTGTATGATCAGCATACACAGTACTGACAGTGTGTTGTATTACAGAGTACACAGTACTAGGATTGTTTTATGATCAGAATATACAACACTGACAATGTGTAGTGTGATCAGAGTACACAGTACTGAGAAAGTGTTGTATGATCAGTGTACACAGTCCTGACAGTGTGTTGTATGAATAGTGTACACAGTACTGAGAGTGTTGTATGCTCAGAGTACACAGTACTGACAGAAAGTTGTATGATCAAAGTACACAGTACTGACAGAGTGTTGTATGATCAGTGTATACAGTCCTGACAGTGTGTTGTATGATCAGTGTACACAGTACTGAGAGTGTTGTATGCTCAGAGTACACAGTAATGACAGAGTTTTGGATAATCAGAGTACACAGCAATGACAGTGTGTTGTCTGATCAGAGAACACAGTACTGACAGAGTGGTGTATTATCACTGTACACAGTACAACAGAGTGTTGTATGATCAGATAACTCAGCACTGAGAGAGTGTTATATGATCAGAGTTCACAGTACTGACAGGCATTTGTATGATCAGAGTACACTGTACTGACAGGCATTTGTATGATCAGAGTACACTGTACTGAGAGAGTGCTGTATGATCAGAGTGCACACTGCTGAGAGTGTTGTATGATCAGCGTACACAGTACTGACAGAGTGTTGCATGATCAGAGTACACAATACTGACATGGTGTTGTATTTTTTTTTACAAAATTCTTTATTACAAATGTCGGTGCTATACAATATTTACAAACCCAGTGAATAACACATTTACTACACTACAAACAGACAATACATGTTAAACCAATATATTGCCATCCTCATCAATGATGGCATTTACACCCCGCGGAGCCCCGCGGAGTGTGGTATGATCACTGTACACAATACTGAGGGTGTTGTATGCTCACAGTACTCAGTACTGACAGAGTGTTGGATGATCAGAGTACACAGCAATGACAGAGTGTTGTCTGACCAGAGTAAACAGTACTGACAGAGTGGTGTGTTATCAGTGTACACAGTATGACAGAGTGTTGTATGATCAGAGTACTCAGCACTGAGAGAGTGTTGTGTGATGAGAGTACACAGTAGTGACAGTGTGTTATATGATCAGAGTACAGACAGTACTAAGAGAGTGTTGTGTGATCAGAGTACACAGTACTGTCAGAGTGTTGCATGATCAGAGTACACAGTACTGACAGAGATGCTGTATGATCAGTGTACATAGTACTCAGAGGGTGTTGTATGATCAGAGTAAACAGTATTGAAAATGTTGTCTGATCAGAGAACACAGTACAGACAGCAAGTTGTACGATCAAAGTTCTCAGCACTCACAGAGTACACAGTACTGACAGTGTGTTGTATGATCACTGTACACAGTACTGAGAGTGTTGTACGCTCACAGTACTCAGTACTGACAGAGTTTTGGATGATCAGAGTACACAGCAATGACAGAGTGGTGTATTATCAGTGTATACAGTATGATAGAGTGTTGTATGATCAGAGTGCTCAGCACAGAGAGAGTGTTGTGTGATCATAGTACACAGTAGTGAGAGAGTGTTGTACGATCAGTGTACACAGTACTGAGGGTCTGTTGTATGATCAGAATACACATACCAACAGAGTGTTGCATGATCAGAGTACACAATACTGACATGGTGTAGTACTATCTGAGCACACAGTACTGAAAGACTGTTGAACGATTAGTGTACACAGTACTGAGATTGTTGTATGATCAGCATACACAGTACTGACGAAGTGTTGTATTATCAGAGTACACAGTACCAGGAATGTTGTATGATCAGAGTACACAGTACTGACAGCGTGTTAGATGATCAGAGTACACTGTACGGACAGAGTGTTGTGTGATCAGATTGCACAGTGCTGACAGAGTGCTGTATGATCAGTGTACACAGTACTGAGAGTGCTGTATGCTCAGAGTACACAGTAATGACAGAGTGTTGGATAATCAGAGTACACAGTCATGACAGAGTGTTGGATAATCAGAGTACTAAGCACTGAGAGAGTGTTGTATAATCAGAGTACACAGCACTGACAGAGTGTTATATGATCAGAGTACACAGAACTGACAGGCAGTTGTATGATCAGAGTACACTGTACTGAGAGAGTGCTGTATGATCAGAGTGCACACTACTGACATGGTGTTGTATTATGAGAGTACACATTTCTGAGACAGAGTTGTGCGATCAGTGTACACAGTACTCAGAGGTTGTTGTATGATCAGAGTACACAGTGCTGAAAACGTTGTCTGATCAGAGAACACAGTACTGACAGCAAGCTGTATGAGCAAAGTACACAGCACGGAGAGTGTTGTATGCTCAGAGTATACAGTACTGACAGAGTGTTGGATGATCAGAGAACACAGCACTGACAGAGTGTTGTATGATCAGAGTATACAATACTGGCATGGTATTGTGTTATCAGAGTACACAGTACTGAGAGACAGTTGAACGATCAGTGTACACAGTACAGAAATTGTTGTATGATCAGCGTACACAGTACTGACAAAGTGTTGTATTATCAGAGTACACAGTACTAGGATTGTTTTATGATCAGGGTACACAACACTGACAATGTGTAGTGTGATCAGAGTACTCAGTACTGAGAAAGTGTTGTATGATCAGTGTACACAGTACTGAGGGTCTGTTGTATGATCAGAATACACATACCGACAGAGTGTTGTATGATCAGAGTAAACAATACTGACATGGTGTAGTATTATCAGAGTACATAGTACTGAGAGACTGTTGAATGATCAGTGTACACAGTACAGAGATTGTTGTATGATCAGCGTACACAGTACTCAGAGGGAGTTGTATGATCAGAGTAAACAATACTGAAAATGTTGTCTGATGAGAGAACACAGTACTGACAGCAAGTTGTATGATCAAAGTACACAGCACTGACAGAATGTAGTATGTTCAGAGTACACAGTACTGAGAAAGTGTTGTATGATCAGTGTACACAGTACTGAGTGTGTTGTATGCTCAGAGTACACAGTACTGAGAGTGTTCTATGATCAAAGTACACAGTACTGAGAGTGTTCAATGATTAGAGTACACAGTACTGACAGAGTGTTATATGATCAGTGTACACAGTACTCAGAGACTGTTGTATGATCAGAGTACACAGTACTGAAAATGTTGTCTGATCAGAGAACACAGTACTGACAGCAAGTTGTATGATCACAGTACACAGTACTGAGTGTGTTGTATGCTCAGAGTATACAGTACTGACAAAGTGTTGTAAGATCAGAGTGCACAGTGCTGACAGAGTGTTGTTTGATGAGAGTACACAGTACTGACAGAGTGCTGTATGATCAGAGTACACAGTCCTGAGAGAGTGTTGTACGATCAGTGTACACAGTACTGAGGGACTGTTGTATGATCAGAATACACAGTACTGACAGAGTGTTGTATGATCAAAGTACACAATACTGATATGGTGTTATCAGAGTACACAGTACTGAGAGGCAGTTGATCGATCAGTGTACAGAGTACAGAGATTGTTGTACGATCAGTGTACACAGTACTGACAAAGTGTTGTATCATCAGAGTACACAGTACTAGGATTTTTTTATGATCAGAGTACACAACACTGACAATGTGTAGTATGATCAGAGTACACACTACTAAGAAAGTGTTCTATGATCAGTGAACACAGTCCTGACAGTGTGTTGTGTGATCAGTGTACACAGTACTGAGAGTGTTGTATGCTCAGAGTACACAGAACTGACAGCAAGTTGTATGATCAAAGTACACAGCACTGACAGAGTGTAGTATGATCAGAGTACACAGTACTGAGCGTGTTGTATGCTCAGAGTACGAAGTAAAGTCAGAGTGTTGGATGATCAGAGTACACAGCAATGACAGAGTGTTGTCTGATCAGAGAACACAGTACTGACAGAGTGGTGTATTTACAGTGTTCACTGTAAGACAGAGTATTGTATGATCAGAGTACTCAGCACTGTGAGAGTGTTGTATTATCAGAGTACACAGCACTGACAGAGTGTTATATGATCAGAGTACACAGTACTGACAGGCAGTTGTATGATCAGAGTACACTGTACTGACAGAGTGCTGTATGATCAGAGTGCACAGTACTGACAAAGTGTTGTATTATCAGAGTACACAGTACTGACATGGTGTAGTATTATCAGAGCACACAGTACTGAGAGACTGTTGAAAGATCAGTGTACACAGTACTGAGATTGTTCTATGATCAGCGTACACAGTACTGACAAAGTGTTGTATTATCAGAATACACAGTACTAGGACTGTTTTATGATCAGCGTACACAACACTGACAATGTGTAGTATGATCAGAGTACACAGTACTGATAGAGTGTTGTATGATCAGTGTACACAGTCCTGACAGTGTGTTGTATGATCAGTGTACACAGTACTGAGAGTGTTGAATGCTCAGAGTACACAGTAATGACAGAGTGTTGTATGATCAGTGTACACAGTCCTGACAGTGTGTTGTATGATCAGTGTACACAGTACTGAGAGTGTTGTATGATCAGAGTACACAGCACTGACAGAGTGTTATATGATCAGAGTACACAGTACTGACAGGCAGTTGTATGATCAGAGTACACTGTACTGAGAGAGTGCTGTATGATTAGAGTGCACAGCACTCAGAGTGTTGTATGATCAGAGTACACAGTACTGACAGAGTGGTGTATGATCAGAGTACACAATAATAACATGGTTTATTATGAGAGTATACAGTACTGAGAGAGAGTTGTGCGATCAGTGTACACAGTACTGAGATTGTTGTATGATCACCGTACACTTTACTGACAGAGTGTTGTACTATCAGAGTACACAGTACCAAGATTGTTGTCTGATCAGAGTAAACAGTACTGACAGAGTGGTGTATTATCAGTGTACACAGTACGACAGAGTGTTGTATGATCAGAGTGCACAGTACTGAGAGAGTGCTGTATGATCAGAGTGCACAGTACTGAGAGTGTTGTATGATCAGCGTACACAGTACAGACAGAGTGTTGTATGATCAGAGTACACAGTACTGATAGTGTTATATGATCAGAGTACACTACTCAGAGAGTGTTGTATGATCAGTGTACACAGTACTGACATTGTGTTGTATGATCAGTGCACACAGTACTGAGAGTGTTGTATGATCAGCGTACACAGTACAGACAGAGTGTTGTATGATCAGAGTACACAATACTGACATGGTGTTGTATTTAGAGAGTACACGGTACTGAGAGAGTGTTGTGCGATCAGTGTACACAGTACTGAGATTTTTGTATGATCAGCGTACACTTTACTGACAAAGTGTTGTATGATCAGTGTACACAGTACTCAGAGAGTGTTGTATGACCAGAGTACACAGTACTGAAAATGTTGTCTGATCAGAGGACACAGTACAGACAGCAACTTGCATGAACAGAGTACGCAGCACTGACAGAGTGTTGTATGATCAGAGTACACAGCACAGACAGAATGTAGTATGATCAGAGTACACAGTACTGACAGAGTGTTGTATGATCAGTGTACACCGTACCGACAGTGTGTTGTATGATCAGTGTACACAGAACTGAGAGTGTTGTCTGATCAGAGTACACAGTACTGACAGTGTTGTATGAACATAGTGCACCGTAATGAGAGACTGCTGTATGATCAGTGTGCACAGAACTGAGAGTGTTGTATGATCAGAGAACACAGTACTGACAGCAAGTTATAAGATCAGAGTACACAGCACTGACAGTGTGCTGTATGATCAGAGTACTCAGTACTGAGAGAGTTTTGTACGATCAGTGTACACAGTACTGAGGGAATGTTGTCTGATCAGAATACACAGTACTGACAGAGTGTTGTATTATCAGAGTACACAGTACTGAGAGACTGTTGAACGATCAGTGTACACAGTACAGAGATTGTTGTATGATCAGCGTACACAGTACTGACAAAGTGTTGTATTATCAGAGTACACAGTACTAGGATTATTTTATGATCAGAGTACACAACACTGACAATGTGTAGTATGATCAGAGTACACAGTACTGAGAAAGTGTCGTATGATCAGTGTACACAGTACTGAGGGTCTGTTGTATGATCAGAATACACATACCGACAGAGAGTTGTATGATCAGAGTACACAATACTGACATGGTGTTGTATTATCAGAGCACACAGTACTGAGAGACTGTTGAATGATCAGTGTACACAGTACAGAGATTGTTGTATGATCAACGTACACAGTACTAGGATTGTTGTATGATCAGAGTACACAACACTGACAATGAGTAGTACGATTAGTGTACACAGTACTGAGAGAGTGTTGGGTGATCAATGTACACAGTACTGACCTAGTGTTGTATTATCAGAGTACACAGTACTGAGAGTGTTGTATGATCAGAGTAAACAGTACTGAAAATGTTGTCTGATCAGAGAACACGGTACTGACAGAGTGTTGTATGATCAGAGTACCCAGTACTGACAGAGAGTTGTATGAACAGTGTACACAGTACAGACAGAGTATTCTACGATTAGGGTGCAACAGTACTGACAGATTGTTGTACGATCAGAGTACAGAGTACTGACAATGTGTTATACAATCAGAGTACACTGTACTGAGAGAGTGCTATGTGATCAGTGTGCACCCTACAGACAGAATCTTGTATGATCAGAGTACACAGTACTGACAGAGTGTGGTATGATCAGTGTACACAGTACTGAAAGAGCGTTGTATGATCAGACTACACATTCCTGAGAAAGTGTTGTATGATCAGTATACACAGTGCTGAGAGAGTGTTGTATGATCAAAGTACATAGAACTAACACAGTGTTCTATGATGAGAGTTCACAGTACTAACAGAGTGTTGCCTGATCAAAGTACACAGTACTGAGAGTGCTGTATGATCAGGGTACACAGGACTTACTGAGTAATGTATGATCGGAGTACACAGTACTGACAGAGTGTTGCACAATGAGAGTACAGAGTACTGACAATGCGTTATACTATCAGAGTACACAGTACTGGGAGAGTGTTGCATGATCAGAGTACACAGTACTGAGAGTGTGCTATGATTAGAGTACACAGTACTGACAGTATGTTGTATGATCAGCGTACACAGTACTGAGAGAGTGTTGTATGATCAGCGTACACAGTACTGACAGAGTGTTGTATAATCTGAGTGCACAGTACTAACAGAGTGTTGCATGATCAAGGTACACAGTACTGAGAGTGTTGTATGATCACAGTACACAGTACTGAGAGTGTTATATGATCAGAGTACACAGTGCTGACAGAGAGTTCTACGATCAGAGTACACAGTACTGACAGAGTGACGTACGAACAGAGCACACAGTACTGACAGACTGTTGTTTGATCTGAGTACACAAAACTGACAGAGTGTTGTATGATCAGAGAACACAGTACTGAGTGTGTTGTATTACCACAGGTCACAGTACTGACCTACTGATGTATGATCAGAGTACTGAACACTGACAGACTGTTGTATGATCTGGATACACAGTACTGATAGTGTTGTATCACCAGTGTAGACGGTACTGACAGAGTGTTGTATGATGAGAGAACACATTACTGAGAGTGTTGTATGATCAGAGTACACAATACTGACAGAGTGTTGTATGATCAGAGAACACAGTACTGAGAGTGTTGTATGATCAGAGTACACAGTACTGAGAGTGTTCTATGATTAGAGTACACAGTACTGACAGAGTGTTGTATGATCAGTGTACACAGTACTGATAGACTGTTGTATGATCAGAGTACATGTAACTGAGAGTGTTGCATGATCAGATTACACAGTACTGAGAGTGTTGTATGGTCCTTGTTCACAGTGCTGAAAGAGTGTTGTATGATCAGAGTACATTGTACTGACAGAGTGTTGCATGTTCATAGTGCACAGTACTAACAGAGTGTTGCATGATCAAAGTACACAGTGCTGAGAGTGTTCTATGATCAGAGTACACAGTATTGAGAGTGTTCTATGATTAGAGTACACAGTACTGACAGAGAATTGTTTGATCTGAGCACACAGTACTGAGAGTGTTATATGATCAGAGTACGCAGTACTGAGAGTGTTCTATGATTAGAGTACACAGTACTGACAGAGAATATAGATTGATCAGAGCACACAGTACTGAGATTGTTATATTTTAAGACAAAACAGTACTCAGAGACTGTTGTATGATCAGAGTACACAGTAATGAGAGTGTTCTATGATCATAGTACACAGTACTGGGAGTGTCCTATGATCAGAGAACACAGTACGGACAGAGTGTTTTATGATCAGAGTACATAGTACTGACAGAGTGTTGTATGATCAGAGTACAAAGTACTGAGTGTGTTTTATGATCAGAGAACACAGTATGGACAGAGTGTTTTATGATCAGTGTACGTAGTACTGACAGAGTGTTGTATGATCAGACTACACTGTACTGAGTGTGTTTTATTATCAGAGAACACAGTACGGACAGATTGTTTTATGATCAGAGTACACAGTACTGACAGAGTGTTGTATAATCAGTGTACACAGTACTGATAGACTGTTATATGATCAGAGTACACATAACTAAGATTGTCGTATGATCAGATTACACAGTACTCAGAGTGTTGTATGGTCAGTGTTCACAGTGCTGAGATAGTGTTGGATGATCAGAATACACAGTACTGACAGAGTGGTGTATTATCACAGAACTCAGTACTGAGAGTGTTGTATGATCAGAGTACACAGTACTGAGAGTGTTCTATGATTAGAGTACACAGTACTGAGTGTGTTCTATCACCAGTATAGACAGTACTGACAGAGTGTTGTATGATCAGTGAACACAGTACTGAGAGTGTTGTATGATCAGAGTACACCGTACTGAGAGTGTTCTATGATTAGACTACACAGTACTGACAGAGAGTTGTTTGATCAGAGTACGCAGAACAGAGAGTGTTATATGATCAGATTACACAGAACTGATAGAGTGTTGTATGATCAGTGTACACATTACTAACAGAGTGTTGTGTGATCAGCGTAAACAGTACTACCAGAGTGCTGTATGATCAGTGTACACATTACTTACAGTGTTATCTGCTCAGTGTACACAGTACTGAAAGAGTGTTGTATGATCAGCGTGCACAGTACTGAGAAAGTGTTGTATGATCAGAATACATTGTACTGACAGAGTGTTGTATGATCCTAGTGCACAGTACTAACAGAATGTTGCCTGGTCAAAGTACACAGTAGTGAGAGTGCTGTATGTTCAGGGTACACAGTACTTACTGAGTAATGTATGATCAGAGTACATAGTACTGACAGAGTGTTGCACAATGAGAGTACAGAGTACTGACAATGTGTTATACTATCAGAGTACACAGTACAGGGAGAGTGTTGTATGATTAGAGTACACCGTACTGAGAGTGTTCTATGATTAGAGTACACAGTACTGACAGACAGTTGTATGATCAGAGTACACAGTACTGACACAGTGATGTATGATCAGAGTACACTGTACTGACAGAGTGTTGTATGATCAGAGCACCCAGATCTGACGGAATGTTGTATGATCAGCGTACACAGTACTGACAGAGTGTTGTATAATCTGAGTGCACAGCACTGAGAAAGTGTTGTATAATCACAGTACATACTACTGACAGAGTGCTTTATGATCATAGTGCACAGTACTAACAGAGTGTTGCATTATCAAAGTACACAGTACTGAGAGTGTTGTATGATCAGAGTACACAGTACTGTCACAGTGTTGTCTGATCAGAGTACACAGTGCTGAGAGAGTGTTGTATGATCAGGATACACTGTACTGACAGAGTATTGTATGATCAGAGTACAGAATACTGACAGAGTGTTGTATGATCAGAGTACACTGTTCTGAGAGTGTTCTATCATCAGAGTACACAGTACTGACAGAGGGTTGTTTGATCAGAGAACACAGTACTGAGAGTGCCCGTTGATCAGAGTACACAGTACTGAAAGGGTTCTATGATTAGAGTACACAGTACTGACAGAGAATTGTTTGATCAGAGCACACAGTACTGAGAGTGATATATGATAAGACAAAACAGTACTCAGAGTGTGTTGTATGATCAGAGTGCACAGTACTGAGAGTGTTCTATGATTAGAGTACACAGTACTGACAGACAGTTGTATGATCAGAGTACACAGTACTGACACAGTGATGTATGATCAGAGTACACCGTACTGACAGAGTGTTGTATGATCAGAGCACCCAGATCTGATGGAATGTTGTATGATCAGTGTCCACAGTACTGAGAGAGTGTTGTATGATCAGTGTACACAGTACTGACAGAGTGTTGTATAATCTGAGTGCACAGTACTGAGAAAGTGTTGTATAATCACAGTACATAGTACTGACAGAGTGCTTTATGATCATAGTGCACAGTACTAACAGAGTGTTGCATTATCAAAGTACACAGTACTGAGAGTGCTGTATGATCAGAGTACACAGTACTGTCACAGTGTTGTCTGATCAGAGTACACAGTGCTGAGAGAGTGTTGTATGATCAGGATACACTGTACTGACAGAGTATTGTATGATCAGAGTACAGAATACTGACAGAGTGTTGTATGATCAGAGTACACTGTTCTGAGAGTGTTCTATCATCAGAGTACACAGTACTGACATAGGGTTGTTTGATCAGAGAACACAGTACTGAGAGTGCCCGTTGATCAGAGTACACGGTACTGAAAGTTTTCTATGATTAGAGTACACAGTACTGACAGAGAATTGTTTGATCAGAGCACACAGTACTGAGAGTGATATATGATAAGACAAAACAGTACTCAGAGAGTGTTGTATGATCAGAGTGCACAGTACTGAGAGTGTTCTATGATTAGAGTACACAGTACTGACAGAGTGTTGTATAATCAGTGTACACAGTACTGAGAGAGTGTTGTATGATCAGCGTACACAGTATTGACAGAGTATTGTATAATCTGAGTGCACAGTACTGAGAAAGTGTTGTATGATCAGAGTACATTGTACTGACAGAGTGTTGTATGATCATAGTGCACAGTGATAACAGAGTGTTGCATCATCAAAGTACACAGTACTGAGATGTTGTATGATCAGAGTACACAGTACTGTCAGAGTGTTGTCTGATCAGAGTACACAGTACTGTCACAGTGTTGTCTGATCAGAGTACACGGTGCTGACAGAGTGTCGTATGATCAGAGTACACAATACTGAAAGAGAATTGTTTGATCAGAGAACACAGTACTGAGAGTGTTGTCTGATCAGAGTACACAGACTGAGAGTGTTATATGATCAGAGTACACAGTGCTGACAGAGAGTCTACGATCAGAGTACACAGTACTGACAGAGTGATGTACGAACAGAGCACACAGTACTGACAGACTGTTGTTTGATCAGAGTACACAATACTGACAGAGTGTTGTATGATCAGAGAACACAGTACTGAGAGTGTTGTATGATCAAAGTACACAGACTGAGAGTGTTATATGATCAGAGTACACGTAACTGAAAGTGTTGCATGATCAGATTACACAGTACTGAGAGTGTTGTATGGTCATTGTTCACAGTGCTGAGAGAGTGTTGTATGATCAGAATACACTGTAATGACAGAGTGTTGTATGATCAGAGTACACTGTACTGAGAATGTTATATGATCAGAGTATACAGTACTGACAGAGGGTTGTTTGATCAGAGAACACAGTACAGAGAGTGTTATATGATCAGAGCACACAGATCTGACGGAGTGTTGTATGATCAGTGAACACAGTACTGAGAGAGTGTTGTATGATCAACATACACATTACTGACAGAGTGTTGTATAATCTGAGTACACAGTACTGAGAAAGTGTTGTATGATCAGAGTACATTGTACTGACAGAGTGTTGTATGATCATAGTACACAGTGCTGAGAGTGTTGTACGATCAGAGTACACAGTACTGAGAGTGCTGTATGATCAGAGTATGCAGTACTGTCACAGTGTTGTCTGATCAGAGTACACAGTGCTGACAGAGTGTGGTATGATCAGAGTACACAATACTGACAGAGAATTGTTTGATCAGAGAACACAGTACTGAGAGTGTTGTCTGATCAGAGTATACAGTACTGTCACAGTGTTGTCTGATCAGTGTACACAGTACTGATAGACTGTTGTATGATCAGAGTACACGTAACTGAGAGTGTTGCATGATCAGATTACACAGTACTGAGTGTGTTGTATGGCCATTGTTCACAGTACTGTCACAGTGTTGTCTGATCAAAGGACACAGTGCTGAAAGAGTGTCGTATGATCAGAGTACACAGTACTGAAAGTGTTATATGATCAGAGTACACAGCGCTGACAGTGAGTTCTATGATCAGAGAACACAGTACTGACAGAGTGTTGTTTGATCAGAGTACACAATACTGACAGTGTTATATGATCGGAGTACACAGTACTGAGTGTTCTATGATCAGAGTACACAGTACTGACAGAGTGTTGTCTGATCAGAGTACACAGTACTAAAAGAGTGTTGCATGATCAAAGTACACAGTACTGAGAGTGTTGTATGATCAGAGTACACAGTACTGAGAGTGTTGTATGATCAGAGTACACAGTAGTGTCACAGTGCTGTCTGATCAGAGTACACAGTACTGACAGAGTGTTGTATGATCAGAGTACACAGTGCTGACAGAGAGTTCTACGATCAGAGTACACAGCACTGACAGAGTGATGTACGATCAGAGCACACAGTACTGACAGACAGTTGTTTGATCAGAGTACACAATACTGAAAGAGTGTTGTATGATCAGAGAACACAGTACTGAGAGTGTTGTATGATCAGAGTACACAGTACTGAGAGAGTTCTACATTCAGAGTACACAGTACTGAGAGTGTTCTATGCTTAGAGTACACAGAACTGACAGAGAATCGTTTGATCAGAGCACCCAGTACTGACAGTATTATATATTAAGACAAAACAGTACTCAGAGAGTGTTGTATGTTCAGAGTACACAGTACTGACAGAGTGTTGCATGATCAGTGTACACAGTACTGATAGACTGCTGTATGATCAGAGTACATGTAACTAAGAGTGTTGCATGATCAGATTACACAGTACTCAGAGTGTTGTATGGTCATTGTTCACAATGCTGAGAGAGTGTTGTATGATCAGGATACACTGTACTGACAGAGTATTGTATGATCAGAGTACAGAATACTGACAGAGTGTTGTATGATCAGAGTACACTGTTCTGACAGTGTTCTATCATCAGAGTACACAGTACTGACAGAGGGTTGTTTGATCAGAGAACATAGTACTGAGAGTGTCCGTTGATCAGAGTACACAGTACTGAAAGTGCTCTATGATTAGAGTACACAGTACTGACAGAGAATTGTTTGATCAGAGCACACAGTACTGAGAGTGATATATGATAAGACAAAACAGTACTCAGACAGTGTTGTATGATCAGAGTGCACAGAACTGAGAGCGTTCTATGATTAGAGTACACAGTACTGACAGAGTGTTGTATAATCAGTGTACACAGTACTGAGAGAGTGTTGTATGATCAGCGTACATTGTACTGACAGAGTGTTGTATGATCATAGTGCACAGTAATAACAGAGTGTTGCATCATCAAAGTACACAGTACTGAGATGTTCTATGATCAGAGTACACAGTACTGTCAGAGTGTTGTCTGATCAGAGTACACAGTACTGTCACAGTGTTGTCTGATCAGAGTACACGGTGCTGACAGAGTGTCGTATGATCAGAGTACACAATACTGAAAGAGAATTGTTTGATCAGAGAACACAGTACTGAGAGTGTTGTCTGATCAGAGTACACAGACTGAGAGTGGTATATGATCAGAGTACACAGTGCTGACAGAGAGTTCTACGATCAGAGTACACAGTACTGACAGAGTGATGTACGAACAGAGCACACAGTACTGACAGACTGTTGTTTGATCACAGTACACAATACTGACAGAGTGTTGTATGATCAGAGAACACAGTTCTGAGAGTGTTGTATGATCAGAGTACACAGCACTGACAGAGAATTGTTTGATCAGAGCACACAGTACTGACAGAGTGTCGTATGATCAGCATACACAGTACTGACAGAGTGTTGTATGATCATAGTGCACAGTACTAACAGAGTGTTGCATCATCAAAGTACACAGTACTGAGAGTGTTGTATGATCAGAGTACACAGTACTGTCACAGTGCTGTCTGATCAGAGTACACAATGCTGAAAGTGTGTACTAACAGAGTGTTGCAAGATCAAGGTACACAGTACTGAGGGTGTTGTATGATCAGAGTACACAGTACGGTAACAGTGTTGTCTGATTAGAGTACACAGTACTGACAGAGAATTGTTTGATCAGAGCACACAGTACTAAGAGTGTTATATAATAAGACAAAACAGTACTCTGAGAGTGTTGTATGACCAGTATACACAGTACTGAGAGTGTTCTATGATCAGTGTACACAGTACTGAGAGTGTTCTATGATTAGAGTACACAGTACTGAGAGTGTTCTATGATTAGAGTACACAGTACTGACAGAGTGTTGTATGATCAGTGTACACATTTTTGATAGACTGTTGTATGATCAGAGAACACGTAACTGAGAGTGTTGCATGATCAGATTACACAGTACTGACAGAGTGTTGTATAATCTGAGTGTACAGTACTGAGAAAGTGTTGCATGATCAAAGTACACAGTACTGAGAGTGTTGTATGATCAGAGTACACAGTACTGTCACAGTGTTGTCTGATCAGAGTACACAGTGCCGACAGAGTGTTGTATGATCACAGTACAAGACTGAGAGTGTTATATGATCAGAGTACACAGTGCTGACAGAGAGTCTACGATCAGAGTACACAGTACTGACAGAGTGATGTACGAACAGAGCACACAGTACTGACAGACTGTTGTTTGATCACAGTACACAATACTGACAGAGTGTTGTATGATCAGAGAACACAGTTCTGAGAGTGTTGTATGATCAGAGTACACAGTACTGTCACAGTGCTGTCTGATCAGAGTACACAGTACTGACAGAGTGTTGCATGATCAGGGTACACAGTACTGAGAGAGTGTTGTATGATCAGAGTACACAGTACGGTAACAGTGTTGTCTGATTAGAGTACACAGTACTGACATAGAATTGTTTGATCAGAGCACACAGTACTGAGAGTGTTATATAATAGGACCAAACAGTACTCTGAGAGTGTTGTATGATCAGAATACACAGTACTGAGAGTGTTCTATGATCAGAGTACACAGTACTGAGAGTGTTGTATGATCAGAGTACACAGTACTGAGAGTGATCTATGATTAGAGTACACAGTACTGACAGAGAATTGTTTGATCAGAGCACACAGTACTGAGAGTGTTATATAATAAGACAAAACAGTACTCTGAGAGTGTTGTATGACCAGAATACACAGTACTGAGAGTGTTCTATGATCAGAGTACACAGTACTGAGAGAGTGTTGTATGATCAGCGTACACAGTACTGACAGAGTGTTGCATGATCAGGGTACACAGTACTGAGAGAGTGTTGTATGATCAGTGTACAGAGTACTGACAGAATGTTGTAGGATCATAGTGCACCCTACTAACAGAGTGTTGCATAATCATGTTGCACAGTACTAAGAGTGTTGTATGATCAGAGTACACAGTACTGTCACAGTGTTGTCTGATCAGAGTACACAGTGCTGACAGAGTGTCATATCATCAGAGTACACAGTGCTGACAGACAGTTCTGCCATCAGAGTACACAGTACTGACAGAGTGATGTACGAATAGAGCACACAGTACTGACAGACTGTTGTTTGATCAGAGTACACAATACTGAGAATGTTCTATAATCAGAGTACACATTACTGAGAATGTTCTATGATTAGAGTACACAGTACTGACAGAGAATAGTTTGATCAGATTACACAGTACAGAGAGTTTATATGATCAGAGCACACAGATCTGACGGAGTGTTGTATGATCAGTGTACAAAGTACTGAGAGAGTGTTGTATGATTAGCGTACACAGTACTGACAGTGTGTTGTATGATCAGTGTACACAGTACTGAGAGAGTGTTGTATGATCAGCGTACACAGTACTGACAGAGTGTTGCATAATCTGAGTGCACGGTACTGGGAAAGTGTTGTATGATCAGAGTACATTGTACAGACAGAATGTTGTATGATCATAGTGCACAGTACTAACAGAGTGTTGCATGATCAAGGTACACAGTACTGAGAGTGTTGTATGATCAGAGTACACAGTGCTGACAGAGAGTTCTACGATCAGAGTACACAGTACTGACAGAGTGATGTACGAACAGAGCACACAGTACTGACAGACTGTTGTTTGATCGGAGTACACAATACTGACAGAGTGTTGTATGATCAGAGAACACAGTACTGAGAGTGTTGTATGATCAGCGTACACAGTACTGAGAGTGTTGTCTGATCAGAGTACACAGTACTGAGAGTGATCTATGATTAGAGTACACAGTACTGACAGAGAATTGTTTGATCAGAGCACACAGTACTGAGAGTGTTATATAATAAGACAAAACAGTACTCAGAGAGTGTTGTATGACCAGAGTACACAGTACTGAGAGTGTTCTATGATTAGAGTACACAGTACTGACAGAGTGTTGTATGACCAGAGAACACAGTACTGAGAGTGTTCAATGATCAGAGTACACAGTACTCAGAGAGTGTTCTATGATCAGAGTACACAGTACTGAGAGTGTTCTATGATTAGAGTACACAGTACTGACAGAGTTTTGTATGATCAGTGTACACAGTACTCATCGACTGTTCTATGATCAGAGTACACGTAACTGAGAGTGTTGCATGATCAGATTACACAGTACTGAGAGTGTTGTATGGTCATTGTACACAGTGCTGAGAGAGTGTTGTATGATCAGAATACACTGTACTGACAGAGTGTTGTATGATCAGAGTACACCGTACTGAGAGTGTTCTATGATTAGAGCACACAGATCTGACGGTGTGTTGTATGATCAGTGTACACAGTACTGAGAGAGTGTTGTGTGATCAGCGTACACAGTACTGAAAGAGTGTTGTATAATCAGAGTACACCGTACTGTCACAGTGTTGTCTGATCAGAGTACACAGTGCTGACAGAGTGTCGTTTCATCAGAGTACACAGTGCTGACAGACAGTTCTACCATCGCAGTACACAGTACTGACAGAGTGATGTACGAACAGAGCACACAGTACTGACAGACGGTTGTTTGATCAGTGTAGATAATACTGAGAGTGTTCTATAATCAGAGAACACATTACTGGGAGTGTTCTATGATTAGAGTACACAGTACTGACAGAGAATTTTTTGATCAGAGCACACAGTTCTGAGAGTGTTATATGATAAGACAAAACAGTACTCAGAGATTGCTGTATGATCAGAATACGCAGTACTGAGAGTGTTCTATGATTAGAGTACACAGTACTGACAGAGAATTCCATGATTACAGTACACAGTACTGACAGAGTGTTGTATGATCAGTGTACACATTTTTGATAGACTGTTGTATGATCAGAGAACACGTAACAGAGTGTTGCATGATCAGATTACGCAGTACTGACAGAGTGTTGTATAATCTGAGTGTACAGTACTGAGAAAGTGTTGCATGATCAAAGAACACAGTACTGAGAGTGTTGTATGATCAGAGTACACAGTACTGTCACAGTATTGTCTGATCAGAGTACACAGTGCTGACAGAGTGTTGTATGATCACAGTACAAGACTGAGAGTGTTATATGATCAGAGTACACAGTGCTGACAGAGAGTCTACGATCAGAGTACACAGTACTGACAGAGTGATGTACGAACAGAGCACACAGTACTGACAGACTGTTGTTTGATCACAGTACACAATACTGACAGAGTGTTGTATGATCAGAGAACACAGTTCTGAGAGTGTTGTATGATCAGAGTACACAGCACTGACAGAGAATTGTTTGATCAGAGCACACAGTACTGACAGAGTGTCATATGATCAGCATACACAGTACTGACAGAGTGTTGTATGATCATAGTGCACAGTACTAACAGAGTGTTGCATCATCAAAGTACACAGTACTGAGAGTGTTGTATGATCAGAGTACACAGTACTGTCACAGTGCTGTCTGATCAGAGTACACAGTACTGACAGAGTGTTGCATGATCAGGGTACACAGTACTGAGAGAGTGTTGTATGATCAGAGTACACAGTACGGTAACAGTGTTGTCTGATTAGAGTACACAGTACTGACAGAGAATTGTTTGATCAGAGCACACAGTACTGAGAGTGTTATATAATAGGACAAAACAGTACTCTGAGAGTGTTGTATGACCAGAATACACAGTACTGAGAGTGTTCTATGATCAGAGTACACAGTACTGAGAGTGTTGTATGATCAGAATACACAGTACAGAGAGTGATCTATGATTAGAGTACACAGTACTGACAGAGAATTGTTTGATCAGTGCACACAGTACTGAGAGTGTTATATAATAAGACAAAACAGTACTCTGAGAGTGTTGTATGACCAGAATAAACAGTACTGAGAGTGTTCTATGATCAGAGTACACAGTACTGAGAGAGTGTTGTATGATCAGCGTACACAGTACTGACAGAGTGTTGCATGATCAGGGTACACAGTACTGAGAGAGTGTTGTATGATCAGAGTACACAGTACAGTAACAGTGTTGTCTGATTAGAGTACACAGTACTGACAGAGAATTGTTTGATCAGAGCACACAGTACTGAGAGTGTTATATAATAGGACAAAACAGTACTCTGAGAGTGTTGTATGACCAGAATACACAGTACTGAGAGTGTTCTATGATCAGAGTACACAGTACTGAGAGTGTTGTATGATCAGAGTACACAGTACTGAGAGTGATCTATGATTAGAGTACACAGTACTGACAGAGAATTGTTTGATCAGAGCACACAGTACTGAGAGTGTTATATAATAAGACAAAACAGTACTCTGAGAGTGTTGTATGACCAGAATACACAGTACTGAGAGTGTTCTATGATCAGAGTACACAGTACTGAGAGAGTGTTGTATGATCAGCGTACACAGTACTGACAGAGTGTTGCATGATCAGGGTACACAGTACTGAGAGAGTGTTGTATGATCAGCGTACAGAGTACTGACAGAATGTTGTAGGATCATAGTGCACCCTACTAACAGAGTGTTGCATAATCATGTTGCACAGTACTAAGAGTGTTGTATGATCAGAGTACACAGTACTGTCACAGTGTTGTCTGATCAGAGTACACAGTGCTGACAGAGTGTCATATCATCAGAGTACACAGTGCTGACAGACAGTTCTGCCATCAGAGTACACAGTACTGACAGAGTGATGTACGAATAGAGCACACAGTACTGACAGACTGTTGTTTGATCAGAGTACACAATACTGAGAATGTTCTATAATCAGAGTACACATTACTGAGAATGTTCTATGATTAGAGTACACAGTACTGACAGAGAATAGTTTGATCAGATTACACAGTACAGAGAGTTTATATGATCAGAGCACACAGATCTGACGGAGTGTTGTATGATCAGTGTACACAGTACTGAGAGAGTGTTGTATGATTAGCGTACACAGTACTGACAGTGTGTTGTATGATCAGTGTACACAGTACTGAGAGAGTGTTGTATGATCAGCGTACACAGTACTGACAGAGTGTTGCATAATCTGAGTGCACGGTACTGGGAAAGTGTTGTATGATCAGAGTACATTGTACTGACAGAATGTTGTATGATCATAGTGCACAGTACTAACAGAGTGTTGCATGATCAAGGTACACAGTACTGAGAGTGTTGTATGATCAGAGTACACAGTGCTGACAGAGAGTTCTACGATCAGAGTACACAGTACTGACAGAGTGATGTACGAACAGAGCACACAGTACTGACAGACTGTTGTTTGATCGGAGTACACAATACTGACAGAGTGTTGTATGATCAGAGAACACAGTACTGAGAGTGTTGTATGATCAGCGTACACAGTACTGAGAGTGTTGTCTGATCAGAGTACACAGTACTGAGAGTGATCTATGATTAGAGTACACAGTACTGACAGAGAATTGTTTGATCAGAGCACACAGTACTGAGAGTGTTCTATGATTAGAGTACACAGTACTGACAGAGTGTTGTATGACCAGAGAACACAGTACTGAGAGTGTTCAATGATCAGAGTACACAGTACTCAGAGAGTGTTCTATGATCAGAGTACACAGTACTGAGAGTGTTCTATGATTAGAGTACACAGTACTGACAGAGTTTTGTATGATCAGTGTACACAGTACTCATCGACTGTTCTATGATCAGAGTACACGTAACTGAGAGTGTTGCATGATCAGATTACACAGTACTGAGAGTGTTGTATGGTCATTGTACACAGTGCTGAGAGAGTGTTGTATGATCAGAATACACTGTACTGACAGAGTGTTGTATGATCAGAGTACACCGTACTGAGAGTGTTCTATGATCAGAGCACACAGATGTGACGGTGTGTTGTATGATCAGTGTACACAGTACTGAGAGAGTGTTGTGTGATCAGCGTACACAGTACTGAAAGAGTGTTGTATAATCAGAGTACACCGTACTGTCACAGTGTTGTCTGATCAGAGTACACAGTGCTGACAGAGTGTCGTTTCATCAGAGTACACAGTGCTGACAGACAGTTCTACCATCGCAGTACACAGTACTGACAGAGTGATGTACGAACAGAGCACACAGTACTGACAGACGGTTGTTTGATCAGTGTAGATAATACTGAGAGTGTTCTATAATCAGAGAACACATTACTGGGAGTGTTCTATGATTAGAGTACACAGTACTGACAGAGAATTTTTTGATCAGAGCACACAGTTCTGAGAGTGTTATATGATAAGACAAAACAGTACTCAGAGAGTGCTGTATGATCAGAATACACAGTACTGAGAGTGTTCTATGATTAGAGTACACAGTACTGACAGAGAATTCTATGATTACAGTACACAGTACTGACAGAGTGTTGTATGATCAGTGTACACATTTTTGATAGACTGTTGTATGATCAGAGAACACGTAACAGAGTGTTGCATGATCAGATTACGCAGTACTGACAGAGTGTTGTATAATCTGAGTGTACAGTACTGAGAAAGTGTTGCATGATCAAAGAACACAGTACTGAGAGTGTTGTATGATCAGAGTACACAGTACTGTCACAGTATTGTCTGATCAGAGTACACAGTGCTGACAGAGTGTTGTATGATCACAGTACAAGACTGAGAGTGTTATATGATCAGAGTACACAGTGCTGACAGAGAGTCTACGATCAGAGTACACAGTACTGACAGAGTGATGTACGAACAGAGCACACAGTACTGACAGACTGTTGTTTGATCACAGTACACAATACTGACAGAGTGTTGTATGATCAGAGAACACAGTTCTGAGAGTGTTGTATGATCAGAGTACACAGCACTGACAGAGAATTGTTTGATCAGAGCACACAGTACTGACAGAGTGTCGTATGATCAGCATACACAGTACTGACAGAGTGTTGTATGATCATAGTGCACAGTACTAACAGAGTGTTCCATCATCAAAGTACACAGTACTGAGAGTGTTGTATGATCAGAGTACACAGTACTGTCACAGTGCTGTCTGATCAGCGTACACAGTACTGAAAGAGTGTTGTATAATCAGAGTACACCGTACTGTCACAGTGTTGTCTGATCAGAGTACACAGTGCTGACAGAGTGTCGTTTCATCAGAGTACACAGTGCTGACAGACAGTTCTACCATCGGAGTACACAGTACTGACAGAGTGATGTACGAACAGAGCACACAGTACTGACAGACGGTTGTTTGATCAGTGTAGATAATACTGAGAGTGTTCTATAATCAGAGAACACATT
This sequence comes from Mobula birostris, assembly GCF_030028105.1. Taxonomy (NCBI): domain Eukaryota; kingdom Metazoa; phylum Chordata; class Chondrichthyes; order Myliobatiformes; family Myliobatidae; genus Mobula; species Mobula birostris. The sequence continues at coordinate 525,666 of NW_027275804.1, forward strand.
ACTGGGAGTGTTCTATGATTAGAGTACACAGTACTGACAGAGAATTTTTTGATCAGAGCACACAGTTCTGAGAGTGTTATATGATAAGACAAAACAGTACTCAGAGAGTGCTGTATGATCAGAATACACAGTACTGAGAGTGTTCTATGATTAGAGTACACAGTACTGACAGAGAATTCTATGATTACAGTACACAGTACTGACAGAGTGTTGTATGATCAGTGTACACATTTTTGATAGACTGTTGTATGATCAGAGAACACGTAACAGAGTGTTGCATGATCAGATTACGCAGTACTGACAGAGTGTTGTATAATCTGAGTGTACAGTACTGAGAAAGTGTTGCATGATCAAAGAACACAGTACTGAGAGTGTTGTATGATCAGAGTACACAGTACTGTCACAGTATTGTCTGATCAGAGTACACAGTGCTGACAGTGTGTTGTATGATCACAGTACAAGACTGAGAGTGTTATATGATCAGAGTACACAGTGCTGACAGAGAGTCTACGATCAGAGTACACAGTACTGACAGAGTGATGTACGAACAGAGCACACAGTACTGACAGACTGTTGTTTGATCACAGTACACAATACTGACAGAGTGTTGTATGATCAGAGAACACAGTTCTGAGAGTTTTGTATGATCAGAGTACACAGCACTGACAGAGAATTGTTTGATCAGAGCACACAGTACTGACAGAGTGTCGTATGATCAGCATACACAGTACTGACAGAGTGTTGTATGATCATAGTGCACAGTACTAACAGAGTGTTGCATCATCAAAGTACACAGTACTGAGAGTGTTGTATGATCAGAGTACACAGTACTGTCACAGTGCTGTCTGATCAGAGTACACAGTACTGACAGAGTGTTGCATGATCAAGGTACACAGTACTGAGAGAGTGTTGTATGATCAGAGTACACAGTACGGTAACAGTGTTGTCTGATTAGAGTACACAGTACTGACAGAGAATTGTTTGATCAGAGCACACAGTACTGAGAGTGTTATATAATAGGACAAAACAGTACTCTGAGAGTGTTGTATGACCAGAATACACAGTACTGAGAGTGTTCTATGATCGGAGTACACAGTACTGAGAGTGTTGTATGATCAGAGTACACAGTACTGAGAGTGTTCTATGATCAGAGTACACAGTACTGAGAAAGTGTTGTATGATCAGAGTACACAGTGCTGATAGAGTGTGGTATGATCACAGTACACAGTACTGAGAGTGTTATATGATCAGAGTACATAGTACTGTCACAGTGTTGTCCAATCAGAGTACACACTGTTGACAGAGTGTGGTATGATCAGAGTACCCAGTTCTGACAGAGTGTTGTATGATCACAGTACACAGTACTGAGAGTGTTATATGATCAGAGTACACAGTGCTGACAGAGAGTTCTACGATCAGAGTACACAGTACTGACAGAGTGATGTACGAACAGAGCACACAGTAGTAACAGACTGTTGTTTGATCAGAGTACACAATACTGACAGAGTGTTGTATGATCAGAGAACACAGTACTGACAGAGTGTTGTATGATCAGTGTATACAGTTTTGATAGACTGTTGTATGATCAGAGTACACGTAACTGAGAGTGTTGCATGATCAGATTATACAGTACTAAGAGTGTTGTATGGTCATTGTTCACAGAGCTGAGAGAGTGTTGTATGATCAGAATACACTGCACTGACGGAATGTTGTATGATCAGAGTACACAGTAATGACAGAGTGTTGTATGATCAGAGTACACCGTACTGAGAGTATTATATGATCAGAGCACACAGATCTGTCGGAGTGTTGTATGATCAGCGTACACAGTACTGACAGAGTGTTGTATAATCTGAGTGCACAGTACTGAGAAAGTTTTATTTGATCAGAGAACATTGTACTGACAGAGTGTTGTATGATCATAGTCCACAGTACTAACAGAGTATTGCATGATCAAAGTACACAGTACTGAGAGATTTGTATGATCAGAGAACACAGTACTATCACAGTGTTCTCTGATCAGAGTACACAGTGCTGACAGAGTGTTATATGATCACAGTACACAGTACAGACAGAGTGATGTATGATCAAAATACACAATACTGACAGAGTGTTGTATGATCAGAGAACACAGTACAGACAGTGTTGTATGATCAGAGTACACAGTACTGAGAGTGTTCTATGATCAGAGCACACAGATCTGACGGTGTGTTGTATGATCAGTGTACACAGTACTGAGAGAGTGTTGTGTGATCAGCGTACACAGTACTGAAAGAGTGTTGTATAATCAGAGTACACCGTACTGTCACAGTGTTGTCTGATCAGAGTACACAGTGCTGACAGAGTGTCGTTTCATCAGAGTACACAGTGCTGACAGACAGTTCTACCATCGGAGTACACAGTACTGACAGAGTGATGTACGAACAGAGCACACAGTACTGACAGACGGTTGTTTGATCAGTGTAGATAATACTGAGAGTGTTCTATAATCAGAGAACACATTACTGGGAGTGTTCTATGATTAGAGTACACAGTACTGACAGAGAATTTTTTGATCAGAGCACACAGTTCTGAGAGTGTTATATGATAAGACAAAACAGTACTCAGAGAGTGCTGTATGATCAGAATACACAGTACTGAGAGTGTTCTATGATTAGAGTACACAGTACTGACAGAGAATTCTATGATTACAGTACACAGTACTGACAGAGTGTTGTATGATCAGTGTACACATTTTTGATAGACTGTTGTATGATCAGAGAACACGTAACAGAGTGTTGCATGATCAGATTACGCAGTACTGACAGAGTGTTGTATAATCTGAGTGTACAGTACTGAGAAAGTGTTGCATGATCAAAGAACACAGTACTGAGAGTGTTGTATGATCAGAGTACACAGTACTGTCACAGTATTGTCTGATCAGAGTACACAGTGCTGACAGTGTGTTGTATGATCACAGTACAAGACTGAGAGTGTTATATGATCAGAGTACACAGTGCTGACAGAGAGTCTGCGATCAGAGTACACAGTACTGACAGAGTGATGTACGAACAGAGCACACAGTACTGACAGACTGTTGTTTGATCACAGTACACAATACTGACAGAGTGTTGTATGATCAGAGAACACAGTTCTGAGAGTTTTGTATGATCAGAGTACACAGCACTGACAGAGAATTGTTTGATCAGAGCACACAGTACTGACAGAGTGTCGTATGATCAGCATACACAGTACTGACAGAGTGTTGTATGATCATAGTGCACAGTACTAACAGAGTGTTGCATCATCAAAGTACACAGTACTGAGAGTGTTGTATGATCAGAGTACACAGTACTGTCACAGTGCTGTCTGATCAGAGTACACAGTACTGACAGAGTGTTGCATGATCAGGGTACACAGTACTGAGAGAGTGTTGTATGATCAGAGTACACAGTACGGTAACAGTGTTGTCTGATTAGAGTACACAGTACTGACAGAGAATTGTTTGATCAGAGCACACAGTACTGAGAGTGTTATATAATAGGACAAAACAGTACTCTGAGAGTGTTGTATGACCAGAATACACAGTACTGAGAGTGTTCTATGATCAGAGTACACAGTACTGAGAGTGTTGTCTGATCAGAGTACACAGTACTGAGAGTGATCTATGATTAGAGTACACAGTACTGACAGAGAATTGTTTGATCAGAGCACACAGTACTGAGAGTGTTATATAATAAGACAAAACAGTACTCAGAGAGTGTTGTATGACCAGAGTACACAGTACTGAGAGTGTTCAATGATCAGAGTACACAGTACTGAGAGTGTTCTATGATTAGAGTACACAGTACTGACAGAGTGTTGTATGACCAGAGAACACAGTACTGAGAGTGTTCAATGATCAGAGTACACAGTACTCAGAGAGTGTTCTATGATCAGAGTACACAGTACTGAGAGTGTTCTATGATTAGAGTACACAGTACTGACAGAGAATTCTATGATTACAGTACACAGTACTGACAGAGTGTTGTATGATCAGTGTACACATTTTTGATAGACTGTTGTATGATCAGAGAACACGTAACAGAGTGTTGCATGATCAGATTACGCAGTACTGACAGAGTGTTGTATAATCTGAGTGTACAGTACTGAGAAAGTGTTGCATGATCAAAGAACACAGTACTGAGAGTGTTGTATGATCAGAGTACACAGTACTGTCACAGTATTGTCTGATCAGAGTACACAGTGCTGACAGAGTGTTGTATGATCACAGTACAAGACTGAGAGTGTTATATGATCAGAGTACACAGTGCTGACAGAGAGTCTACGATCAGAGTACACAGTACTGACAGAGTGATGTACGAACAGAGCACACAGTACTGACAGACTGTTGTTTGATCACAGTACACAATACTGACAGAGTGTTGTATGATCAGAGAACACAGTTCTGAGAGTGTTGTATGATCAGAGTACACAGCACTGACAGAGAATTGTTTGATCAGAGCACACAGTACTGACAGAGTGTCGTATGATCAGCATACACAGTACTGACAGAGTGTTGTATGATCATAGTGCACAGTACTAACAGAGTGTTCCATCATCAAAGTACACAGTACTGAGAGTGTTGTATGATCAGAGTACACAGTACTGTCACAGTGCTGTCTGATCAGCGTACACAGTACTGAAAGAGTGTTGTATAATCAGAGTACACCGTACTGTCACAGTGTTGTCTGATCAGAGTACACAGTGCTGACAGAGTGTCGTTTCATCAGAGTACACAGTGCTGACAGACAGTTCTACCATCGGAGTACACAGTACTGACAGAGTGATGTACGAACAGAGCACACAGTACTGACAGACGGTTGTTTGATCAGTGTAGATAATACTGAGAGTGTTCTATAATCAGAGAACACATTACTGGGAGTGTTCTATGATTAGAGTACACAGTACTGACAGAGATTTTTTTGATCAGAGCACACAGTTCTGAGAGTGTTATATGATAAGACAAAACAGTACTCAGAGAGTGCTGTATGATCAGAATACACAGTACTGAGAGTGTTCTATGATTAGAGTACACAGTACTGACAGAGAATTCTATGATTACAGTACACAGTACTGACAGAGTGTTGTATGATCAGTGTACACATTTTTGATAGACTGTTGTATGATCAGAGAACACGTAACAGAGTGTTGCATGATCAGATTACGCAGTACTGACAGAGTGTTGTATAATCTGAGTGTACAGTACTGAGAAAGTGTTGCATGATCAAAGAACACAGTACTGAGAGTGTTGTATGATCAGAGTACACAGTACTGTCACAGTATTGTCTGATCAGAGTACACAGTGCTGACAGTGTGTTGTATGATCACAGTACAAGACTGAGAGTGTTATATGATCAGAGTACACAGTGCTGACAGAGAGTCTACGATCAGAGTACACAGTACTGACAGAGTGATGTACGAACAGAGCACACAGTACTGACAGACTGTTGTTTGATCACAGTACACAATACTGACAGAGTGTTGTATGATCAGAGAACACAGTTCTGAGAGTTTTGTATGATCAGAGTACACAGCACTGACAGAGAATTGTTTGATCAGAGCACACAGTACTGACAGAGTGTCGTATGATCAGCATACACAGTACTGACAGAGTGTTGTATGATCATAGTGCACAGTACTAACAGAGTGTTGCATCATCAAAGTACACAGTACTGAGAGTGTTGTATGATCAGAGTACACAGTACTGTCACAGTGCTGTCTGATCAGAGTACACAGTACTGACAGAGTGTTGCATGATCAAGGTACACAGTACTGAGAGAGTGTTGTATGATCAGAGTACACAGTACGGTAACAGTGTTGTCTGATTAGAGTACACAGTACTGACAGAGAATTGTTTGATCAGAGCACACAGTACTGAGAGTGTTATATAATAGGACAAAACAGTACTCTGAGAGTGTTGTATGACCAGAATACACAGTACTGAGAGTGTTCTATGATCGGAGTACACAGTACTGAGAGTGTTGTATGATCAGAGTACACAGTACTGAGAGTGTTCTATGATCAGAGTACACAGTACTGAGAAAGTGTTGTATGATCAGAGTACACAGTGCTGATAGAGTGTGGTATGATCACAGTACACAGTACTGAGAGTGTTATATGATCAGAGTACATAGTACTGTCACAGTGTTGTCCAATCAGAGTACACACTGTTGACAGAGTGTGGTATGATCAGAGTACCCAGTACTGACAGAGTGTTGTATGATCACAGTACACAGTACTGAGAGTGTTATATGATCAGAGTACACAGTGCTGACAGAGAGTTCTACGATCAGAGTACACAGTACTGACAGAGTGATGTACGAACAGAGCACACAGTAGTAACAGACTGTTGTTTGATCAGAGTACACAATACTGACAGAGTGTTGTATGATCAGAGAACACAGTATTGACAGAGTGTTGTATGATCAGTGTATACAGTTTTGATAGACTGTTGTATGATCAGAGTACACGTAACTGAGAGTGTTGCATGATCAGATTATACAGTACTAAGAGTGTTGTATGGTCATTGTTCACAGAGCTGAGAGAGTGTTGTATGATCAGAATACACTGCACTGACGGAATGTTGTATGATCAGAGTACACAGTAATGACAGAGTGTTGTATGATCAGAGTACACCGTACTGAGAGTATTATATGATCAGAGCACACAGATCTGTCGGAGTGTTGTATGATCAGCGTACACAGTACTGACAGAGTGTTGTATAATCTGAGTGCACAGTACTGAGAAAGTTTTATTTGATCAGAGAACATTGTACTGACAGAGTGTTGTATGATCATAGTCCACAGTACTAACAGAGTATTGCATGATCAAAGTACACAGTACTGAGAGATTTGTATGATCAGAGAACACAGTACTATCACAGTGTTCTCTGATCAGAGTACACAGTGCTGACAGAGTGTTATATGATCACAGTACACAGTACAGACAGAGTGATGTATGATCAAAATACACAATACTGACAGAGTGTTGTATGATCAGAGAACACAGTACAGACAGTGTTGTATGATCAGAGTACACAGTACTGAGAGTGTTCTACAATCAGAGAACACATTACTGAGAGTGATCTATGATTAGAGTACACAGTACTGACAGAGAATTGTTTGATCAGAGCACACAGTCCTGAGAGTGTTATATAATAAGACAAAACAGTTCTCAGAGAGTGCTGTGTGATCAGAGTACACAGTACTGACAGAGTGTTGTATGATCAGCGTACACAGTACTGACAGAGTGATGTACGAACAGAGCACATAGTAGTGACAGACTGTTGTTTGATCGGAGTACACAATACTGACAGAGTGTTGTATGATCAGAGAACACAGTACTGAGAGTGTTGTATCATCAAAGTACACAGTACTGAGAGTGTTGTATGATCAGAGTACACAGTACTGAGAGTGTTCTATGATCAGAGTACACAGTACTGAGAGTGTTCTATGATTAGAGTACACAGTACTATCAGAGAATTGTTTGATCAGAGCACACAGTACTGAGAGTGTTATATAAGACAAAACAGTACTCAGAGAGTGTTGTATGACCAGAGTACACAGTACTGAGAGTGTTCAATGATCAGAGTACACAGTACTGAGAGTGTTCTATGGTTAGAGTACACAGTACTGACAGAGTGTTGTATGATCAGTGTACACATTTTTGATAGACTGTTGTATGATCAGAGAACACGTAACTGAGAGTGTTGCATGATCAGATTACGCAGTACTGACAGAGTGTTGTATAATCTGAGTATACAGTACTGAGAAAGTGTTGCATGATCAAAGTACACAGTACTGAGAGTGTTGTATGATCAGAGTACACAGTGCTGTCACAGTGTTGTCTGATCAGAGTACACAGTGCTGACAGAGTGTTGTATGATCACAGTACACAGACTGAGAGTGTTATATGATCAGAGTACACAGTGCTGACAGAGAGTTCTACGATCAGAGTACACAGTACTGACAGAGTGATGTACGAACAGAGCACATAGTAGTGACAGACTGTTGTTTGATCGGAGTACACAATACTGACAGAGTGTTGTATGATCAGAGAACACAGTACTGAGAGTGTTGTATGATCACAGTACACAGTACAGACAGAGTGTTGTATGATCAGTGTACACATTTTTGATAGACTGTTGTATGATCAGAGAACACGTAACAGAGTGTTGCATGATCAGATTACGCAGTACTGACAGAGTGTTGTATAATCTGAGTGTACAGTACTGAGAAAGTGTTGCATGATCAAAGAACACAGTACTGAGAGTGTTGTATGATCAGAGTACACAGTACTGTCACAGTATTGTCTGATCAGAGTACACAGTGCTGACAGTGTGTTGTATGATCACAGTACAAGACTGAGAGTGTTATATGATCAGAGTACACAGTGCTGACAGAGAGTCTGCGATCAGAGTACACAGTACTGACAGAGTGATGTACGAACAGAGCACACAGTACTGACAGACTGTTGTTTGATCACAGTACACAATACTGACAGAGTGTTGTATGATCAGAGAACACAGTTCTGAGAGTTTTGTATGATCAGAGTACACAGCACTGACAGAGAATTGTTTGATCAGAGCACACAATACTGACAGAGTGTCGTATGATCAGCATACACAGTACTGACAGAGTGTTGTATGATCATAGTGCACAGTACTAACAGAGTGTTGCATCATCAAAGTACACAGTACTGAGAGTGTTGTATGATCAGAGTACACAGTACTGTCACAGTGATGTCTGATCAGAGTACACAGTACTGACAGAGTGTTGCATGATCAGGGTACACAGTACTGAGAGAGTGTTGTATGATCAGAGTACACAGTACGGTAACAGTGTTGTCTGATTAGAGTACACAGTACTGACAGAGAATTGTTTGATCAGAGCACACAGTACTGAGAGTGTTATATAATAGGACAAAACAGTACTCTGAGAGTGTTGTATGACCAGAATACACAGTACTGAGAGTGTTCTATGATCAGAGTACACAGTACTGAGAGTATTGTCTGATCAGAGTACACAGTACTGAGAGTGATCTATGATTAGAGTACACAGTACTGACAGAGAATTGTTTGATCAGAGCACACAGTACTGAGAGTGTTATATAATAAGACAAAACAGTACTCAGAGAGTGTTGTATGACCAGAGTACACAGTACTGAGAGTGTTCAATGATCAGAGTACACAGTACTGAGAGTGTTCTATGATTAGAGTACACAGTACTGACAGAGTGTTGTATGACCAGAGAACACAGTACTGAGAGTGTTCAATGATCAGAGTACACAGTACTCAGAGAGTGTTCTATGATCAGAGTACACAGTACTGAGAGTGTTCTATGATTAGAGTACACAGTACTGACAGAGTTTTGTATGATCAGTGTACACAGTACTCATCGACTGTTCTATGATCAGAGTACACGTAACTGAGAGTGTTGCGTGATCAGATTACACAGTACTGAGAGTGTTGTATGGTCATTGTACACAGTGCTGAGAGAGTGTTGTATGATCAGAATACACTGTACTGACAGAGTGTTGTATGATCAGAGTACACCGTACTGAGAGTGTTCTATGATCAGAGCACACAGATCTGACGGTGTGTTGTATGATCAGTGTACACAGTACTGAGAGAGTGTTGTGTGATCAGCGTACACAGTACTGAAAGAGTGTTGTATAATCAGAGTACACCGTACTGTCACAGTGTTGTCTGATCAGAGTACACAGTGCTGACAGAGTGTCGTTTCATCAGAGTACACAGTGCTGACAGACAGTTCTACCATCGGAGTACACAGTACTGACAGAGTGATGTACGAACAGAGCGCACAGTACTGACAGACGGTTGTTTGATCAGTGTAGATAATACTGAGAGTGTTCTATAATCAGAGAACACATTACTGGGAGTGTTCTATGATTAGAGTACACAGTACTGACAGAGAATTTTTTGATCAGAGCACACAGTTCTGAGAGTGTTATATGATAAGACAAAACAGTACTCAGAGAGTGCTGTATGATCAGAATACACAGTACTGAGAGTGTTCTATGATTAGAGTACACAGTACTGACAGAGAATTCTATGATTACAGTACACAGTACTGACAGAGTGTTGTATGATCAGTGTACACATTTTTGATAGACTGTTGTATGATCAGAGAACACGTAACAGAGTGTTGCATGATCAGATTACGCAGTACTGACAGAGTGTTGTATAATCTGAGTGTACAGTACTGAGAAAGTGTTGCATGATCAAAGAACACAGTACTGAGAGTGTTGTATGATCAGAGTACACAGTACTGTCACAGTATTGTCTGATCAGAGTACACAGTGCTGACAGAGTGTTGTATGATCACAGTACAAGACTGAGAGTGTTATATGATCAGAGTACACAGTGCTGACAGAGAGTCTACGATCAGAGTACACAGTACTGACAGAGTGATGTACGAACAGAGCACACAGTACTGACAGACTGTTGTTTGATCACAGTACACAATACTGACAGAGTGTTGTATGATCAGAGAACACAGTTCTGAGAGTGTTGTATGATCAGAGTACACAGCACTGACAGAGAATTGTTTGATCAGAGCACACAGTACTGACAGAGTGTCGTATGATCAGCATACACAGTACTGACAGAGTGTTGTATGATCATAGTGCACAGTACTAACAGAGTGTTCCATCATCAAAGTACACAGTACTGAGAGTGTTGTATGATCAGAGTACACAGTACTGTCACAGTGCTGTCTGATCAGCGTACACAGTACTGAAAGAGTGTTGTATAATCAGAGTACACCGTACTGTCACAGTGTTGTCTGATCAGAGTACACAGTGCTGACAGAGTGTCGTTTCATCAGAGTACACAGTGCTGACAGAGTGATGTACGAACAGAGCACACAGTACTGACAGACGGTTGTTTGATCAGTGTAGATAATACTGAGAGTGTTCTATAATCAGAGAACACATTACTGGGAGTGTTCTATGATTAGAGTACACAGTACTGACAGAGAATTTTTTGATCAGAGCACACAGTTCTGAGAGTGTTATATGATAAGACAAAACAGTACTCAGAGAGTGCTGTATGATCAGAATACACAGTACTGAGAGTGTTCTATGATTAGAGTACACAGTACTGACAGAGAATTCTATGATTACAGTACACAGTACTGACAGAGTGTTGTATGATCAGTGTACACATTTTTGATAGACTGTTGTATGATCAGAGAACACGTAACAGAGTGTTGCATGATCAGATTACGCAGTACTGACAGAGTGTTGTATAATCTGAGTGTACAGTACTGAGAAAGTGTTGCATGATCAAAGAACACAGTACTGAGAGTGTTGTATGATCAGAGTACACAGTACTGTCACAGTATTGTCTGATCAGAGTACACAGTGCTGACAGTGTGTTGTATGATCACAGTACAAGACTGAGAGTGTTATATGATCAGAGTACACAGTGCTGACAGAGAGTCTGCGATCAGAGTACACAGTACTGACAGAGTGATGTACGAACAGAGCACACAGTACTGACAGACTGTTGTTTGATCACAGTACACAATACTGACAGAGTGTTGTATGATCAGAGAACACAGTTCTGAGAGTTTTGTATGATCAGAGTACACAGCACTGACAGAGAATTGTTTGATCAGAGCACACAGTACTGACAGAGTGTCGTATGATCAGCATACACAGTACTGACAGAGTGTTGTATGATCATAGTGCACAGTACTAACAGAGTGTTGCATCATCAAAGTACACAGTACTGAGAGTGTTGTATGATCAGAGTACACAGTACTGTCACAGTGCTGTCTGATCAGAGTACACAGTACTGACAGAGTGTTGCATGATCAGGGTACACAGTACTGAGAGAGTGTTGTATGATCAGAGTACACAGTACGGTAACAGTGTTGTCTGATTAGAGTACACAGTACTGACAGAGAATTGTTTGATCAGAGCACACAGTACTGAGAGTGTTATATAATAGGACAAAACAGTACTCTGAGAGTGTTGTATGACCAGAATACACAGTACTGAGAGTGTTCTATGATCAGAGTACACAGTACTGAGAGTGTTCTATGATCAGAGTACACAGTACTGAGAAAGTGTTGTATGATCAGAGTACACAGTGCTGATAGAGTGTGGTATGATCACAGTACACAGTACTGAGAGTGTTATATGATCAGAGTACATAGTACTGTCACAGTGTTGTCCAATCAGAGTACACACTGTTGACAGAGTGTGGTATGATCAGAGTACCCAGTACTGACAGAGTGTTGTATGATCACAGTACACAGTACTGAGAGTGTTATATGATCAGAGTACACAGTGCTGACAGAGAGTTCTACGATCAGAGTACACAGTACTGACAGAGTGATGTACGAACAGAGCACACAGTAGTAACAGACTGTTGTTTGATCAGAGTACACAATACTGACAGAGTGTTGTATGATCAGAGAACACAGTACTGACAGAGTGTTGTATGATCAGTGTATACAGTTTTGATAGACTGTTGTATGATCAGAGTACACGTAACTGAGAGTGTTGCATGATCAGATTATACAGTACTAAGAGTGTTGTATGGTCATTGTTCACAGAGCTGAGAGAGTGTTGTATGATCAGAATACACTGCACTGACGGAATGTTGTATGATCAGAGTACACAGTAATGACAGAGTGTTGTATGATCAGAGTACACCGTACTGAGAGTATTATATGATCAGAGCACACAGATCTGTCGGAGTGTTGTATGATCAGCGTACACAGTACTGACAGAGTGTTGTATAATCTGAGTGCACAGTACTGAGAAAGTTTTATTTGATCAGAGAACATTGTACTGACAGAGTGTTGTATGATCATAGTCCACAGTACTAACAGAGTATTGCATGATCAAAGTACACAGTACTGAGAGATTTGTATGATCAGAGAACACAGTACTATCACAGTGTTCTCTGATCAGAGTACACAGTGCTGACAGAGTGTTATATGATCACAGTACACAGTACAGACAGAGTGATGTATGATCAAAATACACAATACTGACAGAGTGTTGTATGATCAGAGAACACAGTACAGACAGTGTTGTATGATCAGAGTACACAGTACTGAGAGTGTTCTACAATCAGAGAACACATTACTGAGAGTGATCTATGATTAGAGTACACAGTACTGACAGAGAATTGTTTGATCAGAGCACACAGTCCTGAGAGTGTTATATAATAAGACAAAACAGTTCTCAGAGAGTGCTGTGTGATCAGAGTACACAGTACTGACAGAGTGTTGTATGATCAGCGTACACAGTACTGACAGAGTGATGTACGAACAGAGCACATAGTAGTGACAGACTGTTGTTTGATCGGAGTACACAATACTGACAGAGTGTTGTATGATCAGAGAACACAGTACTGAGAGTGTTGTATCATCAAAGTACACAGTACTGAGAGTGTTGTATGATCAGAGTACACAGTACTGAGAGTGTTCTATGATCAGAGTACACAGTACTGAGAGTGTTCTATGATTAGAGTACACAGTACTATCAGAGAATTGTTTGATCAGAGCACACAGTACTGAGAGTGTTATATAAGACAAAACAGTACTCAGAGAGTGTTGTATGACCAGAGTACACAGTACTGAGAGTGTTCAATGATCAGAGTACACAGTACTGAGAGTGTTCTATGGTTAGAGTACACAGTACTGACAGAGTGTTGTATGATCAGTGTACACATTTTTGATAGACTGTTGTATGATCAGAGAACACGTAACTGAGAGTGTTGCATGATCAGATTACGCAGTACTGACAGAGTGTTGTATAATCTGAGTATACAGTACTGAGAAAGTGTTGCATGATCAAAGTACACAGTACTGAGAGTGTTGTATGATCAGAGTACACAGTGCTGTCACAGTGTTGTCTGATCAGAGTACACAGTGCTGACAGAGTGTTGTATGATCACAGTACACAGACTGAGAGTGTTATATGATCAGAGTACACAGTGCTGACAGAGAGTTCTACGATCAGAGTACACAGTACTGACAGAGTGATGTACGAACAGAGCACATAGTAGTGACAGACTGTTGTTTGATCGGAGTACACAATACTGACAGAGTGTTGTATGATCAGAGAACACAGTACTGAGAGTGTTGTATGATCACAGTACACAGTACAGACAGAGTGTTGTATGATCAGTGTACACATTTTTGATAGACTGTTGTATGATCAGAGAACACGTAACAGAGTGTTGCATGATCAGATTACGCAGTACTGACAGAGTGTTGTATAATCTGAGTGTACAGTACTGAGAAAGTGTTGCATGATCAAAGAACACAGTACTGAGAGTGTTGTATGATCAGAGTACACAGTACTGTCACAGTATTGTCTGATCAGAGTACACAGTGCTGACAGTGTGTTGTATGATCACAGTACAAGACTGAGAGTGTTATATGATCAGAGTACACAGTGCTGACAGAGAGTCTGCGATCAGAGTACACAGTACTGACAGAGTGATGTACGAACAGAGCACACAGTACTGACAGACTGTTGTTTGATCACAGTACACAATACTGACAGAGTGTTGTATGATCAGAGAACACAGTTCTGAGAGTTTTGTATGATCAGAGTACACAGCACTGACAGAGAATTGTTTGATCAGAGCACACAATACTGACAGAGTGTCGTATGATCAGCATACACAGTACTGACAGAGTGTTGTATGATCATAGTGCACAGTACTAACAGAGTGTTGCATCATCAAAGTACACAGTACTGAGAGTGTTGTATGATCAGAGTACACAGTACTGTCACAGTGATGTCTGATCAGAGTACACAGTACTGACAGAGTGTTGCATGATCAGGGTACACAGTACTGAGAGAGTGTTGTATGATCAGAGTACACAGTACGGTAACAGTGTTGTCTGATTAGAGTACACAGTACTGACAGAGAATTGTTTGATCAGAGCACACAGTACTGAGAGTGTTATATAATAGGACAAAACAGTACTCTGAGAGTGTTGTATGACCAGAATACACAGTACTGAGAGTGTTCTATGATCAGAGTACACAGTACTGAGAGTATTGTCTGATCAGAGTACACAGTACTGAGAGTGATCTATGATTAGAGTACACAGTACTGACAGAGAATTGTTTGATCAGAGCACACAGTACTGAGAGTGTTATATAATAAGACAAAACAGTACTCAGAGAGTGTTGTATGACCAGAGTACACAGTACTGAGAGTGTTCAATGATCAGAGTACACAGTACTGAGAGTGTTCTATGATTAGAGTACACAGTACTGACAGAGTGTTGTATGACCAGAGAACACAGTACTGAGAGTGTTCAATGATCAGAGTACACAGTACTCAGAGAGTGTTCTATGATCAGAGTACACAGTACTGAGAGTGTTCTATGATTAGAGTACACAGTACTGACAGAGTTTTGTATGATCAGTGTACACAGTACTCATCGACTGTTCTATGATCAGAGTACACGTAACTGAGAGTGTTGCGTGATCAGATTACACAGTACTGAGAGTGTTGTATGGTCATTGTACACAGTGCTGAGAGAGTGTTGTATGATCAGAATACACTGCACTGACGGAATGTTGTATGATCAGAGTACACAGTAATGACAGAGTGTTGTATGATCAGAGTACACCGTACTGAGAGTATTATATGATCAGAGCACACAGATCTGTCGGAGTGTTGTATGATCAGCGTACACAGTACTGACAGAGTGTTGTATAATCTGAGTGCACAGTACTGAGAAAGTTTTATTTGATCAGAGAACATTGTACTGACAGAGTGTTGTATGATCATAGTCCACAGTACTAACAGAGTATTGCATGATCAAAGTACACAGTACTGAGAGATTTGTATGATCAGAGAACACAGTACTATCACAGTGTTCTCTGATCAGAGTACACAGTGCTGACAGAGTGTTATATGATCACAGTACACAGTACAGACAGAGTGATGTATGATCAAAATACACAATACTGACAGAGTGTTGTATGATCAGAGAACACAGTACAGACAGTGTTGTATGATCAGAGTACACAGTACTGAGAGTGTTCTACAATCAGAGAACACATTACTGAGAGTGATCTATGATTAGAGTACACAGTACTGACAGAGAATTGTTTGATCAGAGCACACAGTCCTGAGAGTGTTATATAATAAGACAAAACAGTTCTCAGAGAGTGCTGTGTGATCAGAGTACACAGTACTGACAGAGTGTTGTATGATCAGCGTACACAGTACTGACAGAGTGATGTACGAACAGAGCACATAGTAGTGACAGACTGTTGTTTGATCGGAGTACACAATACTGACAGAGTGTTGTATGATCAGAGAACACAGTACTGAGAGTGTTGTATCATCAAAGTACACAGTACTGAGAGTGTTGTATGATCAGAGTACACAGTACTGAGAGTGTTCTATGATCAGAGTACACAGTACTGAGAGTGTTCTATGATTAGAGTACACAGTACTATCAGAGAATTGTTTGATCAGAGCACACAGTACTGAGAGTGTTATATAAGACAAAACAGTACTCAGAGAGTGTTGTATGACCAGAGTACACAGTACTGAGAGTGTTCAATGATCAGAGTACACAGTACTGAGAGTGTTCTATGGTTAGAGTACACAGTACTGACAGAGTGTTGTATGATCAGTGTACACATTTTTGATAGACTGTTGTATGATCAGAGAACACGTAACTGAGAGTGTTGCATGATCAGATTACGCAGTACTGACAGAGTGTTGTATAATCTGAGTATACAGTACTGAGAAAGTGTTGCATGATCAAAGTACACAGTACTGAGAGTGTTGTATGATCAGAGTACACAGTGCTGTCACAGTGTTGTCTGATCAGAGTACACAGTGCTGACAGAGTGTTGTATGATCACAGTACACAGACTGAGAGTGTTATATGATCAGAGTACACAGTGCTGACAGAGAGTTCTACGATCAGAGTACACAGTACTGACAGAGTGATGTACGAACAGAGCACATAGTAGTGACAGACTGTTGTTTGATCGGAGTACACAATACTGACAGAGTGTTGTATGATCAGAGAACACAGTACTGAGAGTGTTGTATGATCAGCGTACACAGTACTGAGAGTGTTGCATGGTCAGATTACGCAGTACTAAGAGTGTTGTATGGTTATTGTTCACAGTGCTGAGAGAGTGTTATATGATCAGAGTACACCGTTCTGACGGAGTGTTGTATGATCAGTGTACACAGTACTGAGAAAGTGTTGTATGATCAGCGTACACAGTACTGACAGAGTGTTGTATAATCTGAGTGCAGATTACTGAGAAGGTGTTGTATGATCAGAGTACATTGTACTGACAGAGTGTTGTATGATCATAGTGCACAGTACTAACAGAGTGTTGCATGATCAAAGTACACAGTACTGACAGTGTTGTATCATCAGTGTACACATTACTGTCACAGTGTTGTCTGATCAGAGTACACAGTACTGAGAGTATGTTGTATGATCAGAGTACACCGTACTGAGAATGTTCTATGATTAGAGTACACAGTACTGACACAGTGATGTATGATCAGCGTACACAGTACTGACAGAGTGTTGTATAATCTGAGTGCACAGTACTGAGAAAATGTTGTATGATCGGAGTACATTGTACTGACAGAGTGTTGTATGATCATAGTGCACGGTACTAACAGAGTGCTGCATGATCAAAGTACACAGTACTGAGAGTGTCCTATGATCAGAGTACACAGTACTGACAGAGTGTTGTATGATCACAGTACACAGACTGAGAGTGTTATATGATCAGAGTACACAGTGCTGACAGAGTGTTGTATTAGCACAGTACACAGTACTGACCTAGTGATGTATGATCAGAGTACACATGAATGACAGAGTGTTGTTTGATCAGTGTACACAGTACTGACAGACTGCTGTATGAGCAGAGTACACGTAACTGAGAGTGTTTTATGATCAGATTACACAGTACTGAGTGAGTTGTATGGTCAGTTTTCACAGTACTGAGAGGGTATTGTATGATCGGAGTACACTGTACTGACGGAGTGTTGTATTAGCACAGTACACAGTACTGATCTAGTGATGTATGATTTGAGTACACATGACTGACAAAGTGTTGCATAATCAGAGTACACAGTACTGAGAGAGTGTTGTTTAATCAGAGTACACAACACTGACAGACTGTTGTATTATCAGGGAACACAGTACTGAGAGTGTTGTATCATCAGTGTAGACTCAAATGACAGAGTGTTGTATCATCAGAGAACACACTACTGACAGAGTGTTGTATGATCAGATAACACAGTACAGAGAGTGTTGTATGAAAAGAGTACACCGTACTGAGAGTGTTCTATGATCAGAGTCCACAGTATTGACAGAGAGTTGTTTAATTAGAGTACACAGTACTGACAGAGTGTTGTATGATCAGTGTACTCAGTACTTACAGTGTTGTATGATCAGTGTGCACACTACTGAAAGAGTGTTGTATGATCAAAGTACACAGTACTGACACAGTGATATCTGATCAGAGTACACAGTACTGACAGAGAGTTGTATGACCAGAGCACACACTACTGACTGTTGTATGATCAGAGAACACAGTACTGTGAGTGTTGTTCGATCAGAGTAAACAGCAATGAGAGTGTGCTATCATAAGAGTACACAGTACTGACAGAGAGTTGTATTATCAGAAGAAATAGTACTGTCAATGTTGTATGCTCAGAGTACACAGTACTGACAGAGTATTGTACGATCAGAGTACACAGTACTGAGAGTGTTGTATGATCAGAGTACACAGTACTGAGAGTGCTGTATTATCAGAGTACACAGTACTGACAGAGTGTTGTCCGATCAGAGTACACAGTACTGACAGAGTGTCGTATGGTCAGAGTACACAGTACTGACAGAGTTGTGAATGATCAAAGTTCACAGTCCTGAGTGTGTTGAATGGTCAGAGTACACACTACTGAGAGTTTTGTGTGATCAATGTACACAGTGCTGAGAGTACTGTATGATCAGTGTACACAGTACTGACAGAGTGTTGTATGTTCAGAGTACACAGTACTCAGGGTTTTTTGTATGATCAGAGTACACAGTACTGACAGACAGTTGTTTGATCAGAGAACACAGTACTGAGAGAGTTATATGATCAGCAGCACAGTACTCAGAGAGTGTTGTATGATCAGCGTACACAGTACTGACAGATTGTTGTATGATCAGTGTACACAGTACTGACAGACTGTTGTATGATCAGAGTACACATAACTGAGAGTGTTGTATGATCAGATTACACAGTACTGAGTGTGTTGTATGGTCAGTGTTCACCATGCTGAGAGAGTCTTGTATGATCAGAGAACACAGTACTGAGAGTGTTGTATGATCAAACTACACAGTACTGAGAGTGTTGTATGATCAAAGTACACAGTACTGAGAGTGTTCAATGATCAGAGTACACAGTACTGAGAGTGTTCTATGATTAGAGTACACAGTACTGACAGAGAATTGTTTGATCAGAGCACACAGTACTGAGAGAGTGTTGTATGATCAGCGTACACAGTACTGACAGAGTGTTGCATGATCAGGGTACACAGTACTGAGAGAGTGTTGTATGATCAGCGTACAGAGTACTGACAGAATGTTGTAGGATCATAGTGCACCCTACTAACAGAGTGTTGCATAATCATGTTGCACAGTACTAAGAGTGTTGTATGATCAGAGTACACAGTACTGTCACAGTGTTGTCTGATCAGAGTACACAGTGCTGACAGAGTGTCATATCATCAGAGTACACAGTGCTGACAGACAGTTCTGCCATCAGAGTACACAGTACTGACAGAGTGATGTACGAATAGAGCACACAGTACTGACAGACTGTTGTTTGATCAGAGTACACAATACTGAGAATGTTCTATAATCAGAGTACACATTACTGAGAATGTTCTATGATTAGAGTACACAGTACTGACAGAGAATAGTTTGATCAGATTACACAGTACAGAGAGTTTATATGATCAGAGCACACAGATCTGACGGAGTGTTGTATGATCAGTGTACACAGTACTGAGAGAGTGTTGTATGATTAGCGTACACAGTACTGACAGTGTGTTGTATGATCAGTGTACACAGTACTGAGAGAGTGTTGTATGATCAGCGTACACAGTACTGACAGAGTGTTGCATAATCTGAGTGCACGGTACTGGGAAAGTGTTGTATGATCAGAGTACATTGTACTGACAGAATGTTGTATGATCATAGTGCACAGTACTAACAGAGTGTTGCATGATCAAGGTACACAGTACTGAGAGTGTTGTATGATCAGAGTACACAGTGCTGACAGAGAGTTCTACGATCAGAGTACACAGTACTGACAGAGTGATGTACGAACAGAGCACACAGTACTGACAGACTGTTGTTTGATCGGAGTACAAAATACTGACAGAGTGTTGTATGATCA
The DNA here is from genome assembly GCF_030028105.1 of Mobula birostris. Taxonomy (NCBI): domain Eukaryota; kingdom Metazoa; phylum Chordata; class Chondrichthyes; order Myliobatiformes; family Myliobatidae; genus Mobula; species Mobula birostris. Next base: position 546,138 of record NW_027275804.1, read on the forward strand.
GAGAACACAGTACTGAGAGTGTTGTATGATCAGCGTACACAGTACTGAGAGTGTTGTCTGATCAGAGTACACAGTACTGAGAGTGATCTATGATTAGAGTACACAGTACTGACAGAGAATTGTTTGATCAGAGCACACAGTACTGAGAGTGTTCTATGATTAGAGTACACAGTACTGACAGAGTGTTGTATGACCAGAGAACACAGTACTGAGAGTGTTCAATGATCAGAGTACACAGTACTCAGAGAGTGTTCTATGATCAGAGTACACAGTACTGAGAGTGTTCTATGATTAGAGTACACAGTACTGACAGAGTTTTGTATGATCAGTGTACACAGTACTCATCGACTGTTCTATGATCAGAGTACACGTAACTGAGAGTGTTGCATGATCAGATTACACAGTACTGAGAGTGTTGTATGGTCATTGTACACAGTGCTGAGAGAGTGTTGTATGATCAGAATACACTGTACTGACAGAGTGTTGTGTGATCATAGTGCACAGTACTAACAGAGTGTTCCATCATCAAAGTACACAGTACTGAGAGTGTTGTATGATCAGAGTACACAGTACTGAGAGTGTTCTATGATCAGAGCACACAGATCTGACGGTGTGTTGTATGATCAGTGTACACAGTACTGAGAGAGTGTTGTGTGATCAGCGTACACAGTACTGAAAGAGTGTTGTATAATCAGAGTACACCGTACTGTCACAGTGTTGTCTGATCAGAGTACACAGTGCTGACAGAGTGTCGTTTCATCAGAGTACACAGTGCTGACAGACAGTTCTACCATCGGAGTACACAGTACTGACAGAGTGATGTACGAACAGAGCACACAGTACTGACAGACGGTTGTTTGATCAGTGTAGATAATACTGAGAGTGTTCTATAATCAGAGAACACATTACTGGGAGTGTTCTATGATTAGAGTACACAGTACTGACAGAGAATTTTTTGATCAGAGCACACAGTTCTGAGAGTGTTATATGATAAGACAAAACAGTACTCAGAGAGTGCTGTATGATCAGAATACACAGTACTGAGAGTGTTCTATGATTAGAGTACACAGTACTGACAGAGAATTCTATGATTACAGTACACAGTACTGACAGAGTGTTGTATGATCAGTGTACACATTTTTGATAGACTGTTGTATGATCAGAGAACACGTAACAGAGTGTTGCATGATCAGATTACGCAGTACTGACAGAGTGTTGTATAATCTGAGTGTACAGTACTGAGAAAGTGTTGCATGATCAAAGAACACAGTACTGAGAGTGTTGTATGATCAGAGTACACAGTACTGTCACAGTATTGTCTGATCAGAGTACACAGTGCTGACAGAGTGTTGTATGATCACAGTACAAGACTGAGAGTGTTATATGATCAGAGTACACAGTGCTGACAGAGAGTCTACGATCAGAGTACACAGTACTGACAGAGTGATGTACGAACAGAGCACACAGTACTGACAGACTGTTGTTTGATCACAGTACACAATACTGACAGAGTGTTGTATGATCAGAGAACACAGTTCTGAGAGTGTTGTATGATCAGAGTACACAGCACTGACAGAGAATTGTTTGATCAGAGCACACAGTACTGACAGAGTGTCGTATGATCAGCATACACAGTACTGACAGAGTGTTGTATGATCATAGTGCACAGTACTAACAGAGTGTTCCATCATCAAAGTACACAGTACTGAGAGTGTTGTATGATCAGAGTACACAGTACTGTCACAGTGCTGTCTGATCAGCGTACACAGTACTGAAAGAGTGTTGTATAATCAGAGTACACCGTACTGTCACAGTGTTGTCTGATCAGAGTACACAGTGCTGACAGAGTGTCGTTTCATCAGAGTACACAGTGCTGACAGACAGTTCTACCATCGGAGTACACAGTACTGACAGAGTGATGTACGAACAGAGCACACAGTACTGACAGACGGTTGTTTGATCAGTGTAGATAATACTGAGAGTGTTCTATAATCAGAGAACACATTACTGGGAGTGTTCTATGATTAGAGTACACAGTACTGACAGAGAATTTTTTGATCAGAGCACACAGTTCTGAGAGTGTTATATGATAAGACAAAACAGTACTCAGAGAGTGCTGTATGATCAGAATACACAGTACTGAGAGTGTTCTATGATTAGAGTACACAGTACTGACAGAGAATTCTATGATTACAGTACACAGTACTGACAGAGTGTTGTATGATCAGTGTACACATTTTTGATAGACTGTTGTATGATCAGAGAACACGTAACAGAGTGTTGCATGATCAGATTACGCAGTACTGACAGAGTGTTGTATAATCTGAGTGTACAGTACTGAGAAAGTGTTGCATGATCAAAGAACACAGTACTGAGAGTGTTGTATGATCAGAGTACACAGTACTGTCACAGTATTGTCTGATCAGAGTACACAGTGCTGACAGAGTGTTGTATGATCACAGTACAAGACTGAGAGTGTTATATGATCAGAGTACACAGTGCTGACAGAGAGTCTACGATCAGAGTACACAGTACTGACAGAGTGATGTACGAACAGAGCACACAGTACTGACAGACTGTTGTTTGATCACAGTACACAATACTGACAGAGTGTTGTATGATCAGAGAACACAGTTCTGAGAGTGTTGTATGATCAGAGTACACAGCACTGACAGAGAATTGTTTGATCAGAGCACACAGTACTGACAGAGTGTCGTATGATCAGCATACACAGTACTGACAGAGTGTTGTATGATCATAGTGCACAGTACTAACAGAGTGTTCCATCATCAAAGTACACAGTACTGAGAGTGTTGTATGATCAGAGTACACAGTACTGTCACAGTGCTGTCTGATCAGAGTACACAGTACTGACAGAGTGTTGCATGATCAAGGTACACAGTACTGAGAGAGTGTTGTATGATCAGAGTACACAGTACGGTAACAGTGTTGTCTGATTAGAGTACACAGTACTGACAGAGAATTGTTTGATCAGAGCACACAGTACTGAGAGTGTTATATAATAGGACAAAACAGTACTCTGAGAGTGTTGTATGACCAGAATACACAGTACTGAGAGTGTTCTATGATCGGAGTACACAGTACTGAGAGTGTTGTATGATCAGAGTACACAGTACTGAGAGTGTTCTATGATCAGAGTACACAGTACTGAGAAAGTGTTGTATGATCAGAGTACACAGTGCTGATAGAGTGTGGTATGATCACAGTACACAGTACTGAGAGTGTTATATGATCAGAGTACATAGTACTGTCACAGTGTTGTCCAATCAGAGTACACACTGTTGACAGAGTGTGGTATGATCAGAGTACCCAGTTCTGACAGAGTGTTGTATGATCACAGTACACAGTACTGAGAGTGTTATATGATCAGAGTACACAGTGCTGACAGAGAGTTCTACGATCAGAGTACACAGTACTGACAGAGTGATGTACGAACAGAGCACACAGTAGTAACAGACTGTTGTTTGATCAGAGTACACAATACTGACAGAGTGTTGTATGATCAGAGAACACAGTACTGACAGAGTGTTGTATGATCAGTGTATACAGTTTTGATAGACTGTTGTATGATCAGAGTACACGTAACTGAGAGTGTTGCATGATCAGATTATACAGTACTAAGAGTGTTGTATGGTCATTGTTCACAGAGCTGAGAGAGTGTTGTATGATCAGAATACACTGCACTGACGGAATGTTGTATGATCAGAGTACACAGTAATGACAGAGTGTTGTATGATCAGAGTACACCGTACTGAGAGTATTATATGATCAGAGCACACAGATCTGTCGGAGTGTTGTATGATCAGCGTACACAGTACTGACAGAGTGTTGTATAATCTGAGTGCACAGTACTGAGAAAGTTTTATTTGATCAGAGAACATTGTACTGACAGAGTGTTGTATGATCATAGTCCACAGTACTAACAGAGTATTGCATGATCAAAGTACACAGTACTGAGAGATTTGTATGATCAGAGAACACAGTACTATCACAGTGTTCTCTGATCAGAGTACACAGTGCTGACAGAGTGTTATATGATCACAGTACACAGTACAGACAGAGTGATGTATGATCAAAATACACAATACTGACAGAGCGTTGTATGATCAGAGAACACAGTACAGACAGTGTTGTATGATCAGAGTACACAGTACTGAGAGTGTTCTATGATCAGAGCACACAGATCTGACGGTGTGTTGTATGATCAGTGTACACAGTACTGAGAGAGTGTTGTGTGATCAGCGTACACAGTACTGAAAGAGTGTTGTATAATCAGAGTACACCGTACTGTCACAGTGTTGTCTGATCAGAGTACACAGTGCTGACAGAGTGTCGTTTCATCAGAGTACACAGTGCTGACAGACAGTTCTACCATCGGAGTACACAGTACTGACAGAGTGATGTACGAACAGAGCACACAGTACTGACAGACGGTTGTTTGATCAGTGTAGATAATACTGAGAGTGTTCTATGATTAGAGTACACAGTACTGACAGAGAATTTTTTGATCAGAGCACACAGTTCTGAGAGTGTTATATGATAAGACAAAACAGTACTCAGAGAGTGCTGTATGATCAGAATACACAGTACTGAGAGTGTTCTATGATTAGAGTACACATTTTTGATAGACTGTTGTATGATCAGAGAACACGTAACAGAGTGTTGCATGATCAGATTACGCAGTACTGACAGAGTGTTGTATAATCTGAGTGTACAGTACTGAGAAAGTGTTGCATGATCAAAGAACACAGTACTGAGAGTGTTGTATGATCAGAGTACACAGTGCTGTCACAGTATTGTCTGATCAGAGTACACAGTGCTGACAGAGTGTTGTATGATCACAGTACAAGACTGAGAGTGTTATATGATCAGAGTACACAGTGCTGACAGAGAGTCTACGATCAGAGTACACAGTACTGACAGAGTGATGTACGAACAGAGCACACAGTACTGACAGACTGTTGTTTGATCACAGTACACAATACTGACAGAGTGTTGTATGATCAGAGAACACAGTTCTGAGAGTGTTGTATGATCAGAGTACACAGCACTGACAGAGAATTGTTTGATCAGAGCACACAGTACTGACAGAGTGTCGTATGATCAGCATACACAGTACTGACAGAGTGTTGTATGATCATAGTGCACAGTACTAACAGAGTGTTCCATCATCAAAGTACACAGTACTGAGAGTGTTGTATGATCAGAGTACACAGTACTGTCACAGTGCTGTCTGATCAGCGTACACAGTACTGAAAGAGTGTTGTATAATCAGAGTACACCGTACTGTCACAGTGTTGTCTGATCAGAGTACACAGTGCTGACAGAGTGTCGTTTCATCAGAGTACACAGTGCTGACAGACAGTTCTACCATCGGAGTACACAGTACTGACAGAGTGATGTACGAACAGAGCACACAGTACTGACAGACGGTTGTTTGATCAGTGTAGATAATACTGAGAGTGTTCCATAATCAGAGAACACATTACTGGGAGTGTTCTATGATTAGAGTACACAGTACTGACAGAGATTTTTTTGATCAGAGCACACAGTTCTGAGAGTGTTATATGATAAGACAAAACAGTACTCAGAGAGTGCTGTATGATCAGAATACACAGTACTGAGAGTGTTCTATGATTAGAGTACACAGTACTGACAGAGAATTCTATGATTACAGTACACAGTACTGACAGAGTGTTGTATGATCAGTGTACACATTTTTGATAGACTGTTGTATGATCAGAGAACACGTAACAGAGTGTTGCATGATCAGATTACGCAGTACTGACAGAGTGTTGTATAATCTGAGTGTACAGTACTGAGAAAGTGTTGCATGATCAAAGAACACAGTACTGAGAGTGTTGTATGATCAGAGTACACAGTACTGTCACAGTATTGTCTGATCAGAGTACACAGTGCTGACAGTGTGTTGTATGATCACAGTACAAGACTGAGAGTGTTATATGATCAGAGTACACAGTGCTGACAGAGAGTCTACGATCAGAGTACACAGTACTGACAGAGTGATGTACGAACAGAGCACACAGTACTGACAGACTGTTGTTTGATCACAGTACACAATACTGACAGAGTGTTGTATGATCAGAGAACACAGTTCTGAGAGTTTTGTATGATCAGAGTACACAGCACTGACAGAGAATTGTTTGATCAGAGCACACAGTACTGACAGAGTGTCGTATGATCAGCATACACAGTACTGACAGAGTGTTGTATGATCATAGTGCACAGTACTAACAGAGTGTTGCATCATCAAAGTACACAGTACTGAGAGTGTTGTATGATCAGAGTACACAGTACTGTCACAGTGCTGTCTGATCAGAGTACACAGTACTGACAGAGTGTTGCATGATCAGGGTACACAGTACTGAGAGAGTGTTGTATGATCAGAGTACACAGTACGGTAACAGTGTTGTCTGATTAGAGTACACAGTACTGACAGAGAATTGTTTGATCAGAGCACACAGTACTGAGAGTGTTATATAATAGGACAAAACAGTACTCTGAGAGTGTTGTATGACCAGAATACACAGTACTGAGAGTGTTCTATGATCGGAGTACACAGTACTGAGAGTGTTGTATGATCAGAGTACACAGTACTGAGAGTGTTCTATGATCAGAGTACACAGTACTGAGAAAGTGTTGTATGATCAGAGTACACAGTGCTGATAGAGTGTGGTATGATCACAGTACACAGTACTGAGAGTGTTATATGATCAGAGTACATAGTACTGTCACAGTGTTGTCCAATCAGAGTACACACTGTTGACAGAGTGTGGTATGATCAGAGTACCCAGTACTGACAGAGTGTTGTATGATCACAGTACACAGTACTGAGAGTGTTATATGATCAGAGTACACAGTGCTGACAGAGAGTTCTACGATCAGAGTACACAGTACTGACAGAGTGATGTACGAACAGAGCACACAGTAGTAACAGACTGTTGTTTGATCAGAGTACACAATACTGACAGAGTGTTGTATGATCAGAGAACACAGTATTGACAGAGTGTTGTATGATCAGTGTATACAGTTTTGATAGACTGTTGTATGATCAGAGTACACGTAACTGAGAGTGTTGCATGATCAGATTATACAGTACTAAGAGTGTTGTATGGTCATTGTTCACAGAGCTGAGAGAGTGTTGTATGATCAGAATACACTGCACTGACGGAATGTTGTATGATCAGAGTACACAGTAATGACAGAGTGTTGTATGATCAGAGTACACCGTACTGAGAGTATTATATGATCAGAGCACACAGATCTGTCGGAGTGTTGTATGATCAGCGTACACAGTACTGACAGAGTGTTGTATAATCTGAGTGCACAGTACTGAGAAAGTTTTATTTGATCAGAGAACATTGTACTGACAGAGTGTTGTATGATCATAGTCCACAGTACTAACAGAGTATTGCATGATCAAAGTACACAGTACTGAGAGATTTGTATGATCAGAGAACACAGTACTATCACAGTGTTCTCTGATCAGAGTACACAGTGCTGACAGAGTGTTATATGATCACAGTACACAGTACAGACAGAGTGATGTATGATCAAAATACACAATACTGACAGAGTGTTGTATGATCAGAGAACACAGTACAGACAGTGTTGTATGATCAGAGTACACAGTACTGAGAGTGTTCTACAATCAGAGAACACATTACTGAGAGTGATCTATGATTAGAGTACACAGTACTGACAGAGAATTGTTTGATCAGAGCACACAGTCCTGAGAGTGTTATATAATAAGACAAAACAGTTCTCAGAGAGTGCTGTGTGATCAGAGTACACAGTACTGACAGAGTGTTGTATGATCAGCGTACACAGTACTGACAGAGTGATGTACGAACAGAGCACATAGTAGTGACAGACTGTTGTTTGATCGGAGTACACAATACTGACAGAGTGTTGTATGATCAGAGAACACAGTACTGAGAGTGTTGTATCATCAAAGTACACAGTACTGAGAGTGTTGTATGATCAGAGTACACAGTACTGAGAGTGTTCTATGATCAGAGTACACAGTACTGAGAGTGTTCTATGATTAGAGTACACAGTACTATCAGAGAATTGTTTGATCAGAGCACACAGTACTGAGAGTGTTATATAAGACAAAACAGTACTCAGAGAGTGTTGTATGACCAGAGTACACAGTACTGAGAGTGTTCAATGATCAGAGTACACAGTACTGAGAGTGTTCTATGGTTAGAGTACACAGTACTGACAGAGTGTTGTATGATCAGTGTACACATTTTTGATAGACTGTTGTATGATCAGAGAACACGTAACTGAGAGTGTTGCATGATCAGATTACGCAGTACTGACAGAGTGTTGTATAATCTGAGTATACAGTACTGAGAAAGTGTTGCATGATCAAAGTACACAGTACTGAGAGTGTTGTATGATCAGAGTACACAGTGCTGTCACAGTGTTGTCTGATCAGAGTACACAGTGCTGACAGAGTGTTGTATGATCACAGTACACAGACTGAGAGTGTTATATGATCAGAGTACACAGTGCTGACAGAGAGTTCTACGATCAGAGTACACAGTACTGACAGAGTGATGTACGAACAGAGCACATAGTAGTGACAGACTGTTGTTTGATCGGAGTACACAATACTGACAGAGTGTTGTATGATCAGAGAACACAGTACTGAGAGTGTTGTATGATCACAGTACACAGTACAGACAGAGTGTTGTATGATCAGTGTACACATTTTTGATAGACTGTTGTATGATCAGAGAACACGTAACAGAGTGTTGCATGATCAGATTACGCAGTACTGACAGAGTGTTGTATAATCTGAGTGTACAGTACTGAGAAAGTGTTGCATGATCAAAGAACACAGTACTGAGAGTGTTGTATGATCAGAGTACACAGTACTGTCACAGTATTGTCTGATCAGAGTACACAGTGCTGACAGTGTGTTGTATGATCACAGTACAAGACTGAGAGTGTTATATGATCAGAGTACACAGTGCTGACAGAGAGTCTGCGATCAGAGTACACAGTACTGACAGAGTGATGTACGAACAGAGCACACAGTACTGACAGACTGTTGTTTGATCACAGTACACAATACTGACAGAGTGTTGTATGATCAGAGAACACAGTTCTGAGAGTTTTGTATGATCAGAGTACACAGCACTGACAGAGAATTGTTTGATCAGAGCACACAATACTGACAGAGTGTCGTATGATCAGCATACACAGTACTGACAGAGTGTTGTATGATCATAGTGCACAGTACTAACAGAGTGTTGCATCATCAAAGTACACAGTACTGAGAGTGTTGTATGATCAGAGTACACAGTACTGTCACAGTGCTGTCTGATCAGAGTACACAGTACTGACAGAGTGTTGCATGATCAGGGTACACAGTACTGAGAGAGTGTTGTATGATCAGAGTACACAGTACGGTAACAGTGTTGTCTGATTAGAGTACACAGTACTGACAGAGAATTGTTTGATCAGAGCACACAGTACTGAGAGTGTTATATAATAGGACAAAACAGTACTCTGAGAGTGTTGTATGACCAGAATACACAGTACTGAGAGTGTTCTATGATCAGAGTACACAGTACTGAGAGTGTTGTCTGATCAGAGTACACAGTACTGAGAGTGATCTATGATTAGAGTACACAGTACTGACAGAGAATTGTTTGATCAGAGCACACAGTACTGAGAGTGTTATATAATAAGACAAAACAGTACTCAGAGAGTGTTGTATGACCAGAGTACACAGTACTGAGAGTGTTCAATGATCAGAGTACACAGTACTGAGAGTGTTCTATGATTAGAGTACACAGTACTGACAGAGTGTTGTATGACCAGAGAACACAGTACTGAGAGTGTTCAATGATCAGAGTACACAGTACTCAGAGAGTGTTCTATGATCAGAGTACACAGTACTGAGAGTGTTCTATGATTAGAGTACACAGTACTGACAGAGTTTTGTATGATCAGTGTACACAGTACTCATCGACTGTTCTATGATCAGAGTACACGTAACTGAGAGTGTTGCATGATCAGATTACACAGTACTGAGAGTGTTGTATGGTCATTGTACACAGTGCTGAGAGAGTGTTGTATGATCAGAATACACTGTACTGACAGAGTGTTGTGTGATCATAGTGCACAGTACTAACAGAGTGTTCCATCATCAAAGTACACAGTACTGAGAGTGTTGTATGATCAGAGTACACAGTACTGAGAGTGTTCTATGATCAGAGCACACAGATCTGACGGTGTGTTGTATGATCAGTGTACACAGTACTGAGAGAGTGTTGTGTGATCAGCGTACACAGTACTGAAAGAGTGTTGTATAATCAGAGTACACCGTACTGTCACAGTGTTGTCTGATCAGAGTACACAGTGCTGACAGAGTGTCGTTTCATCAGAGTACACAGTGCTGACAGACAGTTCTACCATCGGAGTACACAGTACTGACAGAGTGATGTACGAACAGAGCACACAGTACTGACAGACGGTTGTTTGATCAGTGTAGATAATACTGAGAGTGTTCTATAATCAGAGAACACATTACTGGGAGTGTTCTATGATTAGAGTACACAGTACTGACAGAGAATTTTTTGATCAGAGCACACAGTTCTGAGAGTGTTATATGATAAGACAAAACAGTACTCAGAGAGTGCTGTATGATCAGAATACACAGTACTGAGAGTGTTCTATGATTAGAGTACACAGTACTGACAGAGAATTCTATGATTACAGTACACAGTACTGACAGAGTGTTGTATGATCAGTGTACACATTTTTGATAGACTGTTGTATGATCAGAGAACACGTAACAGAGTGTTGCATGATCAGATTACGCAGTACTGACAGAGTGTTGTATAATCTGAGTGTACAGTACTGAGAAAGTGTTGCATGATCAAAGAACACAGTACTGAGAGTGTTGTATGATCAGAGTACACAGTACTGTCACAGTATTGTCTGATCAGAGTACACAGTGCTGACAGAGTGTTGTATGATCACAGTACAAGACTGAGAGTGTTATATGATCAGAGTACACAGTGCTGACAGAGAGTCTACGATCAGAGTACACAGTACTGACAGAGTGATGTACGAACAGAGCACACAGTACTGACAGACTGTTGTTTGATCACAGTACACAATACTGACAGAGTGTTGTATGATCAGAGAACACAGTTCTGAGAGTGTTGTATGATCAGAGTACACAGCACTGACAGAGAATTGTTTGATCAGAGCACACAGTACTGACAGAGTGTCGTATGATCAGCATACACAGTACTGACAGAGTGTTGTATGATCATAGTGCACAGTACTAACAGAGTGTTCCATCATCAAAGTACACAGTACTGAGAGTGTTGTATGATCAGAGTACACAGTACTGTCACAGTGCTGTCTGATCAGCGTACACAGTACTGAAAGAGTGTTGTATAATCAGAGTACACCGTACTGTCACAGTGTTGTCTGATCAGAGTACACAGTGCTGACAGAGTGTCGTTTCATCAGAGTACACAGTGCTGACAGAGTGATGTACGAACAGAGCACACAGTACTGACAGACGGTTGTTTGATCAGTGTAGATAATACTGAGAGTGTTCTATAATCAGAGAACACATTACTGGGAGTGTTCTATGATTAGAGTACACAGTACTGACAGAGAATTTTTTGATCAGAGCACACAGTTCTGAGAGTGTTATATGATAAGACAAAACAGTACTCAGAGAGTGCTGTATGATCAGAATACACAGTACTGAGAGTGTTCTATGATTAGAGTACACAGTACTGACAGAGAATTCTATGATTACAGTACACAGTACTGACAGAGTGTTGTATGATCAGTGTACACATTTTTGATAGACTGTTGTATGATCAGAGAACACGTAACAGAGTGTTGCATGATCAGATTACGCAGTACTGACAGAGTGTTGTATAATCTGAGTGTACAGTACTGAGAAAGTGTTGCATGATCAAAGAACACAGTACTGAGAGTGTTGTATGATCAGAGTACACAGTACTGTCACAGTATTGTCTGATCAGAGTACACAGTGCTGACAGTGTGTTGTATGATCACAGTACAAGACTGAGAGTGTTATATGATCAGAGTACACAGTGCTGACAGAGAGTCTACGATCAGAGTACACAGTACTGACAGAGTGATGTACGAACAGAGCACACAGTACTGACAGACTGTTGTTTGATCACAGTACACAATACTGACAGAGTGTTGTATGATCAGAGAACACAGTTCTGAGAGTTTTGTATGATCAGAGTACACAGCACTGACAGAGAATTGTTTGATCAGAGCACACAGTACTGACAGAGTGTCGTATGATCAGCATACACAGTACTGACAGAGTGTTGTATGATCATAGTGCACAGTACTAACAGAGTGTTGCATCATCAAAGTACACAGTACTGAGAGTGTTGTATGATCAGAGTACACAGTACTGTCACAGTGCTGTCTGATCAGAGTACACAGTACTGACAGAGTGTTGCATGATCAGGGTACACAGTACTGAGAGAGTGTTGTATGATCAGAGTACACAGTACGGTAACAGTGTTGTCTGATTAGAGTACACAGTACTGACAGAGAATTGTTTGATCAGAGCACACAGTACTGAGAGTGTTATATAATAGGACAAAACAGTACTCTGAGAGTGTTGTATGACCAGAATACACAGTACTGAGAGTGTTCTATGATCAGAGTACACAGTACTGAGAGTGTTCTATGATCAGAGTACACAGTACTGAGAAAGTGTTGTATGATCAGAGTACACAGTGCTGATAGAGTGTGGTATGATCACAGTACACAGTACTGAGAGTGTTATATGATCAGAGTACATAGTACTGTCACAGTGTTGTCCAATCAGAGTACACACTGTTGACAGAGTGTGGTATGATCAGAGTACCCAGTACTGACAGAGTGTTGTATGATCACAGTACACAGTACTGAGAGTGTTATATGATCAGAGTACACAGTGCTGACAGAGAGTTCTACGATCAGAGTACACAGTACTGACAGAGTGATGTACGAACAGAGCACACAGTAGTAACAGACTGTTGTTTGATCAGAGTACACAATACTGACAGAGTGTTGTATGATCAGAGAACACAGTACTGACAGAGTGTTGTATGATCAGTGTATACAGTTTTGATAGACTGTTGTATGATCAGAGTACACGTAACTGAGAGTGTTGCATGATCAGATTATACAGTACTAAGAGTGTTGTATGGTCATTGTTCACAGAGCTGAGAGAGTGTTGTATGATCAGAATACACTGCACTGACGGAATGTTGTATGATCAGAGTACACAGTAATGACAGAGTGTTGTATGATCAGAGTACACCGTACTGAGAGTATTATATGATCAGAGCACACAGATCTGTCGGAGTGTTGTATGATCAGCGTACACAGTACTGACAGAGTGTTGTATAATCTGAGTGCACAGTACTGAGAAAGTTTTATTTGATCAGAGAACATTGTACTGACAGAGTGTTGTATGATCATAGTCCACAGTACTAACAGAGTATTGCATGATCAAAGTACACAGTACTGAGAGATTTGTATGATCAGAGAACACAGTACTATCACAGTGTTCTCTGATCAGAGTACACAGTGCTGACAGAGTGTTATATGATCACAGTACACAGTACAGACAGAGTGATGTATGATCAAAATACACAATACTGACAGAGTGTTGTATGATCAGAGAACACAGTACAGACAGTGTTGTATGATCAGAGTACACAGTACTGAGAGTGTTCTACAATCAGAGAACACATTACTGAGAGTGATCTATGATTAGAGTACACAGTACTGACAGAGAATTGTTTGATCAGAGCACACAGTCCTGAGAGTGTTATATAATAAGACAAAACAGTTCTCAGAGAGTGCTGTGTGATCAGAGTACACAGTACTGACAGAGTGTTGTATGATCAGCGTACACAGTACTGACAGAGTGATGTACGAACAGAGCACATAGTAGTGACAGACTGTTGTTTGATCGGAGTACACAATACTGACAGAGTGTTGTATGATCAGAGAACACAGTACTGAGAGTGTTGTATGATCAAAGTACACAGTACTGAGAGTGTTGTATGATCAGAGTACACAGTACTGAGAGTGTTCTATGATCAGAGTACACAGTACTGAGAGTGTTCTATGATTAGAGTACACAGTACTATCAGAGAATTGTTTGATCAGAGCACACAGTACTGAGAGTGTTATATAAGACAAAACAGTACTCAGAGAGTGTTGTATGACCAGAGTACACAGTACTGAGAGTGTTCAATGATCAGAGTACACAGTACTGAGAGTGTTCTATGGTTAGAGTACACAGTACTGACAGAGTGTTGTATGATCAGTGTACACATTTTTGATAGACTGTTGTATGATCAGAGAACACGTAACTGAGAGTGTTGCATGATCAGATTACGCAGTACTGACAGAGTGTTGTATAATCTGAGTATACAGTACTGAGAAAGTGTTGCATGATCAAAGTACACAGTACTGAGAGTGTTGTATGATCAGAGTACACAGTGCTGTCACAGTGTTGTCTGATCAGAGTACACAGTGCTGACAGAGTGTTGTATGATCACAGTACACAGACTGAGAGTGTTATATGATCAGAGTACACAGTGCTGACAGAGAGTTCTACGATCAGAGTACACAGTACTGACAGAGTGATGTACGAACAGAGCACATAGTAGTGACAGACTGTTGTTTGATCGGAGTACACAATACTGACAGAGTGTTGTATGATCAGAGAACACAGTACTGAGAGTGTTGTATGATCAGCGTACACAGTACTGAGAGTGTTGCATGGTCAGATTACGCAGTACTAAGAGTGTTGTATGGTTATTGTTCACAGTGCTGAGAGAGTGTTATATGATCAGAGTACACCGTTCTGACGGAGTGTTGTATGATCAGTGTACACAGTACTGAGAAAGTGTTGTATGATCAGCGTACACAGTACTGACAGAGTGTTGTATAATCTGAGTGCAGATTACTGAGAAGGTGTTGTATGATCAGAGTACATTGTACTGACAGAGTGTTGTATGATCATAGTGCACAGTACTAACAGAGTGTTGCATGATCAAAGTACACAGTACTGACAGTGTTGTATCATCAGTGTACACATTACTGTCACAGTGTTGTCTGATCAGAGTACACAGTACTGAGAGTATGTTGTATGATCAGAGTACACCGTACTGAGAATGTTCTATGATTAGAGTACACAGTACTGACACAGTGATGTATGATCAGCGTACACAGTACTGACAGAGTGTTGTATAATCTGAGTGCACAGTACTGAGAAAATGTTGTATGATCGGAGTACATTGTACTGACAGAGTGTTGTATGATCATAGTGCACGGTACTAACAGAGTGCTGCATGATCAAAGTACACAGTACTGAGAGTGTCCTATGATCAGAGTACACAGTACTGACAGAGTGTTGTATGATCACAGTACACAGACTGAGAGTGTTATATGATCAGAGTACACAGTGCTGACAGAGTGTTGTATTAGCACAGTACACAGTACTGACCTAGTGATGTATGATCAGAGTACACATGAATGACAGAGTGTTGTTTGATCAGTGTACACAGTACTGACAGACTGCTGTATGAGCAGAGTACACGTAACTGAGAGTGTTTTATGATCAGATTACACAGTACTGAGTGAGTTGTATGGTCAGTTTTCACAGTACTGAGAGGGTATTGTATGATCGGAGTACACTGTACTGACGGAGTGTTGTATTAGCACAGTACACAGTACTGATCTAGTGATGTATGATTTGAGTACACATGACTGACAAAGTGTTGCATAATCAGAGTACACAGTACTGAGAGAGTGTTGTTTAATCAGAGTACACAACACTGACAGACTGTTGTATTATCAGGGAACACAGTACTGAGAGTGTTGTATCATCAGTGTAGACTCAAATGACAGAGTGTTGTATCATCAGAGAACACACTACTGACAGAGTGTTGTATGATCAGATAACACAGTACAGAGAGTGTTGTATGAAAAGAGTACACCGTACTGAGAGTGTTCTATGATCAGAGTCCACAGTATTGACAGAGAGTTGTTTAATTAGAGTACACAGTACTGACAGAGTGTTGTATGATCAGTGTACTCAGTACTTACAGTGTTGTATGATCAGTGTGCACACTACTGAAAGAGTGTTGTATGATCAAAGTACACAGTACTGACACAGTGATATCTGATCAGAGTACACAGTACTGACAGAGAGTTGTATGACCAGAGCACACACTACTGACTGTTGTATGATCAGAGAACACAGTACTGTGAGTGTTGTTCGATCAGAGTAAACAGCAATGAGAATGTGCTATCATAAGAGTACACAGTACTGACAGAGAGTTGTATTATCAGAAGAAATAGTACTGTCAATGTTGTATGCTCAGAGTACACAGTACTGACAGAGTATTGTACGATCAGAGTACACAGTACTGAGAGTGTTGTATGATCAGAGTACACAGTACTGAGAGTGCTGTATTATCAGAGTACACAGTACTGACAGAGTGTTGTCCGATCAGAGTACACAGTACTGACAGAGTGTCGTATGGTCAGAGTACACAGTACTGACAGAGTTGTGAATGATCAAAGTTCACAGTCCTGAGTGTGTTGAATGGTCAGAGTACACACTACTGAGAGTTTTGTGTGATCAATGTACACAGTGCTGAGAGTACTGTATGATCAGTGTACACAGTACTGACAGAGTGTTGTATGTTCAGAGTACACAGTACTCAGGGTTTTTTGTATGATCAGAGTACACAGTACTGACAGACAGTTGTTTGATCAGAGAACACAGTACTGAGAGTGTTATATGATCAGCAGCACAGTACTCAGAGAGTGTTGTATGATCAGCGTACACAGTACTGACAGATTGTTGTATGATCAGTGTACACAGTACTGACAGACTGTTGTATGATCAGAGTACACATAACTGAGAGTGTTGTATGATCAGATTACACAGTACTGAGTGTGTTGTATGGTCAGTGTTCACCATGCTGAGAGAGTCTTGTATGATCAGAGAACACAGTACTGAGAGTGTTGTATGATCAAAGTACACAGTACTGAGAGTGTTGTATGATCAAAGTACACAGTACTGAGAGTGTTCAATGATCAGAGTACACAGTACTGAGAGTGTTCTATGATTAGAGTACACAGTACTGACAGAGAATTGTTTGATCAGAGCACACAGTACTGAGAGTGTTATATAATAAGACAAAACAGTACTCAGAGAATGTTGTATGACCAGAGAACACAGTACTGAGAGTGTTCAATAATCAGAGTACACCGTACTGAGAGTGTTCTATGATTAGAGTACACAGTACTGACAGAGTGTTGTCTGATCAGTGTACACATTTTTGATAGACTGTTGTATGATCAGAGAACACGTAACTGAGAGTGTTGCATGATCAGATTACGCAGTACTGACAGAGTGTTGTATAATCTGAGTGTACAGTACTGAGAAAGTGTTGCATGATCAAAGTACACAGTACTGAGAGTGTTGTATCATCAGTGTAGACTCAAATGACAGAGTGTTGTATCATCAGAGAACACACTACTGACAGAGTGTTGTATGATCAGATAACACAGTACAGAGAGTGTTGTATGAAAAGAGTACACCGTACTGAGAGTGTTCTATGATCAGAGTCCACAGTATTGACAGAGAGTTGTTTAATTAGAGTACACAGTACTGACAGAGTGTTGTATGATCAGTGTACTCAGTACTTACAGTGTTGTATGATCAGTGTGCACACTACTGAAAGAGCGTTGTATGATCAAAGTACACAGTACTGACACAGTGATATCTGATCAGAGTACACAGTACTGACAGAGAGTTGTATGACCAGAGCACACACTACTGACTGTTGTATGATCAGAGAACACAGTACTGTGAGTGTTGTTCGATCAGAGTAAACAGCAATGAGAGTGTGCTATCATAAGAGTACACAGTACTGACAGAGAGTTGTATTATCAGAAGAAATAGTACTGTCAATGTTGTATGCTCAGAGTACACAGTACTGACAGAGTATTGTACGATCAGAGTACACAGTACTGAGAGTGTTGTATGATCAGAGTACACAGTACTGAGAGTGCTGTATTATCAGAGTACACAGTACTGACAGAGTGTTGTCCGATCAGAGTACACAGTACTGACAGAGTGTCGTATGGTCAGAGTACACAGTACTGACAGAGTTGTGAATGATCAAAGTTCACAGTCCTGAGTGTGTTGAATGGTCAGAGTACACACTACTGAGAGTTTTGTGTGATCAATGTACACAGTGCTGAGAGTACTGTATGATCAGTGTACACAGTACTGACAGAGTGTTGTATGTTCAGAGTACACAGTACTCAGGGTTTTTTGTATGATCAGAGTACACAGTACTGACAGACAGTTGTTTGATCAGAGAACACAGTACTGAGAGAGTTATATGATCAGCAGCACAGTACTCAGAGAGTGTTGTATGATCAGCGTACACAGTACTGACAGATTGTTGTATGATCAGTGTACACAGTACTGACAGACTGTTGTATGATCAGAGTACACATAACTGAGAGTGTTGTATGATCAGATTACACAGTACTGAGTGTGTTGTATGGTCAGTGTTCACCATGCTGAGAGAGTCTTGTATGATCAGAGAACACAGTACTGAGAGTGTTGTATGATCAAAGTACACAGTACTGAGAGTGTTGTATGATCAAAGTACACAGTACTGAGAGTGTTCAATGATCAGAGTACACAGTACTGAGAGTGTTCTATGATTAGAGTACACAGTACTGACAGAGAATTGTTTGATCAGAGCACACAGTACTGAGAGTGTTATATAATAAGACAAAACAGTACTCAGAGAATGTTGTATGACCAGAGAACACAGTACTGAGAGTGTTCAATAATCAGAGTACACAGTACTGAGAGTGTTCTATGATTAGAGTACACAGTACTGACAGTGTTGTATGATCAGTGTACACATTTTTGATAGACTGTTGTATGATCAGAGAACTCGTAACTGAGAGTGTTGCATGATCAGATTACGCAGTACTGACAGAGTGTTGTATAATCTGAGTGTACAGTACTGAGAAAGTGTTGCATGATCAAAGTACACAGTACTGAGAGTGTTGTATGATCAGAGTACACAGTACTGTCACAGTGTTGTCTGATCAGAGTACACAGTGCTGACAGAGTGTTGTATGATCACAGTAAAAGACTGAGAGTGTTATATGATCAGAGTACACGGTGCTGACAGAGAGTTCTACGATCAGAGTACACAGTACTGACAGAGTGATGTACGAACAGAGCACATAGTAGTGACAGACTGTTGTTTGATCGGAGTACACAATACTGACAGAGTGTTGTATGATCAGAGAACACAGTACTGAGAGTGTTGTATGATCAGCATACACAGTACTGAGAGTGTTCTGTGATCAGAGTACACAGTACTGAGAGTGATCTATGATTAGAGTACACAGTACTGACAGAGAATTGTTTGATCAGAGCACACAGTACTGAGAATGTTATATAATAAGACAAAACAGTACTCAGAGAATGTAGTATGACCAGGGAGCACAGTACTGAGAGTGTTCTATGATTAGAGTACACAGTACTGAGAGTGTTCTATGATTAGAGTACACAGTACTGACAGATTTTGTATGATCAGTGTACACAGTATTGATAGACTGTTGTATGATCAGAGTACACGTAACTGAGAGTGTTGCATGGTCAGATTACGCAGTACTAAGAGTGTTGTATGGTTATTGTTCACAGTGCTGAGAGAGTGTTATATGATCAGAGTACACCGTTCTGACGGAGTGTTGTATGATCAGTGTACACAGTACTGAGAAAGTGTTGTATGATCAGCGTACACAGTACTGACAGAGTGTTGTATAATCTGAGTGCAGATTACTGAGAAGGTGTTGTATGATCAGAGTACATTGTACTGACAGAGTGTTGTATGATCATAGTGCACAGTACTAACAGAATGTTGCATGATCAAAGTACACAGTACTGACAGTGTTGTATCATCAGTGTACTCATTACTGTCACAGTGTTGTCTGATCAGAGTACACAGTACTGAGAGTATGTTGTATGATCAGAGTACACCGTACTGAGAATGTTCTATGATTAGAGTACACAGTACTGACACAGTGATGTATGATCAGCGTACACAGTACTAACAGAGTGTTGTATAATCTGAGTGCACAGTACTGAGAAAGTGTTGTATGATCGGAGTACATTGTACTGACAGAGTGTTATATGATCATAGTGCACGGTACTAACACAGTGCTGCATTATTAAAGTACACAGTACTGAGAGTGTCCTATGATCAGAGTACACAGTACTGACAGAGTGTTGTATTAGCACAGTACACAGTACTGACCTAGTGATGTATGATCAGAGTACACATGAATGACAGAGTGTTGTTTGATCAGTGTACACAGTACTGACAGACTGCTGTATGAGCAGAGTACACGTAACTGAGAGTGTTGTATGATCAGATTACACAGTACTGAGTGAGTTGTATGGTCAGTTTTCACAGTACTGAGAGGGTATTGTATGATCGGAGTACACTGTACTGACGGAGTGTTGTATTAGCACAGTACACAGTACTGATCTAGTGATGTATGATTTGAGTACACATGACTGACAAAGTGTTGCATAATCAGAGTACACAGTACTGAGAGAGTGTTGTTTAATCAGAGTACACAACACTGACAGACTGTTGTATTATCAGGGAACACAGTACTGAGAGTGTTGTATCATCAGTGTAGACTCAAATGACAGAGTGTTGTATCATCAGAGAACACACTACTGACAGAGTGTTGTATGATCAGATAACACAGTACAGAGAGTGTTGTATGAAAAGAGTACACCGTACTGAGAGTGTTCTATGATCAGAGTCCACAGTATTGACAGAGAGTTGTTTAATTAGAGTACACAGTACTGACAGAGTGTTGTATGATCAGTGTACTCAGTACTTACAGTGTTGTATGATCAGTGTGCACACTACTGAAAGAGCGTTGTATGATCAAAGTACACAGTACTGACACAGTGATATTTGATCAGAGTACACAGTACTGACAGAGTGTTGTATGACCAGAGCACACACTACTGACTGTTGTATGATCAGAGAACACAGTACTGTGAGTGTTGTTCGATCAGAGTAAACAGCAATGAGAGTGTGCTATCATAAGAGTACACAGTACTGACAGAGAGTTGTATTATCAGAAGAAATAGTACTGTCAATGTTGTATGCTCAGAGTATACAGTACTGACAGAGTATTGTACAATCAGAGTACACATTACTGAGAGTGTTGTATGATCAGAGTACACAGTACTGAGAGTGCTGTATTATCAGAGTACACAGTACTGACAGAGTGTTGTCCGATCAGAGTACACAGTACTGACAGAGTGTCATATGGTCAGAGTACACAGTACTGACAGAGTTGTGAATGATCAAAGTTCACAGTTCTGAGTGTGTTGAATGGTCAGAGTACACACTACTGAGAGTGTTGTGTGATCAATGTACACAGTGCTGAGAGTACTGTATGATCAGTGTACACAGTACTGACAGAGTGTCGTATGGTCAGAGTACACAGTACTGACAGAGTTGTGAATGATCAAAGTTCACAGTTCTGAGTGTGTTGAATGATCAGAGTACACACTACTGAGAGTGTTGTGTGATCAATGTACACAGTGCTGAGAGTACTGTATGATCAGTGTACACAGTACTGAGAGTGCTGTATTATCAGAGTACACAGTACTGACAGAGTGTTGTCCGATCAGAGTACACAGTACTGACAGAGTGTCATATGGTCAGAGTACACAGTACTGACAGAGTTGTGAATGATCAAAGTTCACAGTCCTGAGTGTGTTGAATGATCAGAGTACACACTACTAAGAGTGTTGTGTGATCAATGTACACAGTGCTGAGAGTACTGTATGATCAGTGTACACAGTACTGACAGAGTGTTGTATGTTCAGAGTACACAGTACTCAGGGTTTTTTGTATGATCAGAGTACACAGTACTGACAGACAGTTGTTTGATCAGAGAACACAGTACTGAGAGTGTTATATGATCAGCAACACAGTACTCAGAGAGTGTTGTATGATCAGCGTACACAGTACTGACAGATTGTTGTATGATCAGTGTACACAGTACTGACAGACTGTTGTATGATCAGAGTACACATAACTGAGAGTGTTGTCTGATCAGATTACACAGTACTGAGTGTGTTGTATGGTCGGTGTTCACCATGCTGAGAGAGTCTTGTATGATCAGAGTACACAGTACTTACAGACTGTTGTATTATCACAGTACACAGTACTGACCTTGTTATGTATTATCAGAGTACACAGGACTGAGAGAGTGTTGTTTGATCAGAGTACTCAACACTGACAGAGTGCTTTATTATCACGGAACACAGTACTGAGAGTGTTCTATCATCAGTGGAGACAGTAATGACAGAGTGTTGTATGATCAGAGAACACACTACTGACAGAGTGTTGTATGATCAGATAACACAGTACTGAGAGTGTTGTATGACTCGAGTACACTATACGGAGAGTGTTCTATGATCAGAGTACACTGTATTGACAGAGAGTATTTTGATCAGAGTACACAGAACTTAGCGTTGTATAATCAGTGTACACAGTACTGAGAGACTGTTATATGATCAGCGTACACAGTACTGACAGAGTGTTGTCTGCTCAGTGCACACAGAACTTACAGTGTTGTATGATCAGTGTACACAGTACTGACAGAGCCTTGTGTGATCAGAGTACACAGGACTGAGAGTGTTGTATGATCAGAGTAGACAGTATTGAGAGTGTTGTATGATCAGAGAACACTGTACTGAGAGTGTTGTATAATCAGGGTACACAGTACTGTGAGAGTGTTGTATGATCACAGTGCACAGTACTGTCAGAGTATTGTATGATCAGTGTACACCATACTGACAGAGTGCTGTATGATCAGACTACACAGTACTGACAGAGTCTTGTATGATCAGAGTACACAGTCCGGAGAGTGTTGAATGATCAGAGTACACACTACTGAGAGTGTTGTATGATCAGTGTACACAGTGCTAGGAGTATTGTATGATCAGTGTACACAGTACTGACGGAGTGTTGTATGCGTAGCACCCCCTGGCCACCCTCAGGGTCGCTCGGCTCGCTGTCGTCTAGGGAAACAGCCTCGGCCCCGGCACACTGGGTAATTCATTTGTGTGGATGCTGTGTGAGGTACCCCACCCCGCCCAAATAACAGAAAATACACCAGATACAAATAAATGATTCACAGTTTATAGATATTACCGGAACTATATAATTAAGAGTGAATAAAATATAAAAGGAAAATAAAAGGCGCCACACTTATCAAAGTTCAATCTCTTCGTGCATAAAAACCGTTGGAGCTCAAGGACCTTCTTCTTCACCCTGCGACCCCTCGGACCACCTCGACCGGCCGCCTGGGACCAACAACGGTGGTCGACCAGACGCTCCACACGAGTCCGTCTCCGTCTCTTCGCCGAACGTCCCGCTCGGGGTCCGACTCCGTTAGCGGATTCACAGCACCTCATCCATCCTCTGTCTCGCTCTCCCACCTTCTGCCCCAAAATCCCGCGCATACAGTATCTTCAAATACACCAAAACCATAACAACTATCCCAATTGGTTAATACACTCTCTTATCACCCTCTAAACCACAATAAGCTGCTATCGTAAACTCTCTCAACGTTTAACACAACAAAGCCGCATTCCCCAGATTAACATAACAAAGACGCCATTTTAATTAGCCTCCGCATGTAACATAAAAGTCGAAACCCCCTTACACTCTCCCCCCACCAAATAAAGTCATGTCCTCATGACTTCTAGATAACTCGCCAACCAGTCCTGCAGACACACAACACACACATACACAGATACACACAGTGACAGTGCTCCCCAAGCAGTGGACCTTACTCCCGTTTCACGGGCACTACATAGGCCAACCTATCTGAGAGCTTCTTAACCCTCCGAGACCTCCGTACCCCCTCACCTAAACCCAAAAGGCTCAGACACTACTAGGGACACCTCGGGCCTGCTTGCCAACTCTTCTCTCACTCAGGCCACCACTACAGCTCGGAGCCCCCTGTCCCGTGTCCGGGGCCCCGCCTCTCCTCCTTCCTGATCCTGCCGTAACTCAGACTGCCCACAGCTAGCCCTCCCCACTACACCTGACTCAGTGGGAGAAGGGCCAAAGGTCTCTTCCTCAATCACGGGGAAGTTAGCGAAAGGCAGCATGTACCACATGTGCAGCACATCATCCTTCGAACCCGTATCCTTCCTCATTCCCTCGATCGGTAGCTGCTGTTTAAGTTTCTCCAAACTGAAACATTTAGCCGGGGCTACCCCTTCAGCCTCCTGCAGTCGAGACGTCAGCTTCTTCGGGGACTCCTTTAACTCTCGCCACAGCCTCAGCAGTTCTGACTCAGGGTTCTTGGTCATCTCAATCTGGGACGCAGTTACCCAACCAGCTTCTTCCACACTGACCTGAAAAGCAGCAGTTAAAGAATGTTCAGCCTCCGGTTGTTTCTTCCTGAGGACGTCTTCCAGGTCAACTTTCAGTTTTTCCACTTCATTTAAACTCGCGATAATCACCTTCAGATTCCTTTCAAGCGTCCGCCTCCCTTTTCCGAGATCTGTCCTCCATTTCTTTACCTCCTTGGGAGTGTAGTCAAACTCCCCTCCCTGGGCTTTCGGTTTTCTGTTGACCTTAGTCAGAATACTTCCTTGATCTTCCTCAACTTGCAAGTCTTCCAATCTGTTCTGAATCGATGTCTTGAGTTTCTGCTGATCCCTTCGAAGGCGGGTCATTGTTTCTTCTCGCTGGATTAATTCATCAGTACATGACCACAGTGCGGTGCAAATCCCCTCTCTTCCCTGTGTCTCATTCAGATTGATGACCTGGGTTTCCATCCATTGGTCCACCACCGTCTGTCCCAACACCAGGAAGTTCAACTGGTATGTCGGGTCATTTTCCTCACATTGCACAAAACTCCTCCACATTTGACACTTCGCTTCGGTCGCCCAGGCTCAGCCACTCACCTCGCCTCATAGTCCCCCCAGGCGAATCCAAGCTCTAGGTGGTCATCCACATACGTCAAAACTCCACACACCTTCACTTCCCCCATGGTCTTCCTCATGCCCCGCGGGAAGGATGCAAGGGCTCCGGATATGCCCTTGGGCATCTATTCGGATCGGAAGAATCCTAGGGAACTAGTAAAGGCCATCTTCAGCTCAACAGCCGCACTCCTCAGGATCTGGCAACATCCACTCCTCAGATGCAGCACATTAAACCACATCGCATAATCCCCACACACGCTGCCTTCATCTTCCACACCGCTAGGGTCCAGTTGCCGCGACCCCTCTCTCACTGAGGTGTCTTCAGCGGTCAACTCCCCTCCCTCGTGGTGGTTCATAGCGTCTACTAAGAGGATCTCACCCTCAGCTACTTTCCCCAAGCCGTACCACCGCCGGGTCTCGTTTAAATTCGGTACTGGCTCAAGGCTGCTACACACATCCTCAGAAGCAACTCGACACGCTGGGTGCCCAGAAAATGCCTCCATGACTTCCAGGGTCATTAACCAATCATCGTCTTCTGGATAACTACTGGCACTGGTACCCAAGTCTCCGGCGCCCTTGCGGTTGTCAAGGATAAATGCTTCAGACACCGGTTGTAAAACGAACTGTACAACAACTTGATCTGTGCCCCGGGGTCGAGGATAGCTTTAGCATCGCTTCACTCTATCCATAGCGACACCCTGGGGCGTGGCCCCTCTAAGCCTTCAGGAAGAGGGTCTTTTCCTTTCGGAAGCTCATCGGTACATTGCTGGGAAGGTGCTTCCCCGGAGACCCCAAGCCGTTCCCCCACTGGGCCTCCACTAAGTTTCCCAACACCTCTCCGATCAGCTGAACAACTGATCCCCTGAAATGATCCCCCTGGCACTGCAAGTTAAATTACTGCCCTCTAGCCAGAGAAGACACAGTGAAAACTTTCCCCCCTCTTTCAAATAGCTGACAGCTTTCACTATGGTGTAAGTGAACCTGACAGCTCTAACACCGTCACCAGCCCGCCTACTCAAACTTTCAACCAATCCCTGTTGCTCTCCCTCCACCGAGCACTGCCACTCATCTAACAACTGAGAGATCCGCTCTGCCCACGTCTAACACGCCTCCGCCCCTCTTGGGGTGGACACTATCCCAAGCGCCAGGCAGAGTCTGCCAGAGCTAGAACATTTATTCGCAGACTCTACCTTCAAATCAGACCACTCTTCCCTCTCTCTCCCAACCACATGGACAGCGTCGAGTGCCACCTCCAACTCGTCAATGCCAGCCTGAACTCGAACAAAGACAGCACCCACAACGCATACAGCAATAACCAGCAAATACCCACAGAGACACAAATTACGGGTTTAAACAGGGCACCCACACAGCATACCAGCAGACTCAATCTCGGACAAAGCCCACACAATGTAGCCCCCCCGGCCACCCTCAGGGTCGCTCGGCTCGCTGTCGTCCAGGGAAACAGCCTCGGCCCCGGCAAACTGGGTAATTAGTTTGTGTGGATGCTGTGTGAGGTACCCCACCCCGCCCAAATAACAGACAATACACCAGATACAATTAAATGATTTACAGTTTATAGATATTACTGGAACTATATAATTAAGAGAGAATAAAATATAAAAGGAAAATAAAAAGTGCCACACTTATCAAAGTTCAATCTCTTCGTGCTCAAAAACCGTTGGAGCTCAAGGACCTTCTTCTTCACCCTGCAACCCTCGGACCACCTCGACCAGCCGCCTGGGACCAACAACAGTGGTCAACCAGATGCTCCACACGAGTCCGTCTCCGTCTCCTCGCCGAACGCCCTCCTCGGGGTCTGACCCCGTTAGCGGACTCACAGCACCTCGTCCATCCTCTGTCTCGCGCTCCCGCCTTCTGCCCCAAAACCCCGCGCATACAGTATCTTCAAATACACCAAAACCATAACAACTATCCCAATTGGTTAATAGCACTTTCTTATCACACTCTAAAGCAAAAACAAGCTGCTAGCGCAAACTCCCTCAGCGTTTAACACAACAAAGCCGCATTCCCCAGATTAATATAACAAAGACGCCATTCTAATTAGCCTCCGCATGTAACATAAAAGTCGAAACCCCCTTACATATGATCAGACTACACAGTACTGACAGATTGTTGTAGGATCAGTGTACACAGTACAGACAGAGTGTTGCATGATCAGAGTCCACAGTACTGAGAGTGTTGTGTAATCAGTGTACACAGTACTGAAAGAGTGTTGTATGATCAGTGTACACAGTACTGAGAGTGTTGTATGATCAGGTAACACAGTACTGAGATAGTGTTGTTTGATCAGAGTACATAGTACTGACAGTGTTGTATGATCAGAGAATACAATACTGCCAGTGTTATCTGATCAGAGTACACAGTACTGACAGAGTATTGTGTGATCAGACTACACAGTACTGAGAGTGTTAAATGATCAGAGTACACAGTACTGACAGAGTGTACTACGATCAGAATACACAGTACTTAATGAGTGGTATACGATCAAAGTACACAGTACTGACAGAGTGTTGTATGATCAGAGTACACAGTACTGAGAGAGTATTATATGATCAGTGTACACAGTATTGACAGAGTGCTGTATGATCAGGGTACACAAAACTGACAGAGTGTTGTATGATCAGAGAACACAGCACTCAGAGAGTTGTATGATAAGAGTACACAGAAATGGGAGTGTGCTATGATAAGAGAAGACAGTACTCACAGAGAGTTGTTTGATCAGAGCACACAGCACTGAGAGTGTTATATGATCAGAGTACACAGTACTGAGTGTTGCATGATCAGAGTACACAGTGCTGACGGAGTGTTGTATTATCAGTGTTCATAGTACTGAGAGTGTTGTATGATCAGTGTACATAGTACTGACAGAGTATGATCAGGGTATACAGTGTGAAAAGAGTGTTATATGATCAGAGCACACAGTACTGACAGTGTGTTGTATGATCAGTGCACGTAGTACTGAGAGAGTGTTGTATGACAAGTGTATACAGTACTGAGAGTATTGCATGATCAGAGTACACAGAACTGACGGAGTGCAGTATGATCAGAGTACACTGTACTGACAGTGTTGTATGATCAGTGTACACAGCGCTGAGAGTGTTGTATGATCAGAGAGCACAGTACTGACAGAGTTCTATGATCAGAGTGCACAGCACTGAGTGAGTTGTATGATCAGAGAGCACAGTACTGAGAGAGTGATGTATGATCAGAGTATGCAGTACTGACAGAGTGTTGTACGATCAGAGTACACAGTACTGACAAAGCATTATACGATCAGAGTACACAGAACTGAGAGAGTGTTGTATGATCAGAGTAGACAGTACTGACAGAGAGTTGTTTGATCAGAGTATAGAGTTCCCCGAGTGTTGTATGATCAGAGTATACAGTGCTGAGAGAGTGTTGTATGATCAGGCTACACAGTGTGAAAAGAGTGTTATATGATCAGATCACACAGTACTGACAGTGTGTTGTATGACAAGTGTACACAGTACTGAGAGTGTTGCATGATTAGAGTACACAGAACAGACGGAGTGCAGTATGATCAGAGTAAACAGTACTGACAGAGTGTTGTATGATCAGAGAGCACAGTACTGACAGAGAGTTCAATGATCACAGTGCACAGTACTGAGAGTGTTAAATGAACAGAATCCACAGTACTGAGAGAGTGTTATATGAGCAGTGTACACAGTACTGACAGAGTGCTGCATGATCACAGTACACAGTACTGAGTGTTGTATGATCAGAGTACACAAAACTGACAGAGTGTTGTATTATCAGAGAACACAGCACTCAGAGAGTTGTATGATAAGAGTACACAGAAATGGGAGTGTGCTATGATAAGAGGACACAGTACTGACAGAGAGTTGTTTGATCAGAGCACACAGTAGTGAGAGTGTTATATGATCATAGTACACAGTATTGAGTGAGTGTTGTATGATCAGAGTGTTGCATTATCATTGTTCATAGTACTGAGCTAGTATTGTATGAACGGAGTACACAGTACTGACAAAGAGTTGAATGATCAGAGTACACAGTACTGAGAGTGTTGTATGATCAAAGAACACAATACTGAGAATGTTGAATGATCAGTGTACACAGTACTGAGAGATTGTTGTATCATCACAGTGCACAGTACTGACAGAGTGTTGTATGATCAGTGTACACAGTACTGACAAACTGTTGTATGATCAGAGTGCACAGTACTGGCGCAGTGTTGTATGATCAGAGTACACAGTACTGACAGAATATTGTATGATCAGAGTAGACAGTACTGAGAGTGTTGTATGATCAGAGAACACACTACAGACAGAGTGACGTATGATCAGTGTACACAGTAATGAGAGAGTGTTGTATGATCAGTGTACACAGTACTGAAAGAGTGCTGTGTGAGCAGTGTGCATAGTATTTCCAGTGTTGTATGATCGGTATACACAGTACTGAAAGAGTGTTGTATGGTCAGAGTACACAGTACTAACAAAGTGCCGTACAGTTA
Organism: Mobula birostris; assembly: GCF_030028105.1. Lineage (NCBI taxonomy): Eukaryota > Metazoa > Chordata > Chondrichthyes > Myliobatiformes > Myliobatidae > Mobula > Mobula birostris. The sequence goes on from NW_027275804.1 coordinate 575,825, forward strand.
GATTATACAGTGCTGAGAATGTGTTATGCGATCAGAGTACACCGTACTGAAAGAGTGTTATATGATCACTGTACACAATTCTAACAGAGTGTTGTATGATCAGAGTACACAGTACTGAGAGAGTGTTGTGTAATCAGTGTACACAGTACCAACAGAGTGCTGCACGATCAGAGTACACAGTACTAACGGAGTATTGAACGATCAGAGTATACAGTACTGACAGTGTTGTATGATGAGTGTACACAGTACTGACAGTGTTGTATGATCAGTGTACACAGTACTGACGGAGTGTTGTATGATCAGAGAACACACTAGTGACAGAGTGTTGTATGATTAGCGTGCACAGTACTGACATAGTGTTGAAAGATCAGAGCACACAGTACTGAGAGTGCTGTATGATCAGAGTACACCGTACTCTCAGAGTGATGTACGATCCGAGTACACAGTACTGACAGAGTTTTGTATGATCAGTCTACACAGTACTGACAGAGTGCTGTATGAACAGGGTACACAGTACTGGCAGAATTTTGTATGATCACGGTACTCAGTACTGAGAGTGTTGTATCATCAGAGTACACAGTACTGACAGAGTGTTGTATGATCAGAGAACACAGCATTCAGAGAATTGTATGATAAGAGTACACAGAAATGGATTGTGCTATGATAAGAGGACACAGTACTGACAGAGAGTTGTTTGATCAGAGCACACAGTACTGAGAGTATTGTATGATCTGTGTACACAGTACTGTGTGTTTTATGATCAGAGTACACAGTACTGACAGATTGCTGCATGATAAGTGTACACAGTACTGATAGAGTGTTGCATGATCAGAGTTCACAGTACTGAGAGTGTTATATGATCAGAGTACACAGTACTAACAGAGAGTTGTTTGATCAGAGTACAGAGTTCCCCGAGTGTTGTATAATCAGAGTACACAGTGCTGAGAGAGTATTCTGTGATCAGGGAACAGACTACAACCACAGTGAAGCATGATCAGATAACAAACTACTATCACGGTGCTGTATGATCAGTGTACACAGTACTGAGAGAGTCTTGTATGATCAGAGTACACTGTACTGACAGAGTGTTGTATGATCAGAGTGCACAGTGCTGACAAAGTATTATATGATCAGTGTACACAGCACTGACGGAGTGTTGTATGATCAGAGTACACAGTACTGACACAGTGCTGTATGATCAGACGACACAGTACTGACAGATTGTTGCATGATCACAGTACACAGTACTGAGTGTGTTCTATAATCGGAGTACACAGTACTGACGGAGTGTTCTATGTTCAGTGTACACCGTACAGCGAGAGTGTTGTATGATCAGCATACACAGTACTGATAGGGTGTTGTATGTTCAGTGTACACAGTACTTACAGTGTTGTATGATCAGTGTACATAGTACTGAAAGAGTGTTGTATGATCAGAGTGCACAGTGCTGACAAAGTATTATATGATCAGTGTACACAGCACTGACAGAGTGTTGTATGATCGGAGTACACAGTACTGAGAGAGTGTTGTGTGATCAGAGTGCACAGTGCTGACAGAGTGTTGTATGATCAGAGTACACAGTACTGACACAGTGCTGTATGATCAGACGACACAGTACTAACAGATTGTTGCATGATCACAGTACACAGTACTGAGTGTGTTCTATAATCGGAGTATACAGTACTGACAGAGTGTTCTATGTTCAGTGTACACCATACAGAGATAGTGTTGTATGATCAGCATACACAGTACTGATAGGGTGTTGTATGATCAGTGTACACAGTACTTACAGTGTTGTATGATCAGTGTACATAGTACTGAAAGAGTGTTGTATGATCAAAGTACACAACAGTGTTGTAGGATCAGAGTACACAGTACTAAAAGAGCATTGTATCATCACAGTACACAGTACTGACCAAGTGCTGTCTGATCAATGTACACAGTACTGCCAGTGTGTTGAATAATCAGGGTATACAGTACTGAGTGAGTGTTGTATGATTTGATTACACAGTACTGACAGAGTGTTGTATGATCACACTACACAGTACTGATGGAGTGTAGTATGTTCAGAGTACACAGTACTGAGAGTGCTGTATGATCAGGGAACAAACTAGTGACAGAGTGTTGTATGATCAGAGTACACCGTACTGTCACAGTGATGTACGATCAGAGTACACAGTACTGACAGAGTGTTGTGCGATAAGAGTACACAGTATTGACAATTTGTTATACGATCAGAGTACATAGTACTGAGAGAGTGTTATATGATCAGTGTACACAGTACTGATGGAGTGTTGTATGATCAGGGAACGCACTAGTGACGGAGTGTTGTATGACCAGAGTACACAGTACTGAGAGTGTTGTATGATCAGTGAACATAATGCAGAGAGTGTTGTATGATCAGTGTACACAGTACTGAGAGTGTGTTGTATGATCAGAGTGCACAGTACTGACAGAGTTTTGTATGATCAGTGTACACAGTACTGACAGAGTGCTGTAAGATCAGAGCTAAAGTATTGAGAGAGTGTTGTATGATCACAGTACACAGTACAGACCTAGTGATGTATGATCAGAGTGCACAGTACTGAGAGAGTGCTGTAAGCTCAGAGTACACAGTACTAACAGAGTGTTGTATGATCACAGTACACTGTACTGACAGAGTATTGTATGATCAGAGTACACATAACTGAGAGTGTTGTACGGTCAGTGTACACAGTACAGACAATGTGTTATAAGATCAGAATCCACAGTACTGAGAGAGTGTTATATGATCAGTATACACAGTACTGACAGTGTACTGCATGATCAGAGAACACACTACTACCACAGTGTTGCAGGATCAGAGAACACACTACTACCACAGTGTTGCAGGATCAGAGAACACACTACTGACAGAGTGTTGTATGATCAGTGTACACAGTCCTGAAAGAGTCTTGTAGGATCAGTGTACACAGTACTAACAGAGTGTTGTGTGAGCAGTGTACACAGTATTCCAGTCTTGTATGATCAGTGTACACTGTACAGAAAGAGGTTTGTACGATCGGAGTACACAGTACTGAGAGTGTTGTATGATCAGAGAACACACTACTACCAGAGTGTTGTATGATCAGAGAACACACTACAGACAGAGTATTGTATGATCTGTGTACACAGTAATCAGAGAGTGTTGTACGATCAGTGTACACAGTACTGACAGAGTGTTGTGTGAGCAGTGTACACAGTACTGAGAGCATTAAATGAACAGAATCCACAGTACTAAGAGAGTGTTATATGATCAGTGTACACAGTATAGACAGAGTGCTGCATGATCAGAGTACACAGTACTGACAGAGTGTTGTATGTTCAGTGTACACAGTACTGACAGAGAGTTAAATGCTCAGAACACACAGTACTGAGAGAGAGTTGTATGCTCAGAGTACACAGTACTGACAGAGTGTTGCATAATCAGGGTACACAGCACTGACAGCGTTGTACGATCAGTGTACACAGTACTGACTGTGTTGTATGATGAGTGTACACAGTACTGACAGAGTGTTGTATAATCGGGGTACACAGCACTGACAGCGTTGTACAATCAGTGTACACAGTACTGACAGTGTTGTATGATGAGTGTACACAGTACTGAGAGTGTTGAATAATATTTGTGCACAGTACTGAGAGAGTTTTGTATCATCAAAGTGCACAGTACTGACACAGTTTTGTATGATCAGTGTACATAGTACTGACAAACTGTTGTATGATAAGAGTACACAGTACTGACAGAGTGCTGCATGATCAGAGTACACAGTACGGAGAGATGGTAGAATGCTCAGAGTACACAGTACTGACAGAGTGCGGCATGATCAGAGTACACAGTACTGACAGACTGTTCTATGATCAGAGAACTCTGTACAGACAGAGTGTTGTATGATCAGAGTACACAGTACTGACAGCGTGTTATATGATCAGAGTACACAGTACTAAGAGAGTGTTGTGTGATCAGAGTACACAGTAGTGACAGAGTGTTGTATGATCAGAGTACACTGTACTGACAGAGTGTTGTATGATCAGAGTGCACAGTGCTGACAAAGTATTACATGAACAGTGTACACAGTACTGACAGAGTGTTGTATGATCAGAGTACACAGTACTGAGAGGGTGTTGTGTAATCAGTGTACACAGTACCGACAGAGTGTTGCATGATCAGAGTAAACAGTACTGACAGAGTGTTGTATGATCAGAGTACACAGTACTGACAGTGTGTTGTATGATAAGTGTACACAAAACTGACAGAGTGTTGTATGATCAGAGAACACAGCACTCAGAGAGTTGTATGATAAGAGTACACAGAACGGGGAGTGTGCTATGATAAGAGTACACAGTACTGACAGAGAGTTGCTTATTAAGAACACACAGCACTGAGAGTGTTATATGATCAGAGTACACAGTACTGTCAGTGTTGTATGATCAGAGTACACAATGCTGACGGAGTGTTGTATTATCAGTGTTCATGGTACTGAGCTAGTGTTGTATGAACAGAGTACGCAGTACAGAAAGAGAGTTGCATGATCAGAGTAGACAGTGCTGAGTGTGTTGTATGATCGGAGAACACAGTACGGACAGAGTGTTTTACGATCAGAGTACACACTATTGAGAGAGTGTTGTATAATCAGTGTACGCAGTACCGACAGAGTGCTGCATGATCAGAGTACACAGTCCTAGCAGAGTGTTGTATGAACAGAGAACACAGTACTGACAGACTGTTGTATGATCAGAGTACACAGTGCTGAGAGTGTTGTACGATCAGAATACACAGCACTGAGAGTGCTGTATGATCACAGTACACCATACTGTCAGAGTGATGTACAATCCGAATACACAGTACTGACAGAGTGTAGTACAATCAGAGTACACAATACTGACAATTCATTACACGATCAGAGTATACAGTACTGAGAGAGTGTTATAAGATCAGTATACAGAGTACTGATGGAGAGTTGTTTGATCAGAGTACACACTGCTGACAGAGTGTTATATGATCAGAGTACACAGTACTGACAGTGTGTTGTATGATCAGTGTACACAGTACTGAGAGAGTGTTACATGATCAGAGTACACAGTACTGAGGGTGTTGCATGATCAGAGTGCACAGCACTGAAAGGGAGTTGTATTATAAGAGTACACAGTCCTCAGAAAGTGTTGTATGATCAGAGTACACAGTACTGACACAGAGTTGTATGATCAGCCTACAAAGTACTGACTGGGTGCTGTATTATCAGTGTACACAGTACTTACAGTGTTGTTTGATCAGTGTACACAGCACTGAGAGTTCTCTTATAAGAGTACACAGTCTTCAGAAAGTGTTGTATGATCAGAGTACACAGTACTGACACAATGTTGTATGATCAGTGTACACAGTGCTGACACATTGTTGTATGATCAGAGCACAGTATTGACACAATGTTGTATGATCAGTGTACACAGTACTTACAGAGTGTTGTTTGATCAGGGTAGACAACACTGAAAGAGAATTGTATGATCAGAGTACACAGTACTCAGAGTGTTGTATGATCAGGGTACACAGAACTGAGAGTGTTCTATCATCAGAGTACACAGTACTGACAGAGAGTTGTTTGATCAGAGTACACAGTACTGAGAGTGTTATATGATCAGAGTACACAGTACAGAGAGAGTGTTGTATGATCAGAGTACTCAGTATTGACAGACTGTTGTATCATCAGCGTACACAGTACTTACTGTGTTGTATGATCAGTGTGCACAGTACTTGAAGAGAGTTTTATTATCAGTGTACACAGTACTGTGAGTGTTATATAGTCAGAGAACACAGTACTGAGAGCGTGTTATATGATCTGTGTACACAGTATTGACTGACTGTTGTATGATCACCGTACACAGTACTTACAGTGTTGTATGATCAGCCTACACAGTACTGAAAGAGTGTTGTATGATCATAGTACACACCACTGAGAAAATGTTGTATGATGAGAGTCGACATACTGACAGTGTGTTGTATGATAAGTGTACACAAAACTGACAGAGTGTTGTATGATCAGAGAACACAGCACTCAGAGAGTTGTATGATAAGAGTACACAGAACTGGGAGTGTGCTATGATAAGAGGACACAGTACTGACAGAGAGTTGCTTATTAAGAGCACACAGCACTGAGAGTGTTATATGATCACAGTACACAGTACTGAGTGAGTGTTGTATGATCACAGTACACAGTGCTGACGGAGTGTTGTATTATCAGTGTTCATAGTACTGAGCTAGTGTTGTATGAACAGACTATGCAGTACTGACAGAGAGTTGCATGATCAGAGTACACAGTGCTGAGTGTGTTGTATGATCAGAGAACACAGTACGGACATAGTTTTTTTTACGATCAGCGTACACACTACTGAGAGAGTGTTGTATAATCAGTGTACGCAGTACCAACAGAGTGCTGCATGATCAGAGTACACAGTCCTAACAGAGTGTTGTATGAACGGAGTACACAGTACTGACAGACTGTTGTACGATCCGAATACACAGTACTGACAGAGTGTAGTACAATCAGAGTACACAGTACTGACAATTCACTACACGATCAGAGTATACAGTACTGAGAGAGTGTTATAAGATCAGTATACAGAGTACTGACGGAGAGTTGTTTGATCAGAGTACACACTGCTGACAGAGTGTTATATGATCAGAGTATACAGTACTGACAGTGTGTTGTATGATTAGTGTACACAGTACTGAGAGAGTGTTACATGATCAGAGTACACAGTACTGAGGGTGTTGCATGATCAGAGTACACAGCACTGAAAGGGAGTTGTATTATAAGAGTACACAGTCCTCAGAAAGTGTTGTCTGATCAGAGTACACAGTACTGACACAGAGTTGTATGATCAGCCTACACAGTACTGACTGGGTGCTGTATTATCAGTGTACACAGTCCTTACAGTGTTTTTGATCAGTATACACAGCACTGAAAGAGAGTTGTCTTATAAGAGTACACAGTCTTCAGAAAGTGTTGTATGATCAGAGTACACAGTACTGACACAATGTTGTATGATCAGTGTACACAGTACTTACAGAGTGTTGTTTGATCAGGGTAGACAACACTGAAAGAGAATTGTATGATCAGAGTACACAGTACTCAGAGTGTTGTATGATCAGGGTACACAGAACTGAGAGTGTTCTATCATCAGAGTACACAGTACTGACAGAGAGTTGTTTGATCAGAGTACACAGTACTGAGAGTGTTATATGATCAGAGTACACAGTACAGAGAGAGTGTTGTATGATCAGAGTACTCAGTATTGACAGACTGTTGTATCATCAGCGTACACAGTACTTACTGTGTTGTATGATCAGTGTGCACAGTACTTGAAGAGAGTTTTATTATCAGTGTACACAGTACTGTGAGTGTTATATAGTCAGAGAACACAGTACTGAGAGCGTGTTATATGATCTGTGTACACAGTATTGACTGACTGTTGTATGATCACCGTACACAGTACTTACAGTGTTGTATGATCAGTCTACACAGTACTGAAAGAATGTTGTATGATCAGAGTACACACCACTGAGAAAATGTTGTATGATGAGAGTCGACATACTGACAGTGTGTTGTATGATAAGTGTACACAAAACTGACAGAGTGTTGTATGATCAGAGAACACAGCACTCAGAGAGTTGTATAATAAGAGTACACAGAACTGGGAGTGTGCTATGATAAGAGGACACAGTACTGACAGAGAGTTGCTTATTAAGAGCACACAGCACTGCGAGTGTTATATGATCACAGTACACAGTACTGAGTGAGTGTTGTATGATCACAGTACACAGTGCTGACGGAGTGTTGTATTATCAGTGTTCATAGTACTGAGCTAGTGTTGTATGAACAGAGTATGCAGTATTGACAGAGAGTTGCATGATCAGAGTACACAGTGCTGAGTGTGTTGTATGATCAGAGAACACAGTACGGACATAGATTTTTTTACGATCAGCGTACACACTACTGAGAGAGTGTTGTATAATCAGTGTACGCAGTACCGACAGAGTGCTGCATGATCAGAGTACACAGTCCTAACAGAGTGTTGTATGATCGGAGTACACAGTACTGACAGACTGTTGTACGACCCGAATACACAGTACTGACAGAGTGTAGTACAATCAGAGTACACAGTACTGACAATTCATTACACGATCAGAGTATACAGTACTGAGAGAGTGTTATAAGATCAGTATACAGAGTACTGACGGAGAGTTGTTTGATCAGAGTACACACTGCTGACAGAGTGTTATATGATCAGAGTACACAGTACTGACAGTGTGTTGTATGATCAGTGTACACAGTATTGAGAGAGTGTTACATGATCAGAGTACACAGTACTGAGGGTGTTGCATGATCAGAGTACACAGCACTGAAAGGGAGTTGTATTATAAGAGTACACAGTCCTCAGAAAGTGTTGTATGATCAGAGTACACAGTACTGACACAGAGTTGTATGATCAGCCTACACAGTACTGACTGGGTGCTGTACTATCAGTGTACACAGTACTTACAGTGTTTTTTGATCAGTGTACACAGCACTGAAAGAGAGTTGTCTTATAAGAGTACACAGTCTTCAGAAAGTGTTGTATGATCAGAGTACACAGTACTGACACAATGTTGTATGATCAGTGTACACAGTACTTACAGAGTGTTGTTTCATCAGGGTAGACAACACTGAAAGAGAATTGTATGATCAGAGTACACAGTACTCAGAGTGTTGTATGATCAGGGTACACAGAACTGAGAGTGTTCTATCATCAGAGTACACAGTACTGACAGAGAGTTGTTTGATCAGAGTACACAGTACAGAGAGTGTTATATGATCAGAGTACACAGTACAGAGAGAGTGTTGTATGATCAGAGTACTCAGTATTGACAGTCTGTTGTATCATCAGCGTACACAGTACTTACTGTGTTGTATGATCAGTGTACACAGTACTGAAAGAGAGTTGTATGATCAGTGTACACAGTACTGAGAGTGTTCAATGATCAGTGTACACAGTACTGAGAGAGTGTTGTATCATCAGAGTGTGCAGTACTGACACAGTGTTGTATGATCAGAATACACAATACTGACAGAATATTGTATGATCAGAGTACACACTACTACCAGAGTGTTGTATGATCAGTGTACACAGCACTGACAGAGTGTTGTGTGAGCAGTGTACACAGTACTTCCAGTGTTGTATGATCAGTATGCACAGTACTGAAAGAGTGCTGTATGATCAGAGTACACAGTACTGACAGAGTGTTGTATGGTCAGATTACACAGTGCTGAGAATGTGTTATGGGATCAGAATACACAGTACTGAGAGTGCTGTATGATCAGAGTACACCATACTCTCAGAGTGATGTACGATCAGAGTACACAGTACTGACAGAGTTTTGTATGATCAGTCTACACAGTACTGACAGAGAGCTGTATGATCAGAGTTCACACTTCTGAGAGTGTTGTATGATCAGAGAACACAGAACTGAGAGAGTGTTGTATCACCAGGTTACACAGTGCTGTCAGAGTGATATAGTATCAGAGCACACTGTACTGACAGTGTGTTGTATGATCAGAGTACACAGTGCTGGGAGAGTGTTGTATGACCAGTGTTCACAGTACTGAGGGTGTTGAATTATCAGAGTACACAGAACAGACAGAGTGCTGTATGATCAGAGTACACAGTACTAACAGAGTGTTGTATAATCGGGGAACACAGTACTGACAGTGTTCTATGATCAGTGTACACAGTACTGATAAGAGTGTTGTATCATCAGAGTGCACAGTACTGACATGTTGTGTGAGCAGTGTACACAGTACTTCTAGTGTTTGATGATCAGTGTACACAGTACTGAAAGTGTTCTATGATCAGAGTACACAGTACTGAGAGTGTTCTATGATCAGAATCGACAGTACTGAGAGTCAGTTGTTTGATCACAGTACTCAGTACTGAGAGTGTTGTATGATCAGAGTACATGGTACTGTCAGAGTGTTGTATGATCAGAGTACACAATACTGACAGAGTGTTGTATGATCAGGGTACACATTACTGAGAGAGTGTTATATGATCAGAGTACACAGTACTGATAGAGTGAAGTACGGTCAGAGTACACAGTACTGACATTGTATTATTAGATCAGAATCCACAGTACTGAGAGAGTGTTATATGATCAGAGTACACAGTACTGAGAGCGTGTTGTATGCTCAGAGTACACAATACTGACAGAGTGTTGTATGATCAGAGTACACGGTACTGACAGAGTATTGTATGATAAGAGTACACAGTACTCAGAGTGTTGTCTGATCAGAGTACACAGTACCAAGAGTGTTGTATGATCAGAGAACACACTACTACCACAGTGTTGCATGATCAGAGAACACACTACTGACACGGTGTTGTATGATCAGTGTGCACCGTAGTGAGAGAGTGTTGTATGATTAGTGTACACAGTACTGACAGAGTGTTGTGTGAGCAGTGTACACAGCATTCCAGAGTTGTATGATCAGTGTACTCAGTACTGACAGATTGTTAAATGATCACAGTACAGAGAAAGTTTTGAATGATCAGAGTACACAGTACAGACACAGTGTTGTAGGATCAGAGTACACATTACTAAAAGAGAGTTGTATTATCAGAGTACACAATACTTACAGTGTTGTATGATCAGTGTACACAGCACTGAAAGAGAGTTGTATTATAAGAGTACACAGTACTGAGAAAGTTTTGAATGATCAGGGTACACAGTACTGACAGAGTATTGTATGATCAGAGAACACACTACTACCACAGTGTTGCATGATCAGAGAACACACTACTGACACGGTGTTGTATGATCAGTGTGCATAGTAGTGAGAGAGTCTTGTATGATTAGTGTACACAGTACTGACAGAGTGTTGTGTGAGCAGTGTACACAGCATTCCAGAGTTGTATGATCAGTGTACTCAGTACTGACAGATTGTTAAATGATCACAGTACACAGTACTGAGAAAGTTTTGAATGATCAGAGTACACAGTACAGACACAGTGTTGTAGGATCAGAGTACACAGTACTAAAAGAGAGTTGTATTATCAGAGTACACAATACTTACAGTGTTGTATGATCAGTGTACACAGCACTGAAAGAGAGTTGTATTATAAGAGTACACAGTACTGAGAAAGTTTTGAATGATCAGGGTACACAGTACTGACAGAGTATTGTATGATCAGAGAACACACTACTACCACAGTGTTGCATGATCAGAGAACACACTACTGACATGGTGTTGTATGATCAGTGTGCATAGTAGTGAGAGAGTCTTGTATGATTAGTGTACACAGTACTGACAGAGTGTTGTGTGAGCAGTGTACACAGCATTCCAGAGTTGTATGATCAGTGTACTCAGTACTGACAGATTGTTAAATGATCACAGTACACAGTACTGCGAAAGTTTTGAATGATCAGAGTACACAGTACTAAAAGAGAGTTGTATTATAAGAGTACACAATACTTACAGTGTTGTATGATCAGTGTACACAGCACTGAAAGAGAGTTGTAGTATAAGAGTACACAGTACTGAGAAAGTTTTGAATGATCAGAGTACACAGTACAGACACAGTGTTGTAGGATCAGAGTACACAGTACTAAAAATGAGTTGTGTTATCAGAGTAAACAATACTGACCGAGTGCTGTATGATCAATGTACACAGTACTGCCAGTGTGTTGAATGATCAGTGTATACAGTACTGAGTGAGTGTTGTATGATCACACTACACAGTACTGATGGATTGTTGTATGATCAGAGTGCACAGTACTGAGAGTGCTGTCAGAGTACACTCTATTCTCACAGTGATGTACGATCAGAGTACACAGTACTGACAGAGTGTTATATGACCAGTGTACGCAGTACTGAGAGTGTTGTAAGATCAGAGAACACAGTACTGAGAGTGTCTTGTATCATCAGGGTACACAGTGCTGACAGGGAGTTAGATGATCAGAGCACACAGTACTGACAGTGTGTTGTATGATCAGTGTACACAGTACTGACAGAGTGTTGTATGATCAGTGTACACAGTACTGACGGAGTGTTGTATGATCAGGGAACTCACTAGTGACAGAGTGTTGTATGATCAGAGTATACAGTACTGACATAGTGTTCAACGATGAGAGTACACAGTACTGAGAGTGCTGTATGATCAGAGTACACTGCACTGTCACAGTGATGTATGATCAGAGTAAACAGTACTGACAGAGCGTTGTAGGATCACACTACACAGTACTGATGCAGTGTAGTATGATCAGAGTACACAGTACTAAGAGTGCTATACGATCAGAGCACACAGTACTGACGGTGTGTTGTATGATCAGAGAACACAGTACTGAGAGAGTCTTGTATCATCAGGGTACACAGTGCTGACAGAGAGTTATATGATCGGAGTACACAGTACTGACAGAGAGTTGTATAATCAGGGAACACAGCACTGAGAGTGTTGTATGATCAGTGTACACAGTACTGACAGTGTTGTATGATGAGTGTACACAGTACTGAGAGTGTTGAATAATATTTGTACAGAGTACTGAGAGAGTTTTGTATCATCAAAGTGCACAGTACTGACAGAGTTTTGTATGATCAGATTACACAGTACTGACAGAGTGCTGCATGATCAGAGTACACAGTACGGAGAGATGATAGAATGTTCAGAGTACACAGTACTGACAGAGTGTTTGTGTGATCAGAGTACACAGTACTGACAGAATATTGTATGATCAGAGTACACAGTACTGAGAGTGTTGTATGATCAGAGTACACAGTACTGAGAATGCATTACACGATCAGAGAACACAGTACTGAGAGAGTGTTATATGATCAGTGTACATAATACTGACAGAGTGTTGTATGATCAGAGAACACTGTACAGAGTGTTGTATGATCAGAGTACACAGTACTGACAGCGTGTTATATGATCAGAGTACACAGTACTAAGAGAGTGTTGTGTGATCAGAGTACACAGTAGTGAAAGAGTGTTTTATGATCAGAGTACACTGTACTGAATATTATATGATCAGTGTACACAGTACTGACAGAGTGTTGTATGATCAGAATACACAGTACTGAGAGAGTGTTGTGTAATCAGTGTACACAGTACCGACTGAGTGGTGCATGATCAGAGTAAACAGTACTCACAGAGTGTTATATTCTCAGAAAACACAGTACTGAGAGAGTGTTGTATGCTCAGAGTACACAGTACTGACAGAGTGTTGTATGATCAGAGTGCACGGTGCTGACAGAGTATTATATGATCAGTGTACACAGTTCTGACAGAGTGGTGCATGATCAGAGTACACAATACGGAGAGATGATAGAATGTTCAGAGTACACAGTACTGACAGAGTGTTGTATGATCAGAGTACACAGTACTGACAGAATATTGTATGATCAGAGTACACAGTACTGAGAGTGTTGTATGATCAGAGTACACAGTACTGAGAATGCATTACACGATCAGAGAACACAGTACTGAGAGAGTGTTATATGATCAGTATACACAATACTGACAGAGTGTTGTATGATCAGAGTACACAGTAGTGACAGAGTGTTTTATGATCAGAGTACACTGTACTGACAGAGTGTTGTATGATCAGAGTGCACGGTGCTGACAGAGTATTATATGATCAGTGTACACAGTACTGACAGAGTGTTGTATGATCAGAATACACAGTACTGAGAGAGTGTTGTGTAATCAGTGTACACAGTACCGACGGAGTGGTGCATGATCAGAGTAAACAGTACTCACAGAGTGTTATATGCTCAGAACACACAGTACTGAGAGAGTGTTGTATGCTCAGAGTACACAGTACTGACAGAGTGTTGTATGATCAGAGTGCACGGTGCTGACAGAGTATTATACAATCATTGTACACAGTACTGACAGAGTGTTGTATGATCAGAATACACAGTACTGAGAGAGTGTTGTGTAATCAGTGTACACAGTACCGACAGAGTGGTGCATGATCAGAGTACACAGTACTGACTGAGTTTTGTATAGTCAGGGTACACAGCACTGACAGTGTTGTACGAACAGTGTACACAGTACTGACAGTGTTGTATGATGAGTGTATACAGTACTGAGAGTGTTGAATAATATTTGTACACAGTACTGAGAGTGTTGAATAATATTTGTACACAGTACTGAGAGAGTTTTGTATTATCAAAGTGCACAGTACTGACAGAGTTTTGTATGATCAATGTACACAGTACTGACAAACTGTTGTATGATCAGAGTACACAGTACTGACAGAGTGCTGCATGATCAGAGTACACAGTACGGAGAGATGGTAGAATGCTCAGAGTACACAGTACTGAGAGAGTGTTATATGATCAGTGTACACAATACTGACAGAGTGTTGTATGATCAGAGTACACAGTACAAAGACAGTGTTGTGTGATCAGAGTACACAGTAGTGACAGAGTGTTGTATGATCAGAGTACACTGTACTGACAGAGTGTTGTATGATCAGAGTGCACAGTGCTGAGAGAGTGTTGTGTAATCAGTGTACACAGTATAGACAGAGTGCTGCATGATCAGAGTAAACAGTACTGACAGAGTGTTATATGCTCAGAACACACAGTACTGAGAGAGAGTTGTATGCTCAGAGTACACAGTACTGACAGAGTGTTTTAAGATCAGTGTACACACTACTGAGAGAGTGTTGTACAATCAGAGTACACAGCACTGAGAGTGCTGTATGATCACAGTACACCATACTGTCAGAGTGATGTACGATCTGAATACACAGTACTGACAGAGTGTAGTACAATCAGAGTACACAGTACTGACAATTCATTATACGATCAGAGTATACAGTACTGAGAGAGTGTTATAAGATCAATATACAGAGTACTGACGGAGAGTTGTTTGATCAGAGTACACACGGCTGACAGAGTGTTATATGATCAGAGTACACAGTACTGACAGTGTGTTGTATGATCAGTGTACACAGTACTGAGAGAATGTTACATGACCAGTGTACACAGTACTGAGGGTGTTGCATGATCAGAGAGTGTTGTATGATCAGCATGCACGGTACTGACAACGTGTTGTGTGTTCAGTCTGCACAGTACTTACAGTGTTGTATGATCCATTTACACTACTGAAAGAATGTTATACCATCATTGTACACAGTACTGAGAAAGTGTTGTATAATCAAAGTACACAGTACTGACACAGTGTTTTCTGCTCAGAGTACACAGTACTGACAGAGTGTTGTATGAACAGGGTACACAGTACTGAGAGAGTATTGTATGATCAGAGTACACAGTACCGAGAGAGTGTTGTATGATCAGAGTACACAGTACTGGCACAGTGTTGTATGCTCAGAGTACACAGTACTGACAGACTGTTGTATGAACAGGGTACACAGTACTGAGAGAGTATTGTATGATCAGAGTACACAGTACTGACAATTCATTATACGATCAGAGTATACAGTACTGAGAGAGTGTTATAAGATCAATATACAGAGTACTGACGGAGAGTTGTTTGATCAGAGTACACACGGCTGACAGAGTGTTATATGATCAGAGTACACAGTACTGACAGTGTGTTGTATGATCAGTGTACACAGTACTGAGAGAATGTTACATGACCAGTGTACACAGTACTGAGGGTGTTGCATGATCAGAGAGTGTTGTATGATCAGCATGCACGGTACTGACAACGTGTTGTGTGTTCAGTCTGCACAGTACTTACAGTGTTGTATGATCCATTTACACTACTGAAAGAATGTTATACCATCATTGTACACAGTACTGAGAAAGTGTTGTATAATCAAAGTACACAGTACTGACACAGTGTTTTCTGCTCAGAGTACACAGTACTGACAGAGTGTTGTATGAACAGGGTACACAGTACTGAGAGAGTATTGTATGATCAGAGTACACAGTACTGATACAGTGTTGTATGCTCGGAGTACACAGGTCTGACAGAGTGTTGTATGAACAGGGTACACAGTACTGACAACGTGTTGTGAGTTCAGTGTACACGGTACTTACGGTGTTGTATGATCCGTGTACACTACTGAAAGAATGTTATATCATCATAGTACACAGTACTGAGAAAGTGTTGTATGATCAGAGTACACAGTACTGACACAGTGTTGTATGCTCAGAGTACACAGTACTGAGAGAGTGTTGTATGATCAGCGTGCACAGTACTGACAACGTGTTGTGTGTTCAGTGTACACAGTACTTACAGTCTTGTATGATCCGTGTACACTGTACTGAAAGAGTGTTATATCATCAGAGTACACAGTACTCAGAAAGTGTTGTATGATCAGATTACACAGTAATGACACTGTGTTGTATGCTCAGAGTACACAGTACTGACAGAGTGTTGTATGAACAGGGTACACAGTACTGAGAGAGTATTGTATGATCAGAGTACACAGTACCGAGGGAGTGTTGTATGATCAGTATACTCAGTACTGACAGATGGTTGCATGATCAGAGTACACAGTACTCAGAGTGTTATATGATCAGAGTAAACAGTACTGAGAGAGTGTTGTATGATCAGAGTACACAGTACTGATGGAGTCTTGTATGATCAGTGTACACCGCACAGAGGGACTGTTGCATGAACTGAAAGAGTGTTTTCTGATCAGAGTACACAGTACTGAGCAAATGTTGTAGTAACACAGTACACAGTGCCGATACAGTGTTATAGGATCGGATTTCACAGTACTAAAAGAGAGTTGTATTATCAGAGTACACAGTACTGTGAGTATTATATGATCAGAGTACACAGTACAGACAGAGTGTTGTATAATCAGAGTACACAGTATTGATCGTGTGTTGCATGATCAAGGAAAAAACATCTGACAGAGTGTTGTATTATCAGAGAACACAGTACTGGGAGTGTTGTATGATCAGAGTACACAGAAATGAGAGTGTGCTATGTCCACAGTACACAGTACTGAGAGAGTGCTGCATGATCACAGTACACAGTACTGAGAGAGAGTCATATGATCAGTGTACACAGTACTGACAAAGCGAGTACGATCAGAGTGCACAGTACTGACAGAGTGCTGTCTGATCACACTACACAGTACAGAGCTAGTGATGTATGATCAGAGTACACAGTACTGACAGAGTGTTTTATAATCAGAGTACACAGTATTGATCGTTTGTTGCATGATCAAGGTACACTCTACTGACAGAGTGTTGTATTATCAGAGAACACAGTAATGGGAGTGTTGTATGATCAGAGTACACAGAAATGAGAGTGTGCTATGTTAACAGTACACAGTACTGAGAGAGTGTTGCATGATCAGAGTACACAGCACTGAGAGAGAGTCATATGATCAGAGTACACAGTACTAACAGAGTGTTGTATGATCAGATTATAGAGTACTGAGTGAGTGTTGTATGATCTGACTACACAGTACTGACAGAGTCTTGTGTGATCAGTGTACACAGTACAGAGAGACTGTTGTATGATCAGCGTGCACAGTACTGACAACCTGTGTGTTCAGTGTACACAGTACGTACAGTGTTGTATGATCCGTGTACACTACTGAAAGAATGTTATATCATCATAGTACACAGTACTGAGAAAGTGTTGTATGATCAGACTACACAGTACTGATACAGTGTTGTATGCTCAGAGTACAAAGGTCTGACAGAGTGTTGTATGAACAGGGTACACAGTACTGACAGAGTGTTGTATGATCAGAGTACACAGTACCGAGAGAGTGTTGTATGATCAGAGTACACAGTACTGACACAATGTATTATGCTCAGAGTACACAGTACTGACAGTGTTGGATGATCAGCGTTCACAGTACTGACAACGTGTTGTGTGTTCAGTGTACACAGTAATGAGAGAGAGTCATATGATCAGAGTTCACAGAACTAACAGAGTGTTGTATGATCAGATTATAGAGTACTGAGTGAGATTTGTATGATCAGACTACACAGTACTGACAACGTGTTGTGTGTTCAGTGTACACAGTACTGACAGTGTTCTATGATCCGTGTACACTGTACTGAAAGAGTGTTATATTCAGAGTACAAAGTACTGAGAAAGTGTTGTATGATCAGACTACACAGTACTGATACAGTGTTGTATGCTCAGAGTACACAGGTCTGACAGAGTGTTGTATGAACAGGGTACACAGTACTGACAGAGTGTTGTATGATCAGAGTACACAGTACTGACGGAGTCTTGTATGATCAGTGTACGCCGTACAGAGAGACTGTTGCATGATCAGCATACACAGAACTGAAAGAGTGTTTTATGATCAGAGTACACAGTACTGAAAAATGTTGTATGAACAGAGTACATAGTGTCGATACAGTGTTATAGGATCGGATTACACAGTACTAAAAGAGAGTTATATTATCAGAGTACACAGTACTGTTAGTGTTATATGATCAGAGTTCACAGTACTGACAGAGTGCTGAATGATCACTGAACAGAGTACAAACAGAGTGCTGTATGATCAGAGTACACAGTACTGAGAGTGTTGTATGATCAGAGTACACAGTACTGAGAGTGTTTTATGATCAATGTACACAGTCCTGAGAGTGTTGTATGATCAGTATACACAGTACTGACAGATTCAGTATGATCACAGTGCACAGTACTGACAGAGTGTTGTCTGATCACACTACACAGTACAGACCTAGTGATGTATCATCAGAGTACACAGTACTGACAGAGTGTTGTACAATCAGAGTATACATGTTGACCGTGTGTTGCATGATCAAGGTACACAATACTGAGAGAGTGTTGTATTATCAGAGAACACAGTACTGAGAGTGCTGTATCATCAGAGTACACAGAAATGAGAGTGTGCTACGATAACAGTACACAGTCCTGAGAGAGTGTTGTATGATCAGAGTACGCAGTACTGAGAGAGAGTCATATGATCAGAGTACACAGTACTAACAGAGTGCTGTATGATCAGATTACACAGTACTGACAGAGTTTTGTATAATCAGTGTACACAGTACAGAGTGTTGTATGATCAGCTTTCACAGTACTGACAACGTGTTGTGTGTTCAGTGTACACAGTACTTACAGTGTTGTATGATCCGTGTACACTACTGAAAGAGTGTTATATCATCAGAGTACACAGTACTCAGGAAGTGTTGTATGATCAGAGTAAACAGTACTGACAGAGCGTCGTATGATCAGACTACAGAGTACAGACAGAGTGTTGTATGATCAGAGTACACAGTACTGAGAGTGTTGTGTGATCAGTGTACACAGTCCTGAGAGTATTGTATGATCAGTGTCAACAGTACTGACAGAGTGAGTATGATCAGAGAGCACAGTACTGACAGAATGTTGTCTGATCACACTACACAGTACAGACCTGGTAATGTATGATCAGAGTACACAGTACTGACAGGGTGCTGTACAATCAGAGTATAGAGTGTTGATCGTGTGTTGCATGATCAAGGCACACAATACTGACAGAATGTTGTATTATCAGAGAACACAGTACTGAGAGTGCTGTATCATCAGAGTACACAGAAATGAGAGTGTGCTATGATAACAGTACAAAGTACTGACGGAGTGTTGTATCATCAGAGTACACAGTACTGAGAGAGAGTCATATGATCAGAGTACACAGTACTAACAGAGTGTTGTATGATCAGATTACAGAGTACTGTGAGTGTTGTATGATCAGAGTACACAGTACTGACAGAGTTTTGTATGATAAGTGTACAGAGTACAGAGTGTTGTATAATCAGCGTGCACAGTACTGACAACGTGTTGTTTGTTCAGTATACACAGTAATTTCAGTGTTGTATGATCCGTGTACACTGTACTGAAAGAGTGTTATATCATCAGAGTACACAGTACTGAGAAACTGTTGTATGATCAGAGTACACAATACAGGTACAGTGTTATAGGATCAGATTACACAGTACTAAAAGAGAGTTGTATTATCAGAGTACACAGTACTGTGAGTGTTATATGATAAGAGTACACAGTACTGAGAGAGAGTCATATGATCAGAGTACACAGTACTAACAGAGTGTTGTATGATCAGATTACAGAGTACTAAGTGAGTGTTGTATGATCAGAGTACACAATACTGACAGAGTCTTGCATGATCAGTGTACACAGTACTGACAACGTGTTGTTGGTTCAGTGTACACAGTACTTACAGTGTTGTATGATCCGTGTACACTGTACTGAAAGAGTGTTATATCATCAGAGTACACATTACTGAGAAAGTGTTGTATTATCAGAGTACACAGTACTGAGAGTGTTGTATGATTAGTGTACACAGTCCTGAGAGTGTTGTATGATCAGTGTACACAGTACTGACACAGTGAGTATGATCAGAGTGCACAGTACTGACAGAGTGTTGTCTGATCACACTACACAATACAGACCTAGTGTTGTATGATCAGAGTTCACAGTACTGACAGAGTGTTGTATAATCAGAGTACACAGTATTGACTGTGTGTTGCATGATCAAGGTACCCACTACTGACAGAGTGTTGTATTATCAGAGAACACAGGACTGAGAGTGTTGTATGATCAGAGTACACAGAAATGAGAGTGTGCTATGATAACAGTACACTGTACTGAGAGAGTGTTGCATGATCAGAGTACACAGTACGGACGGAGTGTTGTATGATCAGAGTACACAGTACTGAGAATGAGTTATACGATCAGAGTACACAGTACTGAAAGACTCTTCTATGATCAGTGTACACGTAACTGAGAGTGTTGTATCATCAGAGTACACAGGCCTGACAGAGTATTGTATGATCAGAGAACACACTAGTGACAGAGTGTTCTATGATCAGAGTACACAGTACTGACACAGTGTTGAATGATCAGAGTACACAGTACTGAAAGTGCTGTATGATGAGAGTACACAGTTTTGTCAGAGTGATGTACGATCAGAGTACAAAGTACTGACAATGTGTTATACGATCAGAGTACACAGTACTGAGAGAGTGTTCTAAGATCAGTGTACACTGTACTGACAGAGAGATGTTTGATCAGAGTACACAGAACTGACAGAGTGTTGTATGATCAGGGTACACAGTACAGACAGAGTGTTGTATTATCGGAGTACACAGTACTGACAGACTGTTGTATGATCAGGGTACACAATACAGACAGAGTTTTGTATGGTCAGATTACACAGAAATGAGAGAGAGTCATATGATCAGAGTACACAGTACTAACAGATGTTGTATGATCAGATTACACAGTACTGAGAGAGTGTTGCATGATCAGTGTACACAGCACAGTCAGATTTTGTATGATCAGAGAACACAGTACTGAGAGGGTTGTATGATCAGAGAACACAATACGGACAGAGTGTTTTATGATCCGAGTACACAGTACTGACAGAGTCTTGTATGATCAGCGCACACCATACTGACAATGTGGTAGGATCAGAGAACACAATACAGACAGAGTGTTTTATGATCAGTGTACACAGTACTGACAGAGGGTTGTATAATCAGAGTACACAGTACTGACAGAGTGCTGTATGATCACGGTACACAGTACTGACAGAGTTTTGTAGAATCAGAGTACGCAGTACTGAGAGTGTTGTATCATCAGAATACAGAGTACTGACAGAATGTTCTATGATCAGAGTACACAGTACTGACAGACTGTTGTATGTTCAGAGTACACAGGATTGAGAGTGTTGTATGATCAGTGTGCACAGTACTGAGAGAGTGTTGTACGATCAGAGTGCACAGTACTGACAGAATGTTGTATGATCAGAGTACACAGTACTGAAAGATTGTAGATTATCAGAGAATACAGCACTGAGTGTGTTGTATGATCAGAGTACACAGTACTGACGGAGAGTTGTATGGTCAGAGTACACACTACTGAGAATGCGTTATACGATCAGAGTACACAGAACTGAGAGTGTTGTACAATCAGTGTACACAGTACTGAGAGAGTTGTATGATCAGAGTACACAGTACTGAAAGAGTGTTGTATGATCAGTGTACTCAGTATTGACAGATTGTTCCATGATCAGAATACACAGTACTGAGTGTGTTCTATGACCAGAGAACACAGTACTGACAGAGAGTTGTTTGATCAGAGTACGCAGTACTGAGAGTGTAATATGATCAAAGTACACAGTACTGAGAGAGTGTTGTAGGATCAGAGTACACAATACTGATGGAGTGTCTATGATCAGTGTACACCGTACAGAGAGAGTGTTGTATAATCAGTGTACACAGTACTGAAAGAGTGTTGTATGCTCAGAGTACACAGTCCTGACAGAACGCTGTATGATCAGAGTACACAGTACTGAGAGAGTGTTGTATGATCACTGTATACAGCACTGTCATATGTTGTATGATCAGAGAACACAGTACTGAGAGTGTTGTATGATCAGAGAACACAGTACGGACAGAGTGCTGTATGATCAGAGTACACAGTACTGACAATGTTGTATGATCAGAGAACACAATACAGACAGATTGTTTTATGATCAGTGTACACAGTACTGACAGAGTGCTCTATGATCCGAGTACACCGTACTGACAGAGTGTTGTACGATCACAGTACACAGCAGTGACAGAGTTTTGTGGAATCAGAGTACGCAGTACTGAGAGTGTTGTATCATCAGAGTACAGAGTACTGACAGAGTGTTGTATGATCAGAGTTCACACTACTGACAGATCGTAGTATTATCAGAGAATATAGCACCAAGTGTGTTGATTGATCAGAGCACACAAAAATACGGGTGTGCTATGATAAGCGTATACAGTACTGGCAGAGAGTTCTTTGATCAGAGCAGACAGTACTGAAAGTATTATATAATCAGACTACACAGTACTGAGAGAGTGTTGTATGATCAGAGTACACAGTACTGATGGAGAGATATATGGTCAGAGTACACAGTACTGAGAATGCGTTATGTGATCAGAGTACACAGAACTGAGAGAGTGTTATATGATTAGTGTACACAATACTGACAGAGTGTTGTATGATCAGAGCACACAGTACTGAGTGAGTGTTGTATGATCAGACACACAGTAACTGACAGTCTTGTATGATCAGTGTACACAATACTGACAAATTGTTGTTGGTTCAGTGTACACAGTACTTACAGTGTTGTATGATCAGTGTACACTGTACTGAAAGAGTGTTATATCATCAGAGTACACATTACTGAGAAAGTGTTGTATGATCAGAGTACACAGTACTGACACAGTGTTGTATGCTCACAGCACACAGTACTGACAGAGTGTTGTATGAACAGGGTACACAGTACTGAGAGAGTATTGAATGATCAGTGTACACAGTGCCAAGAGAGTGTCATATAATCAGTGTACTCAGTACTGACAGATTTTTGCATGATCAGAGTACAAATACTGAAAGTGTTATATGATCAGAGTACTCAGTACTGAGAGAGTGTTGTATGATCAGTGTACACAGTCCTGAAAGTGTTGTACGATCAGTGTACACAGTACTGACAGAGTGATTATGATCAGAGTGCACAGTACTGACAGAGTGTTGTCTGATCACACTACACAGTACAGACCTACTGACGTATGATCAGAGTACACAGTATTGACAGAGTGTTGTATAATCAGAGTACAAAGTATTGACCGTGTGTTGCATTATCAAGGTACACACTACTGACAAAGTGTTGTATTGTCAGAGAACACAGTACTGAGATTGTTGTATGATCAGAGGACACAGAAATGAGAGTGTGCTACGATAACAGTACACAGTACTGAGAGAGTGTTGCATGATCAGAGTACACAGTACTGATGGAGTGTTGTAGGATCAGAGTACACAGTACTGAGAGAGAGTCATATGATCAGAGTACACAGTACTAACAGAGTGTTGTATGATCAGATTACAGAGTACTAAGTGAGTGTTGTATGATCAGAGTACACAGTACTGACAGAGTGTTGTATGATCAGTGTACACCGTACAGAGAGAGAGATCTATGATCAGCATTCACAGAACTGACAGAGCGTTTTATGATCAGTGTACACAGTACTTACAGTGTTGTATGATCAGTGTACACAGTACTGAAAGAGAGTTTTATGATCAGAGTACACAGTACTGAGAGAGTGTTGTATGATCAGTGTACTCAGTACTGACAGATTGTTCCATGACCAGAATACACAGTACTGAGTGTGTTT